>NC_084732.1:44986312-45301312 GCF_033978785.1 Entelurus aequoreus | reverse complement strand
TCATGTTTCAAATACAAAACTTGGTATTCCTTGCTCTCCACACGTGCACATTCATCTGTCTCCATGCTGTCCAGCTAAGTTGCCTAGCTTGGTTAATAATGCAAACGCAACCTGCAAAGGAAACATTACCACAAAGAACTTAGCTCAAAGTGCAAAGGTGAGTGTTATCTTTGTTTGGGGTTGACTGACACTTTTAGTTACAAGCTGAAAATGTACTTAAATGGCAAGCATCTCTTACAGAATGTACCATTTTTTTCAAAAAGTAGCAGATAACAACAGTTTCCCTTTGCTTCAAAAGTTGTTCAACTGGTTGAAGGAGATTCCACAGGTCTTAAAGTGAAGTAATAATCTTTTTTAGAATATGTAACGTTGAGTCTTGCGTTGCAATCTATGCGTCAGCAAAATTTTGTGTCAGTCTCAAGCAGAGTTTGGGGGCAGCGTGGCTCAGTTGACAGAGCGGCCGTACCAGCAACTTGAGGGTTCCAGGTTCTATCCCCGCTTCAGCCATCCTAGTCACTGCTGTTGTGTCCTTGGGCAAGACAATTGACCCACCTGTTCCCAGTGCCACCCACACTGGTTTAAATGTAGCTTAAAAATGTAGATTTAGGGTTTCACTATGTAAGGCACTTTGAGTTTCTAGAGAAAAGTGCTATACAAATATAATCCACTTGAATCATTATTGATCCAAAATTGCTTTTTTTTTTAATCACCCACAGAAGATGATGACTACTATTAGGCTGCATTTAATATGATGATAAGGATAATTGCGCACTACTTTGCACTGCTGGTCTTAAAACTATTTTTTTAAAATGATGTCAAAGCATTTGGCTTACCACAGGATAAATGGACACTCCGTAACTAAGAAGATTGGCACAATAAAGTATTGCAAATAACAAGCCTAAATGTGGACAAAGAGTCAGAGGTATTCAGTCACGTTACAGTAACTCCACTGGCGAACTGTTTTAAAAAGAAAAAAACAATTTAAATCTTGAATGCCCGTACATTATGAGCTTTTCCATTTGCACATTTACAACCATGAGTCCAATTTTAGAACGCTTACAATATACTATTATTCTCTTTGTACTATGAGTAATATCCCTAAGCGTTTACCATTGCTAAAAATAGCGGCGAGAAAAGCAATGCCCCTTGCTGATATAAATAAAGTGCTTCTGAAATATTCCCTCTGACTCCAGATAGTCTGGTGCTCTGTAGCACCGCTCAGTCCCCTGGAATCAAATTTAACAGCATGATACTAGAGTAGAGCACAGTCATGCCAACCATGTGTGGAAATGGGGTGGGCTGATTTTCTTGGGTGTCAACGTCCGCAATGAGAGCGGGAGACTTTCTCATTAATGGCATGGTGGGCTCCTTCCTATGTTGGTCATCTTGCAAGCCAGTTGTGTTTGTAAAGTATCAGGTGCTTCCCAATCCCCAAATGCATTAAGTAGCTTGTCAGGTTAGTCTGTAGTATTTAAAAAGTAGCCTCCATTTGAAAGATCTAAATTTACTTCTCATCTGTATCCAGGTTTTGTGTTGTTAAAGGTACTTTCAAAAGCAACATGAAAATTGTGTCTTGATCAATTCCTTTTGACTGAAATACTATCATTTACATTTTGAATGAACATTTCCGGTATCAGTTAGGGTTAAAGTTACACATATTGGGATCCACATATGACAAAATAGGAGTCTGCCCGTAGTCTGCACTTCAAATGATGAACAAAAGGTTTATTTTTGTAATTGTCCGACTCCCCTCAAATAGACACCAAATAGACACACATGGGCATTAAAGAACCTCATCACTAACTTGGTTGCTAACCAAAACAGCAGCCCCTACAGAGAAATATAAACAGTCTCGCCAATGAATATAAGGATTGAATCTTACAGGTTGCTCTTCAGATGTTGTAAACAAGTTTACTACACATTAAAAAATTTATATTTACATTAAGTAGAGAGCACCTTTGTGAAAATGCATTCCTCACTTGCCTTTGGTGGCTTTGCAGTGTTGTGTGCATCTATTGTTATGTTCCGGAAAGCTATGTAACTTACGGACTTTAGTTTAATTTTACATAATTTGTAACAGGTATTTAATCAATTATTTATTTTTAAAAAGAGGGTCCCATATTCAATATGCTTTATTGTTGTTGTTTTTTAAGAAAGACCTCAATATATGCCTTACCCCATTGATGCTATTTGCAGTTGACTCAAAAAATGCTACCAATTGTTTACTCTTATAACTTTTTTAATAAATCTTTTCCTTAACTTTCAAGGGATTTTCACCGCGGTTGTCTATGAATGTGTACAATTTGGTGCTGATCCAAATCAGGATGCTTTGGTATTGCGTAAGGTCTATACCAGGGGTCACCAACCTTTTTGAAACCAAGGGCTACTTCTTGGGTACTGATTACTGCAAAGGGCTACCAGTTAGATACACACTTAAATAAATTGCCAGAAGTAGCCAATTTGCTCAATTGACCTTTAACTCTGTTATTATTAATAATTAATGATATTTATCTTTGTGGAAACACTGATCATCTTAATGATTTCTCACAATAAATATATATAGAAACAGATCAATATCAATATGCAACACTTTATTTTTATATTTTCTCTAAGTGCACATTTTTCAAATTGAACATTTTCAAATGATCACTTCTAAGACAGTCTTGTGAAATCACAATATCCCATTTTAACTAGCTAGCCACTAACATTTTTTTAACAAATCATGAATTACTTTGCACCATGTTTGTACAAATAATAACTCATGTAAAATACAAAAGTAAACTCTCAAATGTTTAAATCATGTCACACTTTGAACTGGACACCAAATCTGTTATCTGTTTCTTTGTCAGTTAGTGGGAAGCCTGGCATTGCATGCTGTTAACTAGTGTGTTGTACTCTGGTGTGTAACTTGACACTGCAACTCTGAGTGAGTCTTGCAGATGTGCATCAGTGAGGCGTGTTCTGTGTTTGTTCTTGATGAAGTTCATGTCAGAAAAGGCTGATTCACAAAGATAAGATTTTTCCTCATTGTTTGCGGAACCTTCTTAATCTTTTGGACATATTTTCACAGCAATCTGGCCTTAAGCTTAATTATGATAAATGTAAAATGTTAAGGATCGGAAATCTAAAGGGAACGTCCTTTCGAATGGAATGCAAAGTGCCTGTTTTGTGGACAGATGGACCAGTTAACATACTTGGTGTTGTTGTCCCAGAAAATCTGGAAGATCTAGGCTCAGTAAATTATGATAATCGACTAAGAAAGCTGGACAAAATTATGCAATTATGGAAAGGGAAATCCCTAACCTTGTATGGTAAAATGTCTATTGCCAACTCGTTAATTATTCCTCAATTTATTTATTTGTTTTTGTCATTACCAGCTCCATCACAAAACTTTTTTAAGATTTATGAGTTAAGTTAAGTTAAAGTTAAAGTACCAATGATTGTCACACACACACTAGGTGTGGTGAAATTTGTCCTCTGCATTTGACCCATCCCCTTGATCACCCCCTGGGAGGTGAGGGGAGCAGTGGGCAGCAGCGTAGCCGCGTCCAGGAATCATTTTTGGTGATTTAACCCCCAATTCCAACCCTTGATGCTGAGTGCCAAGCAGGGAGGTAATGGGTCCCATTTTTATAGTCTTTGGTATGACCCGGCCGGGGTTTGAACTCACAACCTACCGATCTCAGGGCGGACACTCTAACCCGGAGGGTCTTCGATTTTGTCTGGAACGGCAAACCAGAAAAGATTAAAAGAAAGGTTTTGTACAAAGAGTATGAATATGGGGGCCGGAACTTCTCAACCTTGAAGCTATGTGTCTGTCTTTAAAAGCATCAATTGTTCCAAAGATGTATTTAAAAAAATTATTTATAACTTCTTACCCACAGGGAAAATGTTAAAATTATGGAATATGACAGAGTCAGATGATTGCCGATTTTGTTGTCAGGAGCCTGAATCCACCCTGCATTTGTTTTGGTATTGTCATATTGTGTCTTTGTTTTGGGTGGAAGTTGAAAAAATGTGTTTAAGGATTGGTTTGTTTATGAAGCTTAATGTGGTTTCTGTTATTTTATGAGAGTTCATTGACAATCATGATTTAGTCAATTTAATTATAGTACTCGGTAAAATGTTTATTTTTAAGGCCAAAAACAGATATTCACTTAGTATTACTTTCTTTAAAACATTTATTCAGTATTTTCTAACTTTAGAAAGTTACATGGTTGAAAATGATAATGATGCCAAAAAACATTTAAAAAAAGATGAGAAGTCCTCAAAGGCTTATTTTGAAAGTATAATTCTGTTTATAGATTATATGATATCTGTTGTTGTGTTCCCTAATTTGAGTGACCTGGACATAATCTGGACTGTACATAAATGCTTATTTTGAAAATGTAATTTTGTTTATAAATTATATGCAATCTGTTGTGTTCCCTAATTTTTTTCTGTGTACATGAATGAAGGTGTGTGTTGCTGAGTCCGACTTGGACATTATCTGGACTGGGACTGGTTTAAAAAACCCTTTAAACAAATCTAATTTCATTGACAACCTGGTCTGTTGAAGATAAGGCCCTTTTTTTAAAAATAAAATAAAATAAGATAAATAAATAAAAAACATTTTCTTGGATAAAAAAGAAAGTAAAACAATATAAAAAATAATTACATAAAAAATAGTAATTAATGAAAATGTTAATGGACCAGCAGCCTATACAATCATGTGTGCTTCAGGGACTGTGTCCCTTGCAGATGTGTTGTCTATGTTGTGGGAACCAGAATATTGGTAGCAGAAAGAAATAACCCCTTTTGTGTGAGTGGGTGTGGATGAGTGTGCATGGGGGGGGGTTGTTTGGGTTGATGCACTGATTGAAAGTGTATCTTGTGTTTTTTCTATGTAGATTTAATTTTAAAAAAAAAAAAATTTTTTTTTTTTTTAGAACAGGCCCGCGGGCGACTTATCTGGTCCTTACGGGCGACCTGGTACCCGCGGGCACCGCGTTGGTGACCCCTGGTCTATACCATGGGTGTCAAACTCTGGCCGCCCGCCGTGTAATTTCACTTGGCCCTTGAGGCAATATCAAATTAACACTAGAGCTGGCCCGCCGATTATATACAGCGGCGGTGCCGCGGTAACACCGCATTCACCGCTAATTCTCATACTTGCCAACCCTCCCGGGAGACTCCCAAATTTCAGTGCCCCTCCCGAAAATCGTCACGTCCGCTTTTCATCCAGTCCAACGAGTTCTGGCCCAGTCACATAATATGTGCGGCTTCTGCACGCACACACAAGTAAATGCAACGCATACTTGATCAACAGTGATACAAGTTACACTGAGGGTAGTCGTATAAACAACTTTAACACTGTTAGAAATATACGCCACACTGTGAACCCACACCAAACAAGAATGACAAACACATTTTGGGAGAACATCCGCACCATAACACAACATAAACACAACAGAACAAATACCCAGAACCCTTTGCAGCATGAACTCTTCCGGCACGCTACAAGGTGTGTGTGTGGGGGGGTATTTTGTAACGTCCCGGAAGAGTTAGTGCGGCAAAGGGTTCTGGGTATTTGTTCTGTTATTTTTATGTTGTGTTACGATGCGGATGTTCTCCCGAAATGTGTTTGTCATTCTTGTTTGGTGTGGATTCACATTGTGGCGTATATTTCTAACAGTGTTAAAGGCCTACTGAAATGATTTTTTTTTTATTTAAACGGGGATAGCAGATCCATTCTATGTGTCGTACTTGATCATTTCACGATATTGCCATATTTTTGCTGAAAGGATTTAGTAGAGAACATCGACGATAAAGTTGCAACTTTTGGTCGCTGATAAAAAAAAGCCTTGCCTGTACCGGAAGTAGCGTGACGTCACAGGCTGAAGGGCTCCTCACATTTCCCCATTGTTTTCAATGCAGCTACAGCGATTTGGACCGAGAAGCGACGATTACCCCATTAATTTGAGCCAGGATGAAAGATTCGTGGATGAGGAACGTTAGAGTGAAGGACTAGAGTGCAGTGCAGGACATATCTTTTTTCGCTCTGACCGTAACTTAGGTACAAGCTGGCTCATTGGATTCCACACTCTCTCCTTTTTCTATTGTGGATCACGGATTTGTATTTTAAACCACCTCAGATACTATATCCTCTTGAAAATGAGAGTCGAGAATGCGAAATGGACTTTCACAGTGACTTTATCTCCACTACAATACATCTGCGAAGCACTTTAGCTATGGAGCTAACGTGATAGCATCGTGCTTAACTGCATATAGAAACAAAATAAATAAGCCCCTGACTGGAAGGATAGACAGAAAATCAACAATACTATTAAACCATGGACATGTAAATACACGGTTAATGCTTTCCAGCCTGGCGAAGGTTAACAATGCTGTTGCTAACGACGCCATTGAAGCTAACTTAGCAACCGGACCTCGACAGAGCTATGCTAAAAACATTAGCTCTCCACCTACGCCAGCCAGCCCTCATCTGCTCATCACCACCCGTGCTCACCTGCGTTCCAGCGATCGACGGAAGGACGAAGGACTTCACCCGATAATCCGTGCGGTCCGCGGCTAGCGGCGGCTAGGGCCGGCTAGCGCGTCTACTATCCAAGTCAAAGTCATCCTGGTTGTGTTGCTACAGCCAGCCGCTAATACACCAATCCCACCTACAACTTTCTTCTTTGCAGTCTTCATTGTTCATTAAACAAATTGCAAAAGATTCACCAACACAGATGTCCAGAATATTGTGGAATTTTGAGATGAAAACAGAGTTTTTTTGTATTGGATTCAATGGGTTCCGAATACTTCCGTTTAACTATTGACGTCACGCGCATACGTCATCAGACATAGACGTTTTTCAACCGGAAGTTTAGCGGGAAATTTAAAATTGCACTTTATAAGTTAACCCGGCCGTATTGGAATGTGTTGCAATGTTAAGATTTCATCATTGACATATAAACTATCAGACTGCGTGGTCGGTAGTAGTGGGTTTCAGTAGGCTTTTAAAGTTGTTTATACCGACACCCTCGGTGTAACCTGTATCGCTGTTGATCAAGTATGCGTTGCATTCACGTATGTGTGCGTACAGAAGCCGCACATATCTTGTGACTGGGCCGGCACGTTGTTAGAATGGATGAAAAGCGGACGTGATGACAGCTTGTAGAGGACGTTAAAGGCAGTGCCTTTAAAGCACGCCCCCAAGACTGTGGTCCGGGTGGACTACGAGATATAAAGACTGATGAACACCTTCGTTCGATAATGAAAGTTGCCTCAGCTCAAAGCCTGAGCCCCGACATTAATGAACTAGTATCCAAGAAAAGATGCCAGGTATCTGGCTTGGGCACATCAGATTAGATCAGTGTGTTGCAAACTGAGCAGTTTAAAGTCCTGAATGGTTGGTTTATTCATTGTTATTTTATTTTCATATTTATTAGCCTGTGGAAAAAGTTAATGTTGATATTTACCTCAGAAGGCTGCAAATAGAAAAGAGGCATTCAATTTTTATTTAAATTGTATTTGATATGCCATTGATATTTTTTAATTATTATTATTATTATTATTTGAAACTCGATTTTGAATGTCACTATAAAGTTATATAAGCCTTGCTTGTTCAATATTCAATGCAAAACTTGTTTGGGTCCCTATTAAAAGGTTAATTTGTTCAACCTTGGCCCGCGGCTTTGTTCAGTTTTATATTTTGTCCCACTCTGTATATTTGAGTTTGACACCCCTGGTCTACACTCTACTGAGCAGATGTATCCGAAAGAGTAGAACGACAGAAAATATGGAAAATGTTACCTTATTTATTTTACAATCAGCCTAACAGGGTGGTAAAGATGAGTAAAAATAACTTAAACACACAAGTTATCGGGTTGTGGTTGATGTCATGAATTAATTCACAAATGGGAGGTAAGAATGCTACACACGTTACCTAAAACGTTGTAACTATAACATCTAAGTTCTTTATTTGGGTCAACATTATTATTATTGGGTCAACATTATCACATACACATGTACACACAAACACACGCCTTATAAATTGCCATAAATGTCTAGAGGCGACAAATAACACATTCGCTATCCACAACGTGACCTACATGCCGTTATGGAGTTGCAGAATTTGACAGGCTTAATATTTCAGTGCACTTGCCACATGTTCATGTGTAGGAAGGGTGGTTGTCTGCATTTCCTAATTCAAGTTGGAACTCCCCCAGATTCCTTCAGGAGTGATTGCGCCGTTAAAGAAAAGCAAGCCTATGAGAGGAAAAGAGCCTGGTAATTTTCCAAGCCCTGTCTGGAAATAATTGTAAGGCTTAACTTGTAAAACAGCAAAATAACCAGCAGGAGGCTGGCTTTCTAGTTATATATAAGCTCAAATGGAGTGTGGACATTTTCTGTAGTTCTTTCTTGTACTTGCGATTTTACTTGTTTTTTTTAGGTTTGTCATGACAGGGACATTTATTTTGTGAAAACATTTTCTAATCTCCTGATTGGGATGACTTTGTGTTTGACACGTTGTTGTACTGCCGCTCCAAAAACATTAGCTGGCTTGCATGTCAGAAGTTAAGGTTTCACAAGCTTTGCGGTCCACCTGTCTCAAGTAGTTTCAAGTGGCAAAGCAGAGATAAATATTACTTGCTTTGCTTCGCCGACGCCTCGGCATGTGTTTTGAGCTCTTTGCCACTGACCTTAAAATTTGTTGGACTTTTCTGATGTAAAATTTAGGATAATTTTAGTGCTATTTCATCATTGTTAGGCTTCAGTTCTGTCTTCCAGAATCTGCCTTTTTTCTTAACTAGAGATTTACTTGACTTTTTAAACCAGCTGGTTTTGCTATAACCATTGGCCTTTAACTGTTTACAAAATACTCTGCTGACATTTTATTTGACTGAAGGATCACTTGCCCAATTACTGTCAAGTTCGTTTGTACTATGTAACGTCTGATTGTCTGAAACAGACTTTTACCAAATGGGTATTTTAATCATTAGTCTGATTTAATTAAGAAGAATATGAATCATACCTTCCGACTACAACAAACATATGATCACACCACTACAACAAAGTTGTAGACTTGGTTAGTTGTTGGACAACTAAAAGGGAATGTAATACCATTGCCATTTTAGAAAAAAAAAATTGTATGCACATGTAAATCTCATGACCAGTGACTATTATGTAAAGAAACCATAGCAGAAATGCTAACTCCTTAATACTAGAAGCATAATGTGATCATGTAAAATAGTTCATATGAATATGTTCAACAAATTGTTTGTTGTGCAAAACTTTGTACAAAAAAGAATAAAAACAAGCTACTGATTGTATACATACAGAAAAGTAGAGTGAAAATTGTAAATTAATTATTACACTATACAATATTTAGTACAGTGGAGATACATTTTTAACTGCATTTGTCATTGTATAACAAATATTGTAGTCTATTGAAAGCAAAAGAAACAGTTGTCTGTAATGCACACAATACTCTATTATTGCCCATGAGAGGGATGAGACGAGGTTTGATGAGGATGAGGATGTTGATTTTCAACAAATAGTCTGTTTTTTTCATCAGGACATAAACAAGTTTTCTGAAAATGTTATCATTCTTGCTACTGCCCTGTCTGTGTATTGTATGTCCATCTTTGTTGTTGTCCAATGCAAACTGGACAACAATAGATATGAAGATAACAAACATAATTGTATTTGTTTGAAGTTGTCTACTGTGATTATGTCTGCGAAAGATACCGCACTGACAAAATGCATTGACATTGTTGCACTATGTGGACTCAAGAATTCTAACATAATGCAATTACGTCTACAGGAAGTGAAAAAGGAAGAAAACAGGGAATTTGTCTCCCATATGCAGCTATTGTATATCCGCTTCCACTATTCTGAAAATACTTTGTATCGAATGTTGGGAGTATTTTTCTTGGAGTTTTTGTTGTTTTGTGAGGTCAAAATTAACTGTTTTTGGACCCTAGAGAAGGCCTGCTCAGTCATCTCTTTTCTGTTTGGTGGGGTTGAGGTCAGGGCTCTTATTTTTCTTCCACGGCGTGGCTCGGTTGGTAGGGCAGCCATGCCAGCAATTTGAGAGTTCCAGGTTCGAGCCCCGCTTCCACCATCCTAGTCACTGCAGTTGTGTCATTGGGCAAGACACTTTACCCACCTGCTCCCACTGCCACTGAACTAAACTGTAATTCACTTCACTTTATACACTTCACACTTTCACACTAGATACATGCACTTGCGCAACCCTGCATTTGTGTACCAGGAACAGAAAAAGGGCCTTCTCCAAACGGTTCCCAGAAAGTTGTAAACATACAATTGTCCAGAATATGTTGGCAATATGAGTAATTAAAATTCAGGGGCTTGTAGCCCAAATCCTCAGTCATGATTAAAGTTCATTAAGATCCCACTCAAAAGACTTTAGTGCCTATATTGTATGTAGATTCCATTGTTTTGACTCTGGTTTGCCTTGGCTGTGCTTTGGGCAGGATGAAGGAGGCCCAGATCTATATTTGTTCATGTAAACACTGTACTGTATGTATAACAAGGATCCCTCTTCTACACTTTACATACCATGCAGGGTGATACTTTGGTCACAAACTCCCCCAGTGTTGTATGTTAGCTGGCCCTAAGCATTCTAGCCTAACCATACTAATTATGTGGAAAAACTGTAATTAACCTGCAAAAAAAGTAACTAACTTCTAAAGGTAACTTACACTTAACATCTGCTCACATTAAGCATATCGTTGTTAGATGATGGCACAGTACTTAAGTCTGTGTGGGTGTGGGTGCTGTTAAAAATACTGTGATGTCATGATAGTGTATTTTTGTGATCCCTTCTCTGTCTCCTCATCAGACACGTGATGACTTTCTGGGACAGGTGGATGTTCCCCTCAATCAGATACCAGTGAGTTCTTGCTGCACACCTTTTGTTCTTTGTACTGTATATCATTCTTGTGCAGTAAATGTAATTTGGTTTACTGTACAAGCACAGACCTCTATTTCACCTATGTCTCCTGTCATGTAAATAGGCCTACCCTTAGTCCTGGTTCTGTTTCACATCATTGTCATCAGTTATGGAAACAGAGTCCAACATGTTTACTGTATGTCCCATTCCTGCTTGTGTTTTATAATAAACAAAAAAATGCTAGCAAATGAGGCCTCACTTGTACGTGTGACCTTCATTGCATGCGTTGATATTTTCATGGTATACCCTGTGGTGACACAGTGTCTTGCAGCTTACACCACCAACTTGAAGTATAAGAATGTTCAACTTTTTTTGTTTTTTTATTTTTTTTTCTTCAGACAGAAAATCCTAATGCACAAAGGCCATACTCATTCAAGGATTTTCTGCTTCACCCCAGAAGGTTGGCGTGATGTCATGATCATTTAAGCTTTTAATCTTTTGTTTTGCATTCCATTGAAATACATTTTTGCTTCCTTTCACCCCAAAAGATTATTGACTACATTTAGTATGTTTTTCGTGCAGCCACAAGTCCAGAGTTAGGGGCCATCTGCGACTCAAAATGACCTATGTGCCAAAAAACCCAGGTTCCAATGAGGAAACAACAGATCCAATTGATGATACGGATGTAAGTCCAGTTTAGCATTAACTATACATTTTTGGTATGCATACAAACAATCTGGGAATATTGTTAAGTGGAGTTTGTATGAAATACAGCAAAGTTTTTATGCATTTCAGTATTTAACATTTTAATATTTTCTTGCAGCCTGAATGGGAATTGTTGGAACCTCAGGACATGTCAGGTCCCATGCACTGCCACCCAGCGCCTGCTCTGCCACCAGGCTGGGAGGAACGTCAGGACAACTTGGGAAGAACCTACTATGTCCACCATGAGAGCAGAACCACACAGTGGCGACGACCAACGTTACAGTTAAGACCACTCTTTTCTTCCCTCCTGAGCATGTTTCTATTATTTGACTCATGGTGCGGTACTGATGGTCAGAGTGTATTTGTGTCTCCTCTAAACAGGGATAGTAGCACGGACACTCTAAGGCGACAAAACACTACAAGGCAGAGGGAGCAGATTTATCTCACACGCAGACAAATCTCAGACCCTGACGAGGCCACTGCACAAAATGTGGTATGCTGTGCGTTTGCTTTCTTTTTTGAACATCATTGTTTTTAATGTTTTACCTATGTGTATTATTACAGTGCCTTCTTTGCACTGTTCCCGTTACAACCAGTCCCAAATAAATAGAATCGGATAGTCTTACATCTGAATCAGGTCTCTTTTAATTGTGTATAATAATAGATATGAATCATGTATCTAACAATGTGACTGTGGCGTTGACTAACAGATTAGATTTACCCTTTCAATGGGGGACTGATGTCATCATAGTATACTGATTACTGTTTCAAGCAAATGTTAAAAAAACAAAAAACAATGGTGTCTTTAAAGTGCCAATATAAACATCACAATAATGTTCACTTTTGTGTTTCTCAACTTTTCTTTATGAGATACATTGTCTTCTGCAGTGGACATGTTGTATATCCGTTTGGAAAATGCTGTCTCTCAGAAAAGTTAACTAACACAACTTTTAACAAGGTAAATACCTCACAAACTGATGTTTAGCTTCGATGGCTTCAATAATCTTTTCCGAGTGATGTTTATGAGGTGGCGACTTGTCCAGGGTGCTGCTCCCTAGTGCAGAACAGGTAGGAAATGGATGATGGATTGAGAATTTATTAAGTAGTTTTTCAGTTTCCTCATATTGGCCAAAAGTTTGGACACACCTTCTCATTCAATACATTTTCTTTATTTTCATGACTATTTACATTGTAGATTGTCACTACAATGTAAATAGTAGTGACTATAGTAGCAAACTATGAATGAACTATTTACATTGTAGATTGAACATGTGGAGTTATGTACTTAACAAAAAAAGGTGAAATAACTGAAAACATGTTTTGTATTCTAGTTCCTTCAAAATATCCACCCATTGTTCTGATTAATTTTTCACACACTCTTGGCATTCTCTCGAGGAGCTTCAAGAGGTAGTCACCTGAAATGGTTTTCACTTCACAGGTGTCAACGTTTTGATGCCTTGAGTGACAATCTACAAGGTAAATAGTCTTGAAAATAGAGAAAAAGCATTGAAATGAGAAGGTGTGCGCGCCAGAAATAAACAACACTCACCAACTTTTCCTTTGATACACACGTCACGGCATTATTTTGAACACTTTAAAACAGAAATTCCGCGGTATCTACAATACCATTACACCCCTAATTTAGAGTGTTAAAAGTCATTTTACTAACTTATCAATACATTTTTAACATAATTAAAGCTCTCTAAATGTGAAATAACCCACATCTAGTCACCATTACACTTGTTTCACCTAATATAGCCTTGAGTACGCTGTGTATATTGTGACGTTTTGGGGGAGGTGTCTTTACAAGACCTTAGGGTCTTCTTAACCTGTCGCACACATACTTTTGCTTTACATTGTATATTGTTCTTTTTTCACGCTCTATGAGTGAGCAAATAAATACAAAAGATAAAAATACAAAAACAAGCGAGAGCGGATTATTGTGTGTGTATAGGGTGTGTGAGTCTCTTGTTGATGGCGTGTTGATTTTTTGGTCAAAACTCAGTGTGTGCTTCTTATGTGTTTGATCCTATTGCCTAGAACTCTGAGGTTTTTCAAAATGATGCCGTCAATTTACAAGAGGACAACCAGCCCACATCACCACCACCACACCAGCTGTCCCAGGAGTTGCTGGAGTTTGAGGAAGACCTAACAAACATGCATATTACAGGGGCCACAGCCGTAGACCCCAGCGTCTCTCAGATAGTGAGTCATTCTTTTCTTACATTCCTGTCATAATAAGAGCACTATACATCATTTATGAGAATCTAGTGAGGAAGGAAGGCCAGTGGGAAGTATTATCTTTGATGCGTGTGTCCCCTCTCTGCTGCAGGATCATGCTTGTAATCCGATCCATTCCATTCAAAGGCATAGTTTTCACACGACGAGAGGAATGGCGGTTCCTGTTGATACCGCGGTATTTCCTTTCATTGTTAAGTCACTCATTTCACAATATTGACTTTCCCAATTTGACTTCAACTTATTCAGGAACTTAAAGTGCAAATACCTGTAGGTGTAAAAGGCTAGGGATTTTGGTAATGATCACAGTTACTTTTGGCCTTCAATAGCTGCTTGCAGCCTCTCTGAAGCTGCCTCTAGGATGGGAGGAGAAGAGGGACGGTAAAGGAAGACGCTACTATGTAAACCACAATACTCGAACAACCTCTTGGATACGACCCAGCATACAGGTATAGCACAAAGTTTCATTTTAACGTGCAAAAACATGTGATATTATGTAATCCACATTTAAGTAGTGGCTCTAGTAGTAATCTTCTCCTCTCCTCTAAATACATATTTTTTTGTCAGAAATTGGATGCAACACCGCCCTCACAGAGTAGTGTTAGAATGCCATCTTTACCGCCTGCGTTCCTTGAGGCATCTCCCCAGCCCACCTTGCGCCCTGAGGCCACACCTGATTCTGGCTCTATGCCAGTTGGTTGGGAGGTTCGCAGCGCTCCCAATGGAAGACCTTTTTTCATTAACCATGCTACAAAGACCACTACCTGGGTGAGGAGAATACAATCCCCTATGCTGCTTTGCTCATGTGACGATGTACAGTCCTGAACTTCTTTGGTCCTCTTGGATTTGTTTTAACAAAGCTAATGTATACTTATACTGTGATTGGCTGGCCATCAGTCCAGGGTGTATACCGCCTCTCACCCAAAGTCAGTTGGGGTAGGCCCCAGCTCATAAGACTTTGACTATAATGAGAACAAGCGTTATAGAAAACGGATGGATATACAATGCTTATGATGATATAGAATTTTAAAAAACTCACTCTTTTTTTACGATGGAATAAAAAACAGATGATCACATATGTTACTGATATATTAGCGTAACATGCACTAAAGTTACTTAAATCATATGTAAGGGCTTGCTTGACATCTTAAAAACAACATACCTTCCCACTATTTACTAGGGGCCCATTCTCCCATTGCTTAAGTGAAAAAAGATGTGCAACCCCTCGGATTCTGGCCACGCAGCATTCTCTCCCTTGGCTTAAGTCTGTTACTGCGTGCCGTCATCCAAGATGTGTACTCTGGGGGAGCAACCCTTAAATGTGTGCGTTCCCAGTCAAATGTGGCCTTCTGCTCATTCTCCTATCGACCTGCACGGTGAAGCAGTGTTTAGTGCCCACGCCTCACAACAAGAAGGTCTTGGGTTTGATTCCTGGGCTCGGTGTCTTTCTGTGGAGTTTGCATATACTCCCTGTAACTGCGTGGGTTCTCCCCCGGTACTCCGGCTTCCTCCTACCTCCAAAGGGCGATGGGCTCGAGAGGGATAAGCGGTAGAAGATGGATGGATGGACCTAAATACTTTTGCACTTATGCACTTCTGTCCAGCGCACCGGTAACGATTATATTGCACTTGTTTAGATGCTATGTACACCACACGTAATACAATATTAATATAGACTTCAAGAAAAACTTTTGATCGCTTGAATTCCGATCGTTCTCTCTATCTTGAGTAGTCTCCCAGTTCCACTGAAAAATATCTCCACAGCATAATGCTGCCATCACCATGCTTCACTGTAGGGATGGTATTGGCCTGGTGATGAGTTGTGCCTGGTTTCTTCCAAGCATGACGTCTGGCATTCCCGACAAAGATTTCAATCTTTGTCTCATCAGACCAGATAATTTTGTTTCTCATGGTCTGAGAGTCTTTCAGGAACATTTTGGCGGGCTGCCATGTGCTTTTTACTAAGGAATGGCTTATGTCTGGCCATTATACTATACAGCCTCGATTGGTGGATTGCTACAGAGATGGTTGTCCTCATGGAAGGTTCTCCTCTCTCCACAGAGGAATGGTGTAGCAATGACAGAGGGACCATCGGTTTCTTGGTCAGCTCCTAGACTAGGGCCCTTCCACTCCAATCGCTTAGTTTATTGACGGCCGGCCAGCTTTAGAAAGAGTCCTGGGGGTTCCAAACTTCTTACATTTTCGGATGATGGCACCTACTGTGCTCATTAGGACCTTCAAGGTTGCAGATATGTTTCTGTACCTTGCCCCTGATTGGTGCCTCGACACAATCCTACCTCAGAGGTCTACAGACATTTCCTTTGACTTCATACTTGCTTTGTGCTCTGCCATGCACTGTCAAGTGTGAGACCTTATATACAGACAGATATTTGGCTTTCCAAATCATGTCCAATCAACTGAATTTACCACAGGTGAACTCGAATTAAGCTGTAAGAACAAGGATGATCATTTGAAACAGGATGCACTAAGCTCACTTTTGAGCATCATGGCAAGTGCTGTGATTTCTTAGATTTTAATTTTTAAGAAATTTGCAAAAATCCCCCCCAAAAAATTCAAATTGTCATTAAGGGTATTGTCTGTAGAATGTTGAGGACACAAATGCATGTATTCCATTTTGGAATAAGGCTATAACATAACAAAATGTGGAAAAAAAGAGGCTCTGTAAATACTTTCCGGATGCTCATTCCGGAAGTTTTGTATTCACTGGGGTCTGTCTGTTTGTTAATTAGCACCATAGCTCAGAAAATTATGAGCGGAGTTTGATTTAACTGTAAGTAAATGTCATAAATGGAATAAAGAACAACTGATTAGATTTTGGGTGTGGTCCGGCTCACTGTCTGGATTCAGAATTTCTGGTGGAGATCTGCTTTCATAGTATTTTTAAAAAACATTTTTGTACGTATCACAGTATATCTATAATGTATATTGCAGCCTCTCTAGCGGCAATATACATAAATATGCAAGTCACAAAAAAACATGTACAAAATCCAAAACCAGTGAAGTTGACGAGTTGTGTAAATGGTAAATAAAAAAGATTTGCTAATCCTTTTCAACCTATATTGATTGATTGATTGATTGAGACTTTTATTAGTAGGTTGCACAGTGAAGTACATATTCCGTACAATTGACCACTAAATGGTAACACCCGAATACGTTTTTCAACTTGTTTAAGTCGGGGTCCAAGTTCAATTGAATACACTGCAAAGACAAGATACTTAACATTCGAGCTGGTAAATGTTGTTATTTTTTTGCAATTATTAGCTCATTTGGAATTTGATGCCTGCAACATGTTTCAAAAAAGCTGGCACAGGTGGCAAAAAAGACTGACAAAGTTAAGGAATGCTCATCAAACACTTATTTGGAACATCCCACAGGTGAACAGGCTAATTGGGAACAGGTGGATGCCATGATTGGGTTTAAAAGCAGCTTCCATGAAATGCTCAGTCATTCACAAACAAGGATGGGGCGAGGGTCACCACTTTGTGAACAAATGCGTTGAAGAACCACATTTCTCAACCAGCTGTTGCAAGGAATTTAGGGATTTCACCATCTACAGTCCGTAATATCATCAAAAGGTTCAGAAAATCCGGAGAAATCACTGCACGTGTGGGGCAGAGCCGAAAACCAACATAGAATGCTTGTGACCTTCGATCCCTCAGGCGCTGCGACATCACTGTGTAAAGGATATCACCTCAGGAACACTTCAGAAAACCACTGTCATTAACTATAGTTTGTCGCTACATCTTTAAGTGCAAGTTAAAACTACTGTGCAAAGCCAAAGCCATTTATCAACAACACCCTGAAAAGCTGCTGGCTTCGCTAGGCCCAAGCTCATCTAAGATGGACTGATGAAAAGTGGAAAAGTGTTCTGTAGTCTGATGAGTCCACATTTCAAATTGTTTTTGGAAACTGTGGACGTCATGGTACTAGAGTGCGGGTACTAGACTGGCCTGCCTGTAGTCCAGACCTGTCGCTCATTAAAAATATGTGGCGCATTATGAAGCGTAAAATACGACAACAGAGACCCCGAACTGTTGAACAACTTAAGCTGTACATCAAGCAAGAATGGGAAAAAATTCCCCCTGAAAAGCTTCAAAAATTGGTCTCCTCAGTTCCAAAACGTTTACTAAGTGTTGTTAAAAGGAAAGGCCATGTAACACAGTGGTTAAAGTGCCCTTGTGCCAACTTTTTGGCAATGTGTTGCTGCCATTAAATTCTAAGTTAATGATTATTTGCACAAAAAAAAATTACGTTTCTGAGTTCGAACATTAAATATCTTGTCTTTGCAGTGTATTCAATTGAATATAAGTTGAAAAGGATTTGCAAATCATTGTATTCTGTTTTTATTTACGATGTACAATCAGTTGCTAACTTCACTAAGTTTTGTGTTTTGTAAACAAATGTGACTGTTATAAAAATATACTGTATTGAGTTAAATGTTTTCTATTGTACAGCTGGCACGCACAATGTCATAGTACACAATTAAAGTTTATTGTTGTTCAATCTTTTTTGTAAGTATTTCATGTTTGAGTGAAAATACTTTGTTTGCTTCATATTATACAGCAAGATCCAAGGCTAAGAATTCCTGTTCAAATGAGGAGGAGACCCTCACTGGACCCATCTGATCTTGGCCCATTGCCAGTGAGTTTGGGATTTAAAAATTTAAGCAATTAGCTATTAAAGGGGCTGCTTGTAACCTTGAGGCTAACTTTCCAGAGTTGTAAGCATTATACCTCGCCCTCTTCTGGCTTTATGTACGTAATGACGTAAACTATGCTTGTACGTAACACACACGGACATGCATTAGCTTTGTGTGTGGATTTAACAAAGTTTAGCTACTAATGTTAGCTATCATTCAATGCATATTCTATTGTAACAACAACATGACTGCAAATTGTTGCTTCTATTGAACTGCTTTTGTTTGTGTGCACGCGCTCCCTGTGTGTGCGTGTGGACGAGACAGCGGTGAGTAACCAGCCTGAACGCCAGACTTAATTCTTCCGACATATTAGAAAATTGGATTTAATACACTGTAATTAGTAGTTGTGAAAAATATAGACACTTAAAAAATGCATGTTTTCTGGTTAAACCACTAATGGTAACATAAGTTAGCAAATGATGTTCTTGTTATATTTTGTAGGTTTTTTTTGTTTTGGTTTTTTACTTTAAGCAAGTTGCAAGAAGCCCCTTTAAAAGTATTTTTTTCCTGCAGTTATATCTTTGGATATTATTTGTGTTGTTGTGTGTGAGAGCCTTTTGTGACATTTTCTTTCTATCCAGCCTGGTTGGGAGGAGAGGGTCCACTCGGATGGGAGGATATTCTACATAGATCACAGTGAGCGCTTTTCCTCATATGAGAACTATTAGCTGACATAAATTTTCATCTAGAAGTGTCACGTGTCATTTTATAGACACCAAGATCACACAATGGGATGATCCAAGATTACAGAAATCAGAAATAACTGGACCAGTAAGTATTGACAATATTTTAAGTGTTACTCATACAACTCCATGACATTTGAATTATTGATTGTTTGTTTGGTTATAGGCAGTGCCTTATTCCAGAGATTATAAACAGAAGTATGACTACTTCCGCAAGAAACTAAAGAAACCGGTGAGTGTTTTCAAATGTGACTAAACATTTGTCAGAGTTTAGTGAACTTTGATCTTTTTTGTAATCTTCTTTTGTAGGACAACATCCCAAATCGCTTCGAGCTGAAGGTGAGGAGAAACGCGGTGCTGGAAGACTCGTATCGTCAAATCCTCCTAGTGAAGCGGCCAGAGTTGCTGAAGGCCAAACTGTGGGTGGAGTTTGAGGGAGAAAAAGGTTTGGACTATGGAGGCTTGGCCCGAGAGTGGTTCTTCCTCATGTCCAAGGAGATGTTCAACCCCTACTATGGACTCTTTGAATATTCTGCCACGTGAGTCCAAACTGTGTTAGACTAAAGTTGTGTGTATTGTCATTTTGTGAGGGACATGTCCCCTGCACGTTTTCAAAAGGCAGTTTTTGTCCCCTGCACTTTTTAATGTCCAAAAATAATTAGCGCTATTCAATGTGCCAGACAGAAAATTGCTGCGTATAGACTGAAGCTCATTAATAGGCTTCCTGGCGCTGCCTTCTTGCCAATGTGACAATTATTGACAGCAAGCAGCAGCTGACAAATCAGCAGATGCGAGACAAGAGCGAGTCGCAATCAGAGAGATATTTATGATAAAAAAAATAGTTATATACATTTGCTGTGTTGCTGTTAAACTGGTCAGTAAAATCATAAACTTTTTCAAACACTGCTTTTGTAACACTATGAGTAGTTTACAGTACATTATATCAGACCAGGAAGGTCGCATATAGTTGTTTTTTTTTAAACTATATGCGCTTCTCCTGACATGTGAGACACGATTGAGAAGCAAAAGTAGCTTGTAAAATGTCAATTAATAAATGACAGGTTGATTTATATAGAATTTATTAAAAAACCTAATTGCCTTGCCAGACACACCTAATGTCAGTTATGTCAGTATGTGTTTAGAGTGCGTGATCATGAAGTGCAGGGTAGGAGATCAAGGGTTCGATACCTGTTGATGTCAAATAAACATTTAACTAGAGTATAGCCCACAGTTGTTAATTTTGTTATTTTTCACTAATAGTAAATAATGTCTTCATTATGTATCCTTAATAATCCCAAATTTACAGTCATGGTCAAAAGTTTACATATACTTGTGAAGGACATAATGTCATGGATGGCTACCAAAAGCGCCTTATTGCAGTGAAACTTGCCAAGGGACATGTAACCAAATATTAACATTGCTGTATGTATACTTTTGATCAAGCAGATTTGGTCACATTTTCAGTAGACCGATAATAAATTCATAAAAGAACCAAACTTCATGAATGTTTTTGTGACAAACAAGTATGTGCTCCAATCATTCTATCACAAAAAAATAAGAGTTGTAGAAATTATTGGAAACTCAAGACAGCCATGACATTATGTTCTTTACAAGTGTATGTAAACTTTTGACCATGACTGTATGTCTAAATGAATTTAGATGTGAGTTAAATAGTATTAGAATTGTTTCAAACAAATAAAAAAAAATTAAAAAAACATGCATCAAATTCTTAAGACCACGCCACCTTCAAGCCACATCTCCTGTACCAATTGTTTCCACCCCACTTCTGAAATCAAAATGTTGTCCCTATGTACCATAATTTCAAGTCTATAAGGCACTGCTTTTTTCCCACTCTTTGAACAATGTTGCGGCTAATTTATGGATTTTTCCGTGTCACAAACTTGTCATGCCGGCAATAAATCTACCCTTGTCACATCAAACCAATGAAATTGCCGAACGAGTCACAGTGGACCAATGAAATTGTTCACATTAAATGAAACTCACTCACACAATCTTTCAGTCAGCCATTTAGCGCGTTATGCATTTACCCTTATCATGGAGAAGACGCTATGAAATTCACATTAAGCGACCCACCAATCAAAAAAGCAAACACCCACCACATGGAACAGAAATCCACCACCACTAACGGACCCTGAAAGGCCGGACCGCCGCACACCAAAGAAAACTAAATCAGCGGTTTCAGTGCGCAGAATGACGAAGACCACACCTCACTACTGTTACTGTACATCATGTTAAAGACATTGTCTTTTGTTGAATTTGTGAATAATCAAAAGTGCCTCTTTATGGAATGGAATGATCTTGATTGTCATTGCACAAGTACAACAACCTTTTGTTTTTAGCACAAACCCGTTCAAGATTAGACAAGCATACATTTTACAGGGTTACAGAACAGGAACGCTGATGGGTCGCCATTGAATTTCATGTTTCAATGTATACATCTGCGGCTTATACACTTGTGTGGCCAATATATGTACAAAATACAATTTGGCCATAAATTAGGTGGTTGCAGTTTACATTTAGGTGCGCTCTGTAGCCCGGAAATTGCGGTAAATATCTTAGTCATGATAAAAGCAGTGAGACAATCAAAGGGGGAGAGTGGCTCAGTAAGTAGAGCAGCCATCCTCGTTCAATTCCAGCACTTTCGTCGCTGTTGTATTCTTGGGCAAGACACTAAACCCACCTTGCTCCCAGTGCCTAAAACATGGGTATAAATGTAGCTTACCACCACCAAGCTTGACTTTATGGGTTTCCCAATGCAAAGTTCCATGAGACAATTAGGAAAAAGCACTATATGAATCGAATTCATTCATTAATTCATGATATTCTTTTTACTATCTTTAATAGTCATCCGGTGTGTCTTTTAGGGACAACTATACGCTGCAGATAAACCCCAACTCAGGTTTATGTAATGAGGACCACCTGACCTACTTTAAGTGCATTGGCCGTGTGGCAGGCATGGCTGTGTTTCATGGTAAACTGCTTGATGGTGAGACATCTTCACTCTGTACATTCAGAGTATTTTGTGTGTTATTGATATAAACAATGTACTGTAGATTAAAATATGGATTCTGACCTTACCCATTTTACACCAAGCTTTCTTCATCCGACCTTTCTACAAGATGATGCTGCAGAAACCCATCACCCTCCAGGACATGGAATCTGTCGTAAGTGTCTTATTATACAGTATACACTGGGAATGCAAAAATATGTATGAAAAATCTGCTCTATTTTGTTAACAAAAATTACATTGTATTATTCAAATAAGAAAACATGTTTTGTATGATACATCGCAATTTATTCCAATAAGACCACAGAGGTAGGAACTCTCTCCCAACCGAATAGACAAAAGCAGTGTTTTTCAACCTTTTTTGAGCCAAGGCACATTTTTTTCATTGAAAAAATTCTGAGGCACACCACAGGCAGAAATCATTAAAAAACAAAACTCAGTAGCCGATATCGACAATAAAAAGTCGTTCTCGCAATTGTTGGATATGAATTTAAACCATAACCAAGCATGCCTCACTATAGCTATTTTCTCAAAGTTGGTGTACTGTCACGACCTGTCACATCACGCCTTGAGTTATCTTATGTTTTTTGGTGTTTTTCTTTGTGTAGTGTTTTAGTCCTTGTCGTGCGCTCCTATTTTGGTGTTTTTTCCCGTTTTGTTGGTATTTTCCTATTGCAGTTTCATGTCTTCCTTGAGCGCTATTCTCCACACCTGCTTCGTTTTCGCAATCAAGACTATTTAAGTTGTGCGGACACTTTTCTACTTTGTGGGGACATTGTCGATTTTCATGTCATGTTCGGATGTACTTTGTGGATGCAGTCTCTGCTCCACACGCTGTAAGTCTTTGCTGTCGTCCAGCATTTTGTGTTTTGTTTACTTGGCAGCCAGTTCAGTTTCAGTTTCGTTTTGCTTAGACAGGCCTAAGCTTCAATGCCTTTTTTTAGGGCACTCGCCTTTTGTCTATCTTGGGTTTAAGCATTAGATACTTCTTTACCTGTACGCTGCCTCCTGTTCCCGACATCTACAAAGCAATTAGCTACCAGCTGCCACCTACTGATATGGAAGAGTATAACATGGTTACTCTGCTGAGCTGTAGACAGTACAGACACTCAACAACGGCACATTATTTACGGATTACAATTACTTGTGTGCAAAAAATATTTTTAACCCAATTAGGTGAAATTACATAATCTCCCACGGCACATCAGGCTGTATCTCACGGCACACTAATGTGCTGCGGCACAGTGGTTGAAAAATACTGGACTAAAGAACTGTGAGAGCTGAGAGTCACATTTCTGCATTCGCTCATATAATTTAATCAATATTCATTATATCTACTGGGTTATCCATTCATTATATATTGGTTCTTTCTGTTTTTACAATTTATTAACAGTATACATTTACTTGATTTATTATTTAATTATTTTTGTTCAGTGGTACCTGAACTGAAGAGTGCCCCATCTTAAGAGTGTTTTGAGATAAGCGCTGTCTCTCGGCTAATTGTTATGGTTAAAGTTGCAAGCAAAAATGTGGGTTACAAGCATCCCTGCCATTAGTTGACATAGTAAATGTCACAGTGAACCCCGTAAGATGCGACCAAATCATTAGGTCTTACCGCTAGCGTTAGCTTATAGCTAGAGATGGACACATTTTTGTTTTCCAACCAATGGAAAGAGGAGATTGAGTGTGAAAGACAGAAGTAGATGATATTCACTAAATTAAAAAAAGAAATAATCAAAAACACGACCAACCAAACGGCGGACATTTATCATGAAAATATGAAGAAGCTGTTGATAGTGTGTTTGACAGAGAAGCAGCTGGGAAGAGATAATATAGAAGTCCACTCTCCAATGTAAATGATGTATATTATAATTATGTTACTTAATGAAACTATTGTACTTATAGTCGTATATTGTATTGTATTGTTTTCATACAATATTTATAATCAAAAAACTTGTTTTTCTTATGAAAAGTCATGTTATATGTTAAAATTGTGATATTTTGGGGGGGTCAAGCACCATTTAATGATATCAATTCATTTCAATGGGAAATGTAGATTTAATGTGCAATTGTTTTAAATCAAGAGCTCAGTCACAGAACCAATTGTGAGTTGAGGTACTAGTGTATTTCAAAAATGGTCCAAGTTCATCTTTGTGACTCTTTTATTGTCTTTCAGGATAGCGAATATTTTAATTCACTGAAGTGGATTTTGGAGAATGATCCGACTGACCTGGATATGATGTTCACCATTGATGAGGAGCTCTTTGGACAGGTTGGTTCCATATGATACTTTTGCCTCATTAGCATCTTATCACGCTTTACTGTCACTCATGTATGTGCCTTTTTGCCCTTTAGACTCACCAGCATGAGCTGAAGCCCAACGGTGAAGAGATTGTGGTCACTAATGAAAACAAGAATGAATATATCGAGTAAGAAACTGTGGAAATACTGTAATCTCTAGTCAAAATCTTAGAACTGTTTGCTGTTAAATTGTAAATTTTTCCCACCTTGTTTTTGACAGTCTGGTGATACAGTGGCGCTTTGTAAACCGAATACAGAAGCAGATGACTGCCTTTAAGGATGTAATTACATTTGTTAATTGGCAGAATATGACGGAAGTATTATTCAACGTGCGAGTTACATTTTCTGTGGCTGTTTTATTTTTAGGGTTTCTTTGAGTTGATCCCTCCAGATGTAATCAAGATCTTTGACGAGAATGAGCTTGAGGTAAGTTTTCTATCCATTTGTGGCTCTGAAATCAAACACGCAATGATCAATCAGATCCACTCCTCTCTCCAAAGTTGCTGATGTGTGGTCTGGGAGATGTGGACGTGAACGACTGGAAAGCAAACACAAAGTACAAGAGTGGCTACAACTCCAACCACGTCGTTATCCAATGGTTTTGGAGAGTAAGAGACGTTCCATGCCTGAAGCCACTAGACTCTAAGCCGCAGTTTTTTTGCTTCCTTTTATTAGCTTTAACAGCTTTTTTATGTTAACAGAATTTTAGATAGAAAGAACCTACCAATCAAAATTCCATAACAACTACTATAAGACAACATCATGTAATATAATAACAATAATAAGAGCTCTGTACTGTTGTAGTTATCTATTGGCCTTCTATCTATGTGTATATCATAGGCAGTACTGCTGATGGATGCAGAAAAACGAATTAGGCTCTTGCAGTTTGTGACTGGAACCTCCAGAGTCCCAATGAACGGCTTTGCGGAACTCTACGGTGAGACATTGTACTGCTTCAAATGTTTGGTGTCTTGTTTGTTGGATACACCTGTAATTACAGGTTCATGTTTGTCTGCTATTTAATGATATTTCCAGGATCTAATGGGCCACAGCTGTTCACCATTGAATTGTGGGGAACGTGTGACAAACTGCCCCGAGCCCACACATGGTAAGCAAGCCTAGTCTTACGTTTTACTTTCTGCCAGCTCGGCATTTCATTTAACAAGGGATGGGCATAACACAGTTGGTTTGGGTGTTTTTCCATAAAGTTCCTTATTTCTAGATCCCTTAATTGTCTTAAAATGCTCTTTTCAATTGACAGCAAATGTACATGTCAACATGTATTCTTCCACACAGCTGTTATCTGCCCTTCTTGTGCAATCTGATTTGACTAGATTCTTTAGACAGAAAACTAGTCGAAAATCACTCTTGGACTCTTTCTGCTAGTTGTAGGTAAATTAGGCACTTTATATTGCCCTAACTACTTTCTTTATTGACTACAAATAATGGTACTAATGTGCAGATCGATACTGAAATATCGATATCAGATCTTTAGGCTCTATCAATTGTCAAATTAATATATCGAAACTTGTGATACTTTAGTTATCTGAGACAATTAATATTAATAACGAACACAGTGTAAAGTAACTAAATAATTGAGATTGTGTCTAAATGAAACACGTTTGGTGGGAACTGCTTTTTCTTCCGCCTAGGTAAGTACATAGTGCAGCGGCACCTTGTGTTGTGCTTAGTCATTCAGTCTGTCATTTGTTTATTTATGAAAATTGCTGGCAATTAAAATTAGTCACGCAGTATTATAAAACAGCAAGTGTATGTATCCTTTTATTATAGTCTATTTGGAGACATTACATACAGAGTTGAATAAAAGATAACACATTCAGTGCAGAGTCATGCCATCATTTGTTTTGCCCTGTGACTGGCCCCTCTTTTGTAGATTATTCTCCAAGAGCAGCATCACTTGAAATACACTACTTTATCAATGTTACCAGACACATTAGATATGTTTGCACAAAGTATTGATATAGGATCGATATTGCCGATACCAGCCTAAATGTTACTCGGTATCGGATTGGAGTGAAAATAATAGTGTCAAAACAAGATAAACAACATCAACTAAGACTGACCTTTTTGAATCACATTAAATCTCTGTATTCTGTCCAAGGATTTTTTGCTGCAAATTAAGTTTCTTCCAGGGTTTCTTAACCTTTTTGACCTCTGGGCCCAACTTTTCCACTCCAGAGGGGTGGGGGCCCAATTAAAAATATTAACACTGAATTAGTAATTTCACTCTTGATATTAATTTATTAATTGTATTCAATAATTATATCTAACCTACTTACAGTTTAACAGGATCAACCTTGTCAATTGATATGAAACCATGTGTTCATCACAAAGATTATTATCAAGGCTGAGGTCAGATAATTACAAAAACTAATATTAATCAAATATATTGTCAAAGAAAGGACTCATAAAAACTGATGAAAAATTAATTGTGAATACTATAACGCAGTGCTAAAATGAATAAATTATGACTAAATTTAAAAAAAAAGTGTTTCTTTAATAAACTGTCAATTAAATTGAAGTGTGAATGAAAATACAGCTTCACCTCTTTAGTCAGAAGTTTTGCACTTAAGAAACCTCTGTATGACTTTACCTCTAGACCAGTGGTCCCCAACCACCGGACCGCACAAGAAATAAAAAAAAATAAAAATATATATATTTTTTTTTTTTATTAAATCAACATAAAAAACACAATATATACATCATATATCAATATAGATCAATACAGTCTGCAGGGATACAGTCCGTAAGCACTTTTTGGTAGCCATCCACTTTATGAAAAAAATAATAACACTCCTTCCTCCGGTCCGTGGGACAAATTTTCAAGTGTTGACCGGTCCGCAGCTACTGCTCTAGACTTCTATTGGTTTATTACTGCCACAAGTGGTGAAAAATTGTATTACAACTGAGTACTGTTGCGCCTCATAGAGACCACAGTTAAAGGCAGGGGTCTCAAACTCAATTTACCTGGGGGCCACTGGATGCAGAAACTGGGTGAAGCTGGGCCGCAAGAAAAGATTTCTTAAAAAAATCTAACATGCACTTTTTAATGAATTCACCTTCTTTGAATGGCTTTCCCGCCCTAGCAACCATCTCACTCACCATGTAGCTTGCTTTCTTGACAAAATCTTGTTGCCTCAGTAGACTGGTTTTAAAATTTGCAACCCGGTTCACTCTCTCATCTCCCTGGTATTATGCATACTCTTCAGCATGTCTAGTTGTATGACGTTTCAAATTGTATTCCTTGTGCACTGCAACTTTCTCTGTATCAACTACAGAAAAGAGCTATAAGGATTATTCATAAAGTAGATTACTTAGAACACACTAACATATTATTTATTAATTTGGGTTTATTGAAATTACAGGAGCTAGTATAGTTACAGACATTATGTGTCATGTTTAAGGCTAAAAGTAAAACATTACCAGGAAATTTACAAAAAATGTTTGCCATCACTTCTGACAATGAAGAGCATAGAAGAAAAGGTCATTTCCAACATCAGTATTCAAAGACAACTTTAAAACAAATGTGCATACCAGTGGTGGGGGTTTAACTATGGAATTCTCTTTACAATGAGATAAAAGATTGTAAAAATATATTCCAATTGAAAAAATATATAAAGACAGAACAATAAAATCATATGGACAGCCATAAGTGTTTACATTTTGCTTTATATTTATTATTTTACTTATTTTTTGCCTGGTTTTGTATTTGTTTTGTATCATCCCGTGAGGTGTATATTACTTCTTTTGGTTTTTTTGTTCGGTTTGTACATCATGAAGTTTTGCACTTCTTGTGTTTTTTGTGTGTTTTTTTGTTTGCACCAGGTCGCCCGTAAGGACCAGATGAGTCGCCCGCGGGCCTGTTCTAAAAAAAAAAAAAAAAATTTTTTTTTTTTTGTTTTGTTTTTTTTAAATTAAATCTACATAGAAAAAACACAAGATACACTTTCAATCAGTGCATCAACCAAAACAACCCCCCCCCCATGCACACTCATCCACACCCACTCACACAAAAGGGGTTCCCACAACATAGACAACACATCTGCAAGGGACACAGTCCCTGAAGCACACATGATTGTATAGGCTGCTGGTCCATTAACATTTTCATTAATTACTATTTTTTATGTAATTATTTTTATATTGTTTTACTTTCTTTTTTATCCAAGAAAATGTTTTTTATTTATTTATCTTATTTTATTTTATTTTTTAAAAAAGGGCCTTATCTTCAACAGACCAGGTTGTCAATGAAATTAGATTTGTTTAAAGGGTTTTTTAAACCAGGCACAGTCCAGATAATGTCCAAGTCGGACTCAGCAACACACACCTTCATTCATGTACACAGACAAAAATTAGGGAACACAACAGATTGCATATAATTTATAAACAAAATTACATTTTCAAAATAAGCATTTATGTACAGTCCAGATTATGTCCAGGTCACTCAAATTAGGGAACACAACAACAGATATCATATAATCTATAAACAGAATTATACTTTCAAAATAAGCCTTTGAGGACTTCTCATCTTTTTTTTTAATGTTTTTTGGCATCATTATCGTTTTCAACCATGTAACTTTCTAAAGTTAGAAAATACTGAATAAATGTTTTAAAGAAAGTAATACTAAGTGAATATCTGTTTTTGGCCTTAAAAATAAACATTTTACCGAGTACTATAATTAAATTGACTAAATCATGATTGTCAATGAACTCTCATAAAATAACAGAAACCACATTAAGCTTCATAAACAAACCAATCCTTAAACACATTTTTTCAACTGCCACCCAAAACAAAGACACAATATGACAAAACCAAAACAAATGCAGGGTGGATTCAGGCTCCTCACAACAAAATCGGCAATCATCTGACTCTGTCATATTCCATAATTTTAACATTTTCCCTGTGGGTAAGAAGTTATAAATAATTTTAATTTGAAAATAACGATTTTGCACATCGATAGTGGTTTTATAGATTAGTTTGAATATGGCATCCCATGGCAACGGGCAGTCAAAAAAGTCCTCCCATTTTCCATTTGTGTTGTATGAGGCAGCCTTCAAAGATTTCTTTATTAAATAAAAATTATATATTTTTCTATTTATTTTAGTTCCTTTTTGCCAACTAGAATTTCTTATTAGAGGTTTACAAACTAATAATTTAGTAGTTCCATAATTAATTATTTGTTTCCATCTTTTCCCAATTACTCCAGTTAGTTGATAAAATGAAAAGCTTGAGCAAGCATCACCATACATAGCTCTAAATTCATCATACTTCATAATTTTACCATTCTCATTGATAATATCATTGACAAAAATTATTCCTCTTTCAAACACATTTTTCCAAAAGAAAGGCTTTCCATCTATTACAATATTAGAGTTCATCCATATTAACTGCTGCAAAATATTGTCTCTTTTTTCTGGCACATAAAATTGAAAACACCACTATGAGTGGATTGTTTCCTTTATGAACCCCGCCATGTTTCCCAGCAAACTCTCTGGGAGGGGATCACTTGTAAAAAAGGATACAATTTATTTTGATACAGTACATGTTTTTTGTCCAACAGGACATTTGTGTACCACTCAATGTTTAAAAACATCTTTGGAACAATTGATGCTTTTAAAGACAGACACATAGCTTCAAGGTTGAGAAGTTCCGGCCCCCATATTCATACTCTTTGTACAAAACCTTTCTTTTAATCTTTTCTGGTTTGCCGTTCCAGACAAAATCGAAGACCCTCCGCTCATAAATCTTAAAAAAGTTTTGTGATGGAGCTGGTAATGACAAAAACAAATAAATAAATTGAGGAATAATTAACGAGTTGGCAATAGACATTTTACCATACAAGGTTAGGGATTTCCCTTTCCATAATTGCATAATTTTGTCCAGCTTTCTTAGTCGATTATCATAATTTACTGAGCCTAGATCTTCCAGATTTTCTGGGACAACAACACCAAGTATGTTAACTGGTCCATCTGTCCACAAAACAGGCACTTTGCATTCCATTCGAAAGGACGTTCCCTTTAGATTTCCGATCCTTAACATTTTACATTTATCATAATTAAGCTTAAGGCCAGATTGCTGTGAAAATATGTCCAAAAGATTAAGAAGGTTCCGCAAACAATGAGGAAAAATCTTATCTTTGTGAATCAGCCTTTTCTGACATGAACTTCATCAAGAACAAACACAGAACACGCCTCACTGATGCACATCTGCAAGACTCACTCAGAGTTGCAGTGTCAAGTTACACACCAGAGTACAACACACTAGTTAACAGCATGCAATGCCAGGCTTCCCACTAACTGACAAAGAAACAGATAACAGATTTGGTGTCCAGTTCAAAGTGTGACATGATTTAAACATTTGAGAGTTTACTTTTGTATTTTACATGAGTTATTATTTGTACAAACATGGTGCAAAGTAATTCATGATTTGTTAAAAAAATGTTAGTGGCTAGCTAGTTAAAATGGGATATTGTGATTTCACAAGACTGTCTTAGAAGTGATCATTTGAAAATGTTCAATTTGAAAAATGTGCGCTTAGAGAAAATATAAAAATAAAGTGTTGCATATTGATATTGATCTGTTTCTATATATATTTATTGTGAGAAATCATTAAGATGATCAGTGTTTCCACAAAGATAAATATCATTAATTATTAATAATAACAGAGTTAAAGGTAAATTGAGCAAATTGGCTACTTCTGGCAATTTATTTAAGTGTGTATCTAACTGGTAGCCCTTCGCAGTAATCAGTACCCAAGAAGTAGCCCTTGGTTTCAAAAAGGTTGGTGACCCCTGGTTTATATGATATCATTAAGTAAGACTACGTATTATGTTGAAGGGGGCAGAAAAATATAAGATTTTTCTTCATTCTGCTCCTTCTCAGGCATTGGTGTGTAAATGTATAATTGAGGTATAATTGTCTATTGATCAAAGATGCACATCAATGAAGGAGATAAATAAAAATGAAATGAAATTAGACACGTCGGGGTGCCCCTGTGCTCAACAAAGCAATATTGCATCAAAAATCGTCTGTCTGGAGCCAACGGGAGGGGGGGGGGGCTCGCCTCGCCGTGGAGTTTGCAGTTACGGTAGCACAATTAGCCCCGAACGGGCTAACATCACCACCAACGTGTTACACGTCTGATTCGCCCAGCGACTCTCTGTCGGAGTATCAGCGCTGGGGTCCGGTGCACCACACTTTTGTATTGTCGCTCGCTCCTTCGGCGGAGTGCTCGTCTTCCCCGCCCGGACTGTTTACAACGGGGGCGGGAGCGAGCAGGCGGGCGAGCGAGGGAGGCAGGGAGGGAGGGAGGAAGAGCGTGTGTGGGTGTCGTGGAAAAGGGGCAAAATGTTTCTCTGCTTGCATCACGCAAGTGACGTCAATGCATACTTTCCAACCTTGAGACCTCCGAATTCGGGAGATGGGGGGGCGGGTTGAGGTGTGTGTGGGGGGGTTGAGGTGGGCGGGGTTGGGAGGAGCGGGGGTGTTTTTGTAGCCAGGAAGAGTTAGGGCTGCAAAGGATTCTGGGTATTTGTTCTGTTGTATTTATGTTGTGTTTAGGTGCGGATGTTCTCCTGAAATGTGTTTGTCATTCTTGTTTGGTGTGGGTTCACAGTGTCGTGCATATTTGTAACAGTGTTAAAAAATGAATAAAATACAATATGACCACCCTCAGTGTGACATGTAGCGCTGTTCCTCAAGTATGTCTTGCAATAACTTACATGTGTCTTCAGAAGCCTCACCCATGTGTCTGGGTCGGCACGCTGTTAGTATGGAGAAATTGATGATGCGGTGACAGCTTCTAGAGGACACTGAAAGCAGTGCCATCACGGCACACCATCAAAAATGTCGAGAACCTTATAGCACACCGTGATTGGTAGATTCCTTCAGCTACGCACACAACGCTGTCATGCGCCTTTCGTTTAAAACTCGCGGGCCGCACTAACATTAAACTTTCATATTAAGGTGGGGGCCGCAAAATAACGGCCGCATGTTTGAGACCCCTGGTTAGAGGAGCCATATGTAGTAATGTGGCCAGAAATGGTACTGCAATCACGTTAAAAATTCTATAGTCCCCTCCCACTATCCATGACTGAGGTTGCCAGATAAACAGCCAAATCTGAATCCTACTCCAAGGAACTTCAAATGGCAATCGCTGAGTCCTACGCTGTAGGTTTCTCTTGTTTATGATTCTTGCAACATGGTTTACTTAGTAATTACGCCAGATTTTACTGATGTCCATTAGCCAAACGTATTTGTAAAGTTACGCAGCAATATTTTCGTGGGGAGTCGGGACAGATTGTTGGCCTTACCCTACTAAAATATCTAGTTTGACCGCGCAGACCACCATCGAAATAATAATATATAATTTATTATACAGTGCCCTCCAAAAGTATTGGAACAGTGAGTCCAATTTGTTTATTTTTGTTGTAGACTGAAAACATTTGCGTTTGACATCAAAAGATGAATATAGGACAAGAGATCAATATTTCAGCTTTTATTTCCAGGTATTTACATCTGGATCTGATACACAACTTAGAAGATAGCACATTTTGTTTGAAACTACCCATTTTTCATCAGAGCAAAAGTATTGGAACATGTGACTGACAGGTGTGTTTTGTTGCCCAGATTTCTCCCAATTACATTGATTATTCAAACAATAAATAGCACTGAATGTTTCAGCGCAGTTTCAGATTGGGTAGGATAGGTTTTGCCTGTGCAGACTGCATTTAGAGGTAGAACCAACATGAAAACCAGAGAGCTGTCTATGGGTGAAAAATAAGCAATTGTGAATCTGAGAGAAGATGGACAATCAATCAGAGCCATTGCACAAACATTGGCCATAACCAGTACAACCATTTGGAATGTCCTGAAGAAGAAAAAAACCACTGGTGTACTAAGCAACAGACGTCGAACAGGTAGACCAAGGAAAACATCAGGAGTTGATGACAGAAACATTGTGAGAGTTATAAAGAAAGACCCTAAAACAACCGTTAGTGACATCAGCAACAACCTCCGGAGGGCAAGAGTGAAGGTATCCCGATCTACTGTTCGCAGAAGACTTCATGAACAGAAGTACAGAGGCTACACCAGAAGATGCAAACCACTCATTAACAAGAAGAATAGGAAGGCCAGGCTGGAATTTGCCAAAAGGTACAGAGATGAGCCTCAAAAATTCTGGGAAAAAGTTTTATGGACTGATGAGACAAAGATGAACTTCTTCCAAAGTGATGGAAAGGCGAAAGTTTGGAGAAAGAAAGGATCTGCCCATGATCCCAAACATACAAGCTCATCTGTGAAACACGGCGGAGGTAATGTCATGGCTTGGGCTTGCATGGCTTCTTCTGGGACGGGCTCTTTCATCTTCATTGATGATGTAACACATGATGGCAGCAGCAAAATTAACTCAGAAGTCTACAGAAACATTTTGTCTGCTAATTTAAAGAAAGATGCAACCAAACTGATTGGGAGATCCTTTGTCATGCAGCAAGATACTGACCCAAAACACACTGCCAAAACAACAAAGGAGTTCATCGTGGGCAAGAAGTGGAAGGTTTTGGACTGACCAAGTCAGTCTCCAGACTTAAACCCAATAGAGCGTGCATTTTACCTGCTGAAGAGGAGACTGAAGGGAGTAACCCCCCAAAACAAACAACAAGTGAAAGAGGCTGCAGTGAAAGCCTGGAAAAGCATCACAAAAGAAGAATGCAACAGTTTGGTGATGTCAATGGCTCACGGGCTTGATGCAGTTCTTGAAAGCAAAGGATTTGCAACTAAATATTAAGTCTTATTCACTTTAATCTATTTTAAGTTTATATGTTCCAATACTTTTGCTCACCTAAAAATGTTGTGTTCCATTACAATTAATGCTATCTTCTAAGTTGTGTATCAGATCCAGATGCAAATACCTGGAAATAAAAGCTGAAATGTTGATCTCTTGTCTCATATTCATCTTTTGATGCTAAACCCAAATGTTTTTAGTCTACAACAAAAATAAAGGAATTGGCCTCACTGTTCCAATACTTTTGGAGGGCACTGTATATTGCATATGCCTACTTTGATGGCAAGCCAAGGCCCACACTAAAATTACCGCCATATTTCGTTCAGCATAACTCCATGTTGCATCCAACCTGACACACTGCATTCTCTTCCATGTACGCACATCACCATCTTTCAGTGCAAAGTGCAATTCTATGAGCCAACCCATGTTACGCATAAACCACGTTACACATAAATCATATAGCCTACTACCATGTCAATACACAAAGTAGAAAATCATTACATGTAATGCATTACATTGTGCCAAGCAAATACCACCCCATATGTGTTTGATGCACATACAATACCAGAAACCGCAATTAGCCGTGCTAATTTTGGAACGCATTTCCTCAGCGTGTCAGCATATTGACAATGAAATAGGCACTGACACTACCCATATCCACATAGTTTTTAGTTGTCGAAAATATATTTTGCCTTGTCAGTTGGATGACACATCGACATACAGGCTAACGGGCATATATATCCCCCGTTAGCCTACATGTCGATGTGTCATTGACTGGGCTAGCATGCTAAGCATTCGCTGCACGAACATACTAGCTTTGTTAGACAAGGTCATAGACTGTATTGGACAATATAGTTTACATACGAAATGTCCATTTCCATTTATTACAAGTAGAGATGTCCGATAATATCGGCCTGACGATGATATCGGCCGACAAATGCTTTAAAATGTAATATCGTAAAATATCGGTATGGTTTTTTTTTTTTATCGGTATCGGTTTTTTTTATTAAATCAACATAAAAAACACAAGATACACTTACAATTAGTGCACCAACCCAAAAAACTTCCCTCCCACTCATTCACACAAAAGGGTTGTTTCTTTCTGTTATTAATTTTCTGGTTCCTACATTATATATCAATACATATCAATACAGTCTGCAAGGGATACAGTCCGTAAGCACACATGATTGTGCGTGCTGCTGGTCCACTAATAGTACTAACCTTTAACAGTTAATTTTACTCATTTTCATTAATTACTAGTTTCTATGTAACTGTTTTTATATTGTTTTACTTTCGTTTTTATTCAAGAAAATGTTTTTAATTTATTTATCTTTTATTTTATTAATTTTTTTAAAAAGGACCTTATCTTCACCATACCTGGTTGTCCAAATTAGGCATAATAATGTGTTAATTCCACGACCGTATATATCGTATCGGTTGATATTGGTATCAGTTGATATCGGTATCGGTAATTAAAAAGTTGGGGAATATCGGATATCGGTAAAAAGCCATTATCAGACATCCCTAATTACAAGTATAAAGAAAACGTAAATGCCTTACTTACCTATGAAGCAGGAAATTAGCAAGTCTTCTTCTCCTTCAATCGTCTCCATCTTTCAAAGGCATATCTGGTACAAATACTTGTTTTGTTTCTGGCTTTGTCATGAATAAGTTGAGAATCGCAACAAGGCCTTTTAGATTTACGAAGGTTGGACATGTTTATTAACTTTACCAGTGGCAGTGGCTCGACGAAGAGGGCGGTGCATAACTGGCAACCTGGATGTGACACACTCACAGACTTTGTAATTAGTCAAACGGTGGAGGGCGGGGCATCGAAATGAAAACAATAACAAGATTTCGGGGATATAAATCTAATTTTGAAATTAGCATATCCCGGCTGAACTACCATTATCAGTTATAAAGGTATTGAAAAGATCATGATTTATTAATGCCTTTTGAAATATCAGGGCCATTTAATGATGATTTGACATGAAATTATTACATATGACACCTTTAAGGAACAGATATTTTTTGGTTTTGGTTTTTTCCAAAACTTTTTCAATACTTAATGCTTAAGGTTTGTATGTGTTCATATGAGGGTTTTCCTCGCTTTAACAGTTTAGGGTAGAGGTGTACAAGATGCAGTTGTGAGGCCATTTTAGGCCCGTATCCCATTTTGTATTGGTTCTCGGAATGTTTGTATTAGATTAGTTTAGATTGGCTAAAACATATACTGTATACTAATGAGTAATATTATTATTAACACTGGGCTGTCAAAAATTAACTAATCAAAAAAACATATCACATCAATCACACTATTTATTTTGAGGCCAGGTGCTCCTTTACCTTAAAGGGGAACTGCATTTTTGGGGGAAATTTGCATTCACAATCATTATGAGAGACATGATGAGTGATGTTTTTTGGGGTTTTTTTGCATTCTAAATATTAAATAAATGCAATCAAAAGTTTGCTTACAATGGAGCTTATGGGAGCCGCACAATTCCGCCTATAAAGCCCTTAAACACATCCAAACACCTCCATTAAGGTTTTATATACATGATGTAAGTATATATGTAATGTAGTAACGGGCACATGTATATTAAGATTTAATATTTACGTATTTTGGTAATTTTAAGCATAAGCAGCGCATTAATTTCCAAAACACATCGTTTGCTTTTTTTTTTTTGCTTTTTTTTTTTCATCACTGATTACTACTCACTGCAGACTTCATGAGAGACAACAAACATACTAAAACGTCACTTACTCTGCAATGTCTGCTGTCATTAAGATGCCGACTGTTAGGATGTTCATATATTCCCATTTAGATGAAGAATGACCATAATACTCACAAAGAAACGGGGTCGGGGGGGACCGAGCCTCTTTTCATGTTGTTCTCACCATTTTCGGGTCCTAAACGGCTGTCAAAGTGTACCAACTTGTCGGAATACGTCTGCAGACTTCTTCTGTCCATTTAAGAGGCAGGATTTTTGATCTACAATAAACTTCCAGGGAGCAAGGAAGCGAGGAAACCGCGGACCACGCGATGATGTAAACATAGGCAAATATGGTAGTGATCATGGCGCCGCTATAAGTAGTTTGCCTGCGTTAGCACTTATAATAACAATATCACTAATACTTGGTTAATGTTCAAATCACAAAATGTAAATTGAGTTTTGTTGTAGCTTTTTCAATGGTTGTTTTTTTAGATTTTATGGGCAGAATAGAGTACCTCTTATTGGCTCTGCTGTAAGCGGACTTTATTTAGGTTAATTTTTACATGTTAGAATGCATTTAGAAAAAAAATACATCCGTCGTCATGTCTTTCATAATGATTGTGAACGATAGGCAAAATTCCAAATAAGGTACAGTTCCCCCTCAACCGCAGATGGTTACTTGAAAGGCGCCCTGGGTTGTTATACGGTCAGTGATCAGGTCAATGCTTATGTCAGTGCAAAGATGAGTGAAGAGACTCAGACTCAAAATTCACTTTGACAGAACTTTATATAAAACTGTTACCAAGTTTTGAACAAATAAATGGCATGCATTTAAGTACAACTTTAAAAAAATGTTCCTGTATGACATTGTCACTATAAAATTTACGGCTGTTCTGATCAGGTTTTATGCTGCTGATTTCGATACCGATACCCCATGTGTTGGATCGGCCGATACCAATACTGATCATATGTATTGAAAGAAAATGTTTTCAAGACAAATGTATTTATGCTGAGTGCAATTTAATATCAACACAATATGTAAAATTGAACAAAACAAAGTCAATAGTAGTCCATGGGTGTGTATTTTGTCTGTAAACCTGGAGGCAGTGCCGCTCTGCGCCCCGGAACAGAGTCAACATCCCAGATGTCTTTGAAGAGGAGGGGGGGGGGGGGGGGGGGTGTTACTTTTAGAATAGAATAGAATGGACATTGTTGTCATTATATTTGCATATAACAAGATTAAGGACTCCAACTTAAGGTGTGGTAGTGAGAACAAATATGGGGTAAAAATAAATAAATAATAAAATAAAATAAATTATACAACAGGCAATAAAGAAAAAAACTTAACAATTGAAATACACAGACTACTATCCAATAAGAATAATAAGAAATCCTGTACAATATACAAAACACTATAGAAATACAAAATACTGTACAATATACAGAACAAGACAAAATGAATAAATAAATAACAATCAGTGTCGGACGTATTGCACTCGAAGGGTAATATTGCACAGCAGGGTATTAGGGTAGGATATTGTATAGGGGTGAATTATTATAAGTTAGAGTTCAAGATGGTGACAGCTCTGGGAAAGAAGCTGTCTCTGAGCATGTTCTGGCTCTGATGCACCTGTGGCGCCTGCCCGATGGTAGCAGGTCGAACAGGTGGAAGCCAGGGTGTGTGCTGTCCTTGGTGATGCTTTTTGCTCTGTTGAGGCAGCGGGAGTTGTGTTAAACCTTCAGGGAGGGGAGGGGACAGCCGATGACTTTTTTGTGCAGACTTTATGACCCTCTGAATCGCCTGTTTGTCCGCTTCAGTGCAGCTGGCGTACCACACTGTTATGCAGTACGTCAGCAGGCTCTCGACAGCCGAGCGATAGAAGGTCATCATCGGCTGCCTCCCCAGTCTGTTCTTCCTCAGCACCCTCGGGAAGTGGAGTCTCCGCTGGGCCTTCCGGATGACCGCAGTTGTATTTTGGGTCCAGGAGAGGTCAGTAGATATGAGGGTGCCAAGGAACTTGAAGGAGCTGACTCTCTCCACCTCCTCGCCGTTGATGTAGATGGGGGCGGGGTCTGCAGTGTTTTTCCTGAAGTCAAAGATGAGTTCCTTGGTTTTTGTTGTGTTCAGTGACTGATTATTCACTGAACACCACGCTGATAGTTTCAGGATCTAATCTCTGTATGCAGACTCATCCCCCCTGTAATGGGACCCACCACCGTTGTCATCGGCGAATTTGATTATGGTGTTCTCCGGGTGAGCTGGACTACAGTCATGGGTGTAGAGGGAATACAGCAAAGGGCTCAGCACACAGCCCTGTGGAGAGCCGATGCTGAGTGTGTGGGAGGAGGAGAGATGGGGGCCGAGTTTCACTGTCTGAGGTCGGTTGGTCAGGAAGTCCTTAATCCAAAGACAGGTGGGTGTGGGGAGGCCTAAATCCAGCATTTTGGTGACCAGGATGTCTGGAATTATGGTATTGAAGGCGGAGCTATCGTCGATGAAAAGCATCCTGACATAGCTCCCTCGGTGTTCCAGGTGGCTCAGTGCCGAGTGGAGAGCCATGGTTATGGCGTCGTCCGTGGATCCGTTTGCCCAGTAGGCAAACTGCTGTGGGTCTAGGGTGGGGGGGAGGCAGGCTTGGATGTGGTGTAGGACCAGCCTCTCGAAGCACTTCATGATGACAGGTGTGAGTGCTACTGGGCGATAGTCATTGAGGTTGTTTGTGGCAGCTTTCTTGGGTACCGGGATAATTGTGGCGGATTTAAGGCAGGGTGGAATGAGTGCCTGTGCCAAGGAGAGGTTGAAGAGGACGGTGATAATGTAGGAGGGCTGGTCAGCACATGCTTTTAGAGTGTCTTTCAGTGCACTAGTCTCACTGGGGTGTTTACAGCTTCACCCAGCCAATGCCATTGCAAAGAGAGCTGAATTGTAGACAAGGATTGTTTTTGGTTAGGTGAGCAAACACATTCCAGTGCTTTGTCAGCTCCAATTGTCCATTTTAGCTTTCAAATTGATCATCATTTCGCCTTGCAGAGTGGAAAACTTCTCCGAGATGTTATTCAATTTGCGATTCGATTCTGAGATTGCCAAAGTGTGAGTGCGAACAACTCGGACCAACCCATCCATTACGACGGGCAGCCTTTGAGCTCCTTCAATGGCTGGCATTATCTTCCAAATTTGTCGATAGGCCAGAGCAACGCTCATTCCAGTCAGCAGATGACCTGTTATCACAGTTACAAAAAGATAGATGAAGATAGATATCTTCAATGTCTTTGACGGAAAAAACTGCACACCACTCGCTTTTGTGCCAAGAGTCCCTCTTATATCCAACATTAAACATCCTGTCAGAACAGGCAGGTTCCCCAAACCTGCGCTTCCCCCCAGTATATCTTGTCAATTCAGTTAAGAGACCCGTTTATCAATTCCATGTTTTAGATTTTGAAGGAGAGTGCAAAAGTGAGGCTCTTAGAAAGTTAAGACAGTACAAGACAAAGACAAACAAGCAAAGCAGTAGAGGTAGGAGAGGGAGGGGAATGAGTCTTTTGTTGAAAGTCAAGCAAGAAAAAATATTAATATATTAAAAAATGCAGTTTATTTTCTGTAATGGAGGTGACTACTATTAACTGTGAATGGAGAAAAAATGCATCCAGAAAGTATTCACGTTGTGTCGTTTTTTTTTTAAGTTTTATAGGTGGAATAGAGCGACTCCCATTAGCATCATTGTTAGCTGACTTTTACTAATGTTTATTTACTAGTTAGAATGCATAAAAAAGAGAAATGTGTTCTTGTCATACATAACGATTGTGAATGATATGCAACATTAAAAAAAAGTGCAGTTTCTCTTTGAATCCAGGCACTGCCTTTTATTTGTCCAGGCAATCTTCTTTGACATTGTACCAGTTGTTTGGTTATCCCTAGTGAACGCTAACTAATTTTTCTCACTTCCCAGTACTGCAGTTCCAAAAAGATGTTTCACCAACATTTTGTTGTTTACTTTTCTTTTTTCAAGCTTTAATCGCCTGGACCTTCCACCTTACAAATCCTTTGAGGAATTGAAGGAGAAACTTCACATTGCCATTGAGAACGCACAAGGCTTTGACGGTGTGGATTAGTGAATAAACGGATGGTATTACGTCACCCAAGTGCAGCAAAGCAGTGATGAAGTTGTAAAGTGAAAAGAAATCGCAGCCCTGGGTCCTAATCCTGCCAGCTGTGACACACATGAAGGACGGACACATACAGTACAGTAGCCCCCACTTTGGTGGTCTCTTTGGGCACTTGTGAAGAGGGGACAACAGCATCTGGAGACGTTTCATCTACGCTGGTGTTCTGAAGTTTACCTATCATGCTCTTTTGATTCTTTAATGAAAGTCATCTCATGTCAAAAGGCCATGTGGCCAACATCAACTGTGAGAACAGAGTTGTATTAATTAGGATCTCTGAACAAAACTGACCTAACCTCTGAATTTGGGCTTACCATTATCTGTCCAGGTTCTATTTTAAACAGAGAATACTTAGGGATGTTCCGATCAGGGTTTAATGCTGCCCATTCCGATACTGATTATTCATGAGTAAGCTCGGCCGATGCCGATCACATAGCTCTCCAAGTTCCACCATAACGACCAAAATTAAAATACTGTAAGACATTAGGTCGAAGTATTCATTAAAACAAGGCAGCACTTTTATTTAATATTTTTGGCCACTGTAATATTACGCACAGTTTGAACAGTAACATTGTGTTTGAATATAGGAAAATAAAGCACTGTACTTTAATCAAGCAATTATTTGGTCTACCACTAGATGGAGCCAGCATACCACTAGTGGTACACCTACCCCAGTTTGAGAATCCCTACTCTATTACATATAATTGTTTAGTCAAAACTAAGCCGAGAGTACACCATAACTAAATAAAAGCAAAAACTACTATCTCCTATTTTAGATTTTTTTAATTTATTCTGATATTACCTTTAGTGTCGACACCCCCAATTTATGGATTGATCCGCCCATACGTGTTGTTCCCCTCTGGCTGTGACAATGATGACACACCATCAGTTGTTATATTATACTCTCTCTAGACTCTTAATAACCTACCTATTTAATTATATGTTATTAGCTGCTTACTTTAAATAACGCACTTCCATCTAGACCAACTTTAATAAGCACTTATCTCTTGGTATTGTTTTAAGCTAGCTTGGCGGTTAGCTTAGCTATTAGCATGTTTAGCCTCGTCCTCCAGTTATAATGGTACTCAAGATAACAAGAAATGCAGTTTATTTGCCGCAATGTAGGTGATTCCTATTATCTTAGCGACGTGGCTCCACACTGCCCGTCAGGGGGGATCAAAAGGCATTAATCGGCAACGGTATACATATTTGCCATAAAAATCTTCTGATACGGTTCGGTGGCCAATTGATCGGCACATCCCTAGAAAGTACATTTAAATCACTTTGTTTGGTTTAAATATGTTGGCGCAATCAGCATGCGCCCATTCAATAACATAAACAAATTATTTTGATTCAGCTGATTGTTTTTTAGAAGTCTTGTCCTTTTAATTCACTTTTAGAGGTAATCGTGGACGGCCACGATAGATAACCAAAACAACTTGGGTCCAGGTGACTGAATCACCGCCCACTTACCTGTAACGGTAAGCCATTCAATTAACATACATTTATAACATTAGTGCCATGTTATTTAATTCAAATGTAATCCAACTTGGAAGCAGTTTTCTACAAAAAAATGGATAACTTAACAGGAAACATGAACTTGTGAGTCAAGTGATTTCTATTAAGTTTTATGTATGCTTTTTACGTGACTCATTCCAGTACAGTATAGCCTCAACTTACAAGCTTAATTGGTCCTGTGACAGAACTCTACACTTAATGTATCGCAAATCAACGTCACCACATCCACTTTCTTCCTCCCCATGATTGTAAAACAATGTTATGTCCATCTCTAGATATAACAGGGGTGTCAAACGTACGGCCACAGGTTTTATCCGGCCCGCGGGATGAGTTTGCCAAGTACAAAAATGAGCCGAAATCTTTGAATGAAAGAAACTGCTGTTCTAAATGTGTCCACTAGATGTCGCAATAGCGATTATTTGTATCTGTCGATTATGCTACATATGTAAAAAAAAAAAAACAAAAAAAACATGTTAGTGCACCAACCGAGGAAAATGAGCAAACTACATAAATAACATCCTGTAATTTGATTTTTATTTGATTTTTTCATCTTGATAGATTGAAAATGAACACCAATGAGTTGACTGATGAACATTATCACATCATTTATTCAGAAAGTGTAAATAACGACAAAGGTAGAATACTATTAATCGCAACGTGTAAGGGTAAAAAAACCACATTATGATTTGTACATTTTCAGAATGTGCTTGTTCTATTTTTAATCAAAGAAAACAATCTGAATGTGTCTTTATTTGTTAGTTATCATGCCGTGATTTTACCTGTTCGGCCCACTTGGTAGTAGATTTCTCTCCATGTGGCCCCCGATCTAAAATGAGTTTGACACCCCTGAGATATAAGCCACAGCTAGCGAGTAAGATCGGATTGTTGTGTAGATCTTACAAGGTTCACTGTGACATTTGCTACGCCAACTAATGGCGGGATGATTTCTTTCTAGCAACTTAAAGCATAATTCGTTGAGAGGCCGCTCTTATCTCAAAACACTCTTAAGTTGAGGCACTCTTATGTTGAAGTACCACTGTATTCTGTATTAGACAGTTATTTGGAGAATATGTGTGCCTTAAAACAGACAATGCTTGGATTGTGTGCAAGTAAAGCCAAGTATGGATTTGAGAAATGTACCAATGCCAGGACCAGTTCAAGGCTCAACTAAAATGTTTTGTGTGCAGGTGCAAAGAGGTGACTATTTGGCCCTTTTGATGGTGTCACAATACTATGCATCATTTTATACATGTCTATGGTATTCTTACATACACACAACTGATTAAACTTGTATGATGGCTATACATGTCATGCAAAGATACAAATACTGTTTTGCATTTAATATTGTACAGATAATACTTTTATTTGCTTACACAAGCATTTCCGACAGCTTGACTGAATCCTTTGTGCATACCATTCTATTCATCAAGGTTAAATAGTTTTGATGGTGTACTGGCACATATTGTGTATTCAGACTGGCTCCTCATATCTTGGTAAAAGCATCTTTTTTAACATTTTCTTCTTTTCTGAATTGTGTTTACACCGCCTCCCATGTTTACTAAAGACTGTTGACAATGGAGGCTGTTTTAAACGTATGCTTTTTACAAAGCCAAGCACTTTTTTCACATCACTGAGTCTTATCTGAACTGTCTTTGCCAATCTGTCACCTGCACACTTCTTAAAATGCTCCTTTAAGAAAACATTTGTATGCTTCAAGTGCACCTGTTGAAATGTTTACATGTGAACATTGCTGAAAGTAAGCACATGCTCTCCCTTCATTTTCTATTTTGATGTACTATCGATATTTACTGTGTTTGATAATGAATAGATCTAGCATTCATATCTGAGTAATACATTTTTGTTACTTTGACATGGAATTATGACACCTGCATTATAGCAAAAATCAATGCTACATCATGCGTATTACAAAGTTTAAAGAGTGGGATGGCATGTTGTTTAGTATCTGCATTTTGCTGATTGCACAGCAAACTAATATAAATATATTTGACAAATAAAGGCACGTGGAAACAATGACATCTCTGTCGTGACACTTGCCTTCTAAGTCTGTTTAAATGTAATTATACTTTTGGCATATGGTTTCAGCCACTGGTCATCTTGGACTAGAGGCAAATAGGGTAATTCCCCATTACATCCAGCAGATGGTGCTATAGTAAGAAAAAAAACAGATTTTCATTGGCTGTCCGATTTATGCAAAATAATTAAAGGCTGAGCTATAAAATGAATGTGTGCTGTATATGTAACATAGATTTGAAAAAATGTACAACTCATATTGTGCTTAGAAGCCAAACACCCTAAAGATGTATTATTTGCTTCTGTGGTTATCAGTAGGCTACACTTTTGTAGTGGCAGTATATATATTGTTTTTATAATATAGCCACTCTTTTTTTCCTATGACTTTGTTTCATTTGTAATGTATAACGACATATTTTTCTTTAACTTTTGAATGAACTCCAAATTGTTCACTTTTGGCCTTCCACTGAACAAATATTTACTTTTTGCCATCCATATTTGTTTGTTTTTTGTTTTTCAATAAAATTATTTATATATAGTTGTACTATATATACACCTATACGTAGATTATGTGCTTTGCATATGTGGGGCATTTTTTAAATACCATCTAATTAATGATAGGGCGTTTCATATGAAATTTTACCCCAAACATATTCCTAGGCCCTTCCTGCTCCGTCACTGATTTGCATTTAATGGCAAATTTCCCTGAACACTATCAATGATCTCGTGGCACCGAGCGTTAGTCACATAATGCAAACTTAATGGGTTCTATCACAGGTCAAACTTGACAAGAAGGAATGCTAATTTTTGTTTTAATTAAAAAATATATATTGATATGATATTGCATATAGGTCAGGTATCAGCAAAAAAAAAAAAAAGTATTGGATGGTATTTGCTTGCATGTATAATGTCCGATACAAGCAGTCCTTTAGAGCACTTAATTGTGTAAAGGTCTTGAAGTCACTTTAAAAAAGGTATACACGGTAGGCTATAGGCTACTTGAAACTAGCAGCTACACAACAGCTAAGCACACAAGCTAGACATACTTATTAAGTGTCTTTCATTGGAAATTTTGCGGTCTAAAACACCACGATTGTCAATATAAACAAGTATTAAGTAGTTATAATTGCATATTATTTCTCTCTTCTTTAAGTCTCCAAGGCAGGAATGTATTCGCAAGCATCTAGCAACAAACATGTCCACGTCATTCCATTTACTGTAACAGGAACCTAACTTCATGAATTAATTTGACAACTAGGTTTTTAAAAAAAACTATTACCTCTACACTTTAATTTAAAGACAGCATAAGTCCATTCTAGAGGTTTTTCCATATCTAACATTGTTCTATGATTGAGTAATTTCACTTTATCATACCTTTTACTGATATTCCACACAACAACATAATATAAAATGATACTATATATGCTGATATGGTATCAAATTAATATCGGTATGGGCCAGTACTAAAAACTTCAATATCAGTATCGTATTGAAAGTGGAAAAAGTAGTGTCAGGATGCCCCTAGTATAAATATGTTAAATGTGTTATTTTGCACAAAAAACATGAACAATTTATTCCCCTTGATTTCATATTTGCACAAACCATGCATCAAATTACATTCAAGTTTGACTTATAAAGTACAAAAATCCCATGAATAAAGTGTCAAAAATGTTTGTAAAGAGGGGTACTCCAGATAAAATTCTGGTTAGGGCCCCAATTTGTATTTCAATATACATGTTATATAATTATGATATTTATAATAATAAAAAGATGAGGCATGCAGAGTTCATTTTAACAACCATCAAAGTTTCCAAATAGGATTATTTACATTTTATCATTGATTTAAGGAACAAACAGTAGAATATTGGATGGATGGATGACTGTATGGTTATCTCACAATAATGATATTCCATGCAAGCTGTCATTTCTCCTGAATGCTTGATGACCAAAAGTACAAAGGGCTCGATCACACTCTGTGGTTCAGACTCTTCTAGCTCCATGCTGCATGGGAGCTTCAGCTCCCTTACCCCCCTCAGCCCCAACCCCAACAACGCCTTCCCCTTGATGTGGCCCTAAAACCCGCCTCCCACCCACCACAGGGGTCAGTGGACCGGTCACACGATTCAGGCCGACCTTTTGGACACTGCTGAGGTCAGCGGGGGTGGGGCCGGGGGGGTTGCGGGTCAACCCTGCTGGCAGGCGGTGTCCGGCCCACCCTTCACCCCCACCTTCCAATCCTGGCAGCATTCATAACTTGATAATAACTTTTACTTCATTGATCTGTCCCTCTTAGAGAGGGACCACACGCGGGCCGATCACGGCTCCACCCACAAACTGTGCCACACTGTATTTCCAGGTGATTAATTAGACACCCTAGGGAGGGTGACTGATCATAAATATGGACAGGCCCTCACTTTCCCACGTTATGTAGGCAAGGCGGCCTGCAGCTCATTGTGAGGTAAAGTGTGCAGAATTTATGTATACTCACTGACAACAAAATATGCAGGAACTTGTCAAAATTGCAATATTCCTCTTTCACAAACTTTACAAATAGCATGCATTGGTGACATTGTCAGTGCAAATCAGTGTTATTGTTGTGGCCATTTTTGAACAATTTATCTTGTGGATCATTAAAGTGTGTCTAAGTCTAAGTCTATTTTAACCTAAAAGTGAGTAGTGCATGTTATTCCTTGTATTCTTTATGTATAAGCACATCTATCACAGCTGGGCTGCTAAATAAAAGCTCCACAAAAAGAGGAGGGGTTTGATCCCTGGCCACAATAAGTGATGGACATGGGATCAATATTGACATTGACTGGGCAGATGTCCTGTTCCTATTAATGCTTCCTTTTAATTGCAAGGGCCAGTGCTGGCCCAAGCCTCCATGGGGCCCTAAGCAAAATTTGATTTTGGGGCCCTCTATTTCTGCCAATAATATTGATTGTTGATCATACACACACCTACTATAAACTCATTGCGGCTCTGGCAGTGTTGTTTACATTATCCTATTGTCAGCCTGGCATGTCTTTACAAATGACATGTCATTTATAAAGATATGGGGGTGGCCCAGTTAAGAACATAAATAATACCAATGAATGAACGAATGATGTCCAGAGTGCCACATATTGTTCCTAATCTTAAAATGTAGAAAACATTCAGCTACAAGCGTGGCCTGGGGTTGAACAGTCCAAGTGATAAAACTTTGTATTTACAGTAAAAGTGTCATCTTGTCTCATCAGTCTTGTACATATTAGTCTTTAATTACTAGTTTATATTTTTAGTTAATTGTTCATATTTAATGTTTACTTTGTACAAAGAGAGCGCAGTCTACTGAAGTTAAATTCCATGTGTGTTAAACATAACTGTACAATAAAGCTGATTCTGAATCACTTTATTATTTTTGGTAACAAAAACCTGAAACAGCAATGTGCGAAAATAATTCGTAGTGCAAGAAAAACAATAAAGTGCAACAATAAAATCACTTAAATATATATAAAAAGGAACAAATTCAATTGTACAAAAAACAACATAATTAAATTAAATATCAAGCAAATACTTAAATAATATTAATGAACAGAGTTACCAGAAACAAGGTAACATAACGGTTTATAAACAAATATAAAGTTACTACATATTAAAACTATGTAAATGTACATAACGATGTGCCAAAAAAAATTTGGGAAAAAAATCCAAATAAACTACCTTAAATTAAGGTCCTTAATTCACACATTTGACCATCACATCACAGTTTTGTTCCTCTGTTCTTCACCACCCACACCACTCCACCCACTTCTTAAAACCTGTGCTTCCTGGCTTTTCTGGAGGCAAAGTCATTTGTGACATCACTGTAAGAAATCTGATGGCCGACTTTGTTATTAATACTAATCACTGCCATGTACGAGTCTGACTCAGACTCGTACATGCAAAAAATAAAAAATATTAATGTTTTGTTAATTGCTTTTGGGGGCCCCCTAGTGGCCGCGGGGCCCTAAGCAAGCGCTTAGTACGCTTATGCCTTGGGCCGGCTCTGGCAAGGGCCCAGCTTTTTAAAGGACAAGCTCATTTCCAATAGTCGGTGGAGACCATTTGGTGTGCAGTTGGGCTGTGGTATTGAGGGATCTGCTTTTATCAATCCAGCTTTGCTCGCATTGATAAAGGAAAGTGAAAGGTTTAGCTGAAAGTGTTATCGGTTAGCTCTTAGCAGTGCTGAAGTCTCTATTGCAAAATGTGCCAAAAAGCGCATCACGAATGATACATTTGCAGGGAATATTTGATGGCAATTGTGTAAATCATCATTATCATTGTTATAATTAACATTTTTCTATGTGATAATAGATGATAACATGACAAAATATAGCTACAGTATATGTCGAGAAGGTCAAAACAGGTTATGGATTAAAAAAAAACATATTGTTTACTGGTGTTACCATATTGGAATTATTGTTTAGAGATGTGGGGAAACTATTATAAGCGTATGCTACAATTACTATCCAAACCGCAAAATATGCAATTTGTTTAATCCATATTGTAGGTTGTAGAAAAACAACCCTCCAACCACAGTGTGTGATGTCATATATTCCTGTATTCATTCATTCATTATACATTAATTAATTATACAGTATATGTAAATTTACATCTGCATCCATCATGCATTATTTCTTTTTTCCTAATTTGTCAATATCTTTTGTTATTTCTGTTTGTTTTTCTTCTTTGCTTTTAAAATTATAATTACTGAGACACTAAGAAGAGGTGGGATTGAATAAAGTCTGCCTCTTCTTACTCCTTTTTGAGCATACATGTGAAACTACATCAGGTTACTCATTGAAATCAATGTATTGGTGCTTGCCCAACCCCAAAACAGCACAATTGTAACATGTATGCCTTTTATAAAGTAAAACTAACTTCTAGATAAGATATATTTTATATAAACAATACAATATAATACACTACACACAACTTCAGTAATTTTATGAAGTAACCCCCCCTCCCCCCCCCCCCCCCCCTTCTAGGGGAGACCGAAAGCAATGGATGTCGAGTGGGTCTGACATAATATTGTGAAAGTCCAGTCCATAGTGGATCTAACATATTAGTGAAAGTCCAGTCTATAGTGGATCTAACACAATAGTGAGAGTCCAGTCCAGGGGTCGGGAACCTTTTTGGTTGAGAGAGCCATGAAAACCAAATATTTTAAAATGTATTTCCGTGAGAGCCGTATAATATTTTTTAACAATGAATACAACTAAATGCGAGCATTTTTAAGTAAGACCAACATTTTTAGAGTATAATAAGTCTCTTATCTTACCATTAATGCGACTTCTGGTGCTGCATGGTTTTGCTGATGGCTTTGTAGTCTGGTTGTACGTGGTTATTTTCAACACTGTGATTACCAGCGGAATTATTCATTACTTATCGTGTTAAGCAGTGTCAGCTAAGATTTATCTGAGAGTCATCAAAAGAGCCACATCTGGCTCTAGAGCCATAGGTTCCCTACCCCTGGTCCAGTCCATAGTGGGGCCAGCAGGAAACCATCCCGAGCATAGACGGGTCAGCAGCGCAGAGATGTCCCCAACCGATGCACAGGCGAGCGGTCCACCCCGGGTCCCGACTCTGGACAGCCAGCACTTCATCCATGGCCAGCGGACCTGTGTCCCCCCATCCCCTCCACAAGCGAGAGGGGGGCAGAAGAGAAAAGAAAAGAAACGGCAGATCAACTGGTCTAAAAAGGGGGTCTATTTAAAGGCTAGAGTATACAAATGAGTTTTAAGATGGGACTTAAATGCTTCTACTGAGGTAGCATCTCTAACTGTTACCGGGAGGGCATTCCATAGTACTGGAGCCCGAATAGAAAACCCTCTATAGCCCGCAGACTTTTTTTGGTCTCTGGGAATCACCAATAAGCCGGAGTTCTTTGAACGCAGATTTCTTGCCGGGACATATGGTACAAAATTAGTTGAGGTACCACTGTATAGAAACCTACCTGGGTTTGACCCCTTTTAACATTTCTAACAGTCATACAAGTGTAAAAAGAAGTTAACGTTTGGTGTGAAATAGTTCACAAAATCCACAATTCAGATCATATCATGGTTTGTGATCATGGTTTATCTGTTTGGTGTACACTGTTCTTTTTAACACCCCAGAATACCATATACGCCAATAATCTGCGATTATTTATTTATGTAAAAATCAATTATGTCATGTAGTTACAGAGCTGCCTACATTTGGTGCTTCCTTCAATTTCAATTTAATTGGGATAGCCCCGTGAGATGCAGTATCTCAATTCCAAGGGATTCCCTTCCATGCACTTTCTTCTAGGCTTGATTCTTTATTAAGCTTCTGAAGCTTCTATTGGGACAGCGTGGCGCAGTTGGGAGAGTGGCCGTGCCAGCAACCTGAGGGTTCCTGGTTCGATCCCCAGCTTCAACCTAGTCACGTCCTTGAGCAAGATGGGTTGTGGTTAGTGCCTTTCATGGCAGCTCCCACCATCAGTGTGTGAATGTGTGTGTGAATGGGTGAATGTGGAAATTGTGTCAAAGTGCTTTGAAACCCTGAAGGTAGAAAGGTGCTGTACAAGTATAACCCATTTACCATCAATGTTTGGTCTAAAGTTATGTGCTTTTGATACTCTCTTCTCCTTACTCCTTTTTGAGCATACATGTGGAACTACATCAGGTTACTAATTGCAAATATTGCTAGGCATGTTCAACATGAACCATAAATTATTTTAAAAATTGCAATCTTTGTGAAAATATGTATTTATTTAGGGAAAGCTGTATATATAAATGGAGTGTGTACATAGAGTGAGATACATGGTCACACTGGAGTAGAGAGTAGATTACGTGCCATGTTCCAAGTCTACCACTAGATAGCACCATACTTTAGGAACTTCCAACTCCAATCGCCGAGCAGTGATTAATGAGAGTGATCAGTCCGGAGGAGGGCCACTATCTCCCGCAGCTCTCCAAACCAGCCCGGCACCTCAGTAGCAACGCAGTCCTTGTGGAGGAAACCGCTATGACACACTAGTTAGCATGTTCGCACATTTTAAGTAAATGGCGCTTGTAAAAAGAAAATTATATCAGCGGTTGCTGTTCTTTGTCGTTTTTCTTCCATTCTCAGGTAAGTTGACGGCCCTTTTTCCCCTTATTTTAGGATTTTTAAGGTATTTTAGTCACCACATGACCAGAGTCGAGGCGACAACACAGGAGGGTTAGTTCAAGGGATTGCTGGCGACTTTGGCATTAGTTTTACTGAAAATCAAACTTTGGGACGTTTTAATATTTAAAGACGAGACATTTCATTAATATTACGTTTGTATGTTTATTGATATTCACGAGTGAGCACATAACATGACTGACACCTCAAACGTGCTGTTAATTAAATCTCTGTTTACATTTGAACGCATCCTAATGTAAACGTACGTGTTGGCTGACTTAAAAACTATTTTTCTATTATCAAATTCAGTTACAGTATATTGACTAAGGTAATTATTTTACTAACTGCTTAAAATAGAATTCAAGCCATTTGGTAATGCTAGCTAGCTCAGCAACTGTATGTAAACAAACATCAGGCTGCACATATTCACATTATCCTGAGTTTATTTATGTTCAGCCTTGAAATGTTTTGATTATAGTAGAGTGGCAGGAATAGTGTTGTAAATATTTCAAATAATTGCAGATGGACACCTGGCTAGGATTTTCTTTTGATGATATGGGTATTTTGTATTTTAATAAAGTCAACAACATCATCATCATCACCATCACCATCATCATCATCATCATCATCACTGAAGAGGGGGCAAAATGTATTGTCAGTTGTGAAAAAGTATGCACATCCTATGAATGCATTGCTTCTTTGTATTTTCCAGTTTCTTACTCTTTCTTCTCTTTTCAAAGGTGTTTTCTGCTTCAGTGAATTATTTTTCATCAAGGAGCCCCATGATGTTACAGTCATGCGCAAAGATGCTGTCATTTTGGACTGTCAGGTGCACGGAGAGATGCCGATTGATGTCCGGTGGCTCAAAAATGGAGTGAAAGTGGTGGAGAATGAGCGTGTGTACCTGCTCTCCAACAGCTCCCTTTATATTTCGGAGGTGGAGAGCAAAAGGGGAGACAAATCAGATGAAGGCTTCTATCACTGCCTTGCCCAAAACAAGTATGGGGCAATCCTGAGCCAGAGGGCTCGTCTTACAATCGCAAGTGAGTATAAAATGTGAAAGTGTTTGATGATGTAGTTCATGAAATGGCATTTAGGTTTGCTGCACAATCTGAGTTTATGTCCCTAAAAGAATCAGTATATTATGATTTTCTTTGATTAATTTGCACATCATGTGTTGCATTCAAGGCAGCTGTGGTAGAGGCAAAAAAGACTGTTTGGAAGAGGGACATGCCCATTGGTGTGGTAATGAGGGAGCAGCACATTTGAAAGGTTAGGCGCTGTCCAGGAGACCACCTCCCCAAAGCTAAAGAGCAGATGACCCCTATTCACGGGACTGGGCTTTCATGTTATTGCACCCTGGTCGCTGGTGGAATTGTTCTATTGGAATGCGCTCTCCTCAATGCTGCACTCCTAATTTAAGGGGGAAGGAGAGAGAAGCTTTAGGCAGAGTTGTGGGATGCTCTGTCCTCCACCTCCTCCTCCTTCTCCTCTCCCCAACAAGCCAAGAATTTTATAGCCACTTTTACCGGTTTTATGTTAATGTGTTTTCTCAACCTGCAATGCATTTCCATCTTTTTTAGGTATATCTCAGGTATTTGTAACGCTGATAGTCATCTTAAATTCCCTATTCAATGTAATGAGGCAGAAGAGAAACATTTAGCAGTGATTGCATGGCTTGTCACGTGACTTAACGTAGATGTTACAGCTTGTTTGTAAATGGTACAAAACTTAATAGATCGAACCATTCTATTTCAACTAGGTTGTACTTAAATTGGTTCATATTTTAAATGTTCCCATATAATGTGTAAAAATAAGTACTTTGCTGTATCAAACTGTATTTGTTTGACACTTTGTAATGTCCTTAACAGTCATACAGTGCAATAAATTAACCGCTAGACTAGTTACTCAATTTACAAGCTTAATTGGTTCTGTAACAGAGCTCTCAACTCAAAACACTTGTATCTGAAATCAACGCCGCCCATTGAAACTAATTGAAATCAATTTATTGGTGCTTGCCCGACCCCAAAACAGCACAATTCTAACATGTAACATCCAACAATACAACAATACAATATAATGCACTACAAACAACTTCAGTAATTTTATGAAGTAATGTAGTAATAATGTACAGTATTTACCTTGGAGAGTGGACATCTACAGTGTCTTCTTCTAGCTGTTTCTCCGTCAAACACACCATCAGCAGCGTCTATATATTTTTATGGATAAATGTTTGCTGTTTAAGTATTATTGTAACGTCTTTGGCTGGCATTATCGACTCAAGCTAAAGCTAGCGAGTAGGACCCGAACAGTGGTATTTGCTATTCCAACTAATGGCGGGGATGCTTATAACTCAGATTTTTTACTTGCAACTTGAAGCATAACATTTAGTTGAGAGACAGCTCTTATCTTAAAACACTCTTAAATTGAGGTACCACTGTATAGAACCCTACCTGGATTTGACCCCTTTTAACATTTCTAACAATCATACAAGTGTTAAAAGAAGTTAACGTTTGGTGTGAAACAGTTCACAAAATCTACAATTCAGATCTTATCATGGTTTGTGATCATGGTTTATCTGTTTGGTGTACATTGTTCTTTTTAACACCCCAGAATACCATATACGCCAATAATCCGCCACAATTTTTTATTTTTTTTTATAAAAATCAATTATGTCATGTAGTTGCATAGCTGCCTACATTTGGTGCTTCCTTCAATTTCAATTTATTTGGGATAGCCCCTTGAGATACAGACTCTCAATTCCCAGGGGTTCCCTTCCATGCACTTTCTTCTAGGCTTGATTCTTGGCAACAACTTTATTAATGTTGGTCTAAAGTTCTGTGCTTTTGATACTCTCAGGGTGGGTTGCAGCAGGTGTTCATCTGTGAGACGACTCCTATGCGCTGACACATCTATTATATCACTATATTGGTAAACAAAGGTGTTATATGCCAGTCATCTGTGGTTGTTTTATCTAGCGTGGACAAAATGAACAGACATATACATTATCCACTCGCAAAGATAGACATTGTTTCCTCAGGTGTGGAGGAAATGTGAACTTTAAAAAAATCCCCGTTGTTGTTCATTACCATACAGGAAAATGTTTTAAAGGTTTTACTTGAATGCACGTCATTTATTTGTTCAAAACTTGGCAACAGTTTTATCCAAAGTTTTGTCGGGGTGTATTTTGAAGTGGAGTCTCTTCTCTCATCTTAGCACTAACGTCTTAGCACTAACGTATCATTGACCTGATCATTGACAGTATAACAACCTGCTCCGCCTTTCAGGTAACCATCCGCGATTTAAAGGCCTACTGAAATGAAATTTTCTTATTTAAACGGGGATTGCAGATCCATTCTATGTGTCATACTTGATCATTTCGCGATATTGCCATATTTTTGCTGAAAGGATTTAGTAGAGAACATCGACGATAAAGTTTTGGTCGCTGATAAAAAAGCTTTGCCTGTACCGGAAGTAGCGTGACGTCACAGGTTGAAGGGCTCCTCACATTTGCACATTGTTTACACCAGCAGCGAGAGCGATTCAGACCGAGAAAGCGACGATTACCCCATTAATTTGAGCCAGGATGAAAGATTTGTGGATGAGGAACGTGAGAGTGAAGGATTAGAGTGCAGTGCAGGACGTATCTTTTTTCGCTCTCACCGTAACTTAGGTACAAGGGCTCATTGGATTCCACACTCTCTCCTTTTTCTATTGTGGATCATGGATTTGTATTTGTACCACCTTGGATACTATATCCTCTTGAAAATGAGAGTCGAGAACGCAAAATGGACATTCACAGTGACTTTTATCTCCACGACAATACATCGGCGAAGCACTTTAGCTACGGAGCTAACGTGATAGCATCGTGCTTAACTGCATATAGAAACAGACGAAATAAGCCCCTGACTGGAAGGATAGACAGAAGATCAACAATACTACCAAACTCTGGACCTGTAACCACATGGTTAATGCTGTGCTGCCTGGCGAAGCCTAGCAATGCTGTTGCTAACGACGCCATTGAAGCTAACTTAGCTACGGGACTTCGACAGAGCTATGCTAAAAACATTAGCTCTCCACCTACGCCAGCTCTCATCTGCTCATCACGACCCGTGCTCACCTGCGTTCCAGCGATCGACGGCGCGACGAAGGACTTCACCCGTTTATCGATGCGGTCGGCGGCCCGGAGACGGAGGAAGTCATGGTGAGGACAGCGGCGCGGCGGCGGGCGTTGTAGCTTTCGACGACACCCCGGCCGCCATCAGAGTCGGCAAGAAACATATATTTCCCCAAAGTTACGTCCGTGACATGCACATAGCGCCACGCACAGACGGGCTAGCGATCAAATGTTTGGAAGAAAGCAGCGTACTCACGGTAGCGCGTCTGCTATCCAACTCAAAGTCCTCCTGGTTGTGTTGCTGTAGCCAGCCTCTAATACACCGATCCCACCTACAGCTTTCTTCTTTGCAGTTTCCATTGTTAATTGAACAAATTGCAAAAGATTCACCAACACAGATGTCCAGAATACTGTGGAATTTTGCGATGAAAACAGAGCTGTTTGTATTGGGATACAATGGTGTCCCAATACTTCCGCTTCAACCCTTGACGTCACGCGCAAACGTCATCATACCTAGACGTTTTCAGCCGGAGGTTTCCCGGGAAATTTAAAATTGCACTTTATAAGTTAACCCGGCCGTATTGGCATGTGTTGCAATGTTAAGATTTCATCATTGATATACAAACTATCAGACTGTGTGGTCGGTAGTAGTGGGTTTCAGTAGGCCTTTAAGTAAGGTAGCATGTACGCTAAAAAAAAATTACATAAATGATGCAATGATTTTTTTGTGATTGATCGCATGAGTTAATGTCTTAACTTCGACAGTCCTAGAAAAAAAACCTATGATTTGAACGACACACGTGCTCCAAACTGAGTCAGGTCAACAAAAGGGTACACATTTTTTTATAAACCATTCCATCCCTCGTTAATGCTATGCAAAACTACATTTGTTTGACACCTTCTAACGTTCTTAACAGTCACATAAGTGTAAAAATAAGTTAATCGCTATATTAAAGTACTTGGGTATGACACCTTTTAACATTTTTAGCAGCCATACAAGGGTTAAATGGAAAAAAACACAACTAATTCTGCTTCTGATGCTTTCTAGCATTCTTAACTGTCATACAAGTGTAAAGTTTACTGTTGTGTGTTAACATTTTGTACCTTTTAAAATTTTGCCTATCATTCACAATTCCTATGTGAGACAAGAACACACGTTTTTGTCTTTTGTATGCATTATAATTTGAAATACACGATTCGTACTAGACAGCTAACAATGTAGCTAATAGGAGTCATCTATTTCACATGTAAAGCCCTCTAAAAAAACATTCAAAAACCGCCAACAATAGTCCATTACTTGCTGTGGCCTGCACATTAACCACGTATTAGCAATATTGTTATTATAAAGGCTAACGCAGAGAAATTACTTTCAGCGGCGCCTTGATCACGGAGAGGTAACTAGCTTAGGCAGCTATTGAGCCAGTGAGATGCTGTATCGCCTATTAAATTGGTAAAAGTTCATCCTAGATTATAAATCATGCCTCTCATTTGTATAGTAGAAGGTTGTGGCCAAAAACCGAGATGTTAAACAACTTTGAAATTCAATTTTGACCAGAAGACATTGCGAGAAAGACACAAAAAGACAATTGTTTACGCCCACTTTTTTTTCACCACTGGAGTGAGGATCATGATTATTTTGGCAGCTAAACAGGGAACACAATTCTTGTATTGAAATATATAAAAGTCCCACCAGTCGGCTTTCGAGCGACAGTGGACATTGTACAGTAAGTGATTGTTTTATTATGTTTGTTGTTTTTATTCCTTGTCCAGCACTTGTCAATAGCTACATCATGCTTAGTGTTCCATTATAACATGAGATGCATAGCACCCAGCTTCTACTACTTGTAGCTCATCTTCTGTATATTTTTAGACTCAATAATATAAGGTTCTGATATTCATTTGTCTCAAAGTAGTCGTTGTTGGCTCTCATGAAGTCTGCCATGATAAGTAGTATTTGTTGTTGTTAAGGAAATTCCGAACGTTGTGATGCGCCGCCGTAATGCTTAAAATGACCAGAATATGGTCAATATTACATGGTATTATGAATGTGCCTGTTACTATATTACATATATTGTAACAGCATGTACTGTACATAACACGTTGATGGCGATTTTTGGGATATTTTTAGAGTGTTTAATGAGCGGAATAAATGAAATCCCCATTACTTGTATTGTTAGCCACTTCTTGCTAGTGTTTATTTATGTGTTGGAATGCATTATAATAAAATAAAAAACATATGTGTGCCTGTCTTACATAGGACTGTGAATGATGGTCAACATTTTTTTAAAAAAGTGCAATTTTTTTTTTTTTTAAATGATAGTGTTGTGGATTACAAGTCTCCTCATATTTAGACTTAAACACTTGTGTCTGTTTATTTGTCAGGGACGATGCACAAACAATATTAGACGCAAGGTAAGCATGCTCTGTACCAGATTTTAGTGTTCTGCTAATTTAAATCTCAGGTGATTTTGGGCATACATTCCATTCTGTTTATCACAATAAGTACCATATCTGGTTATACGGTTATCTTCACACTTTGTTTTAGTTTTGCCATGACCAAAAGCACAAATTGGCCAAAGAACAAGCAAAACACACCTCTCACACTCCAATTGTCACTTGAGCTGAAGTGTTGATGTGACAAATTTTGATTCAATCTCCTCAGGTCATCGTTTTAACTTTCACGACATGTATTTCTTTTCCAAAATTTGGTCCATTTTATTAATTTTGTGACCTATTGTAAGTATTTTATTTTATGCATCCTGTGTACCCATTTCAATGGCATTGACTTAACCTGTTGTTAAATTTTAGATCACCGTTTTATGTAGTGTGAGCTAAGAACCACATACTTCAGTTCTTTGGTGGCTTTGTAGCTGTGATCCCCATATGGAAAAGCTTCATGTTTTAGCTGTTTCCATGATTTATCGTAAATGTAAGAGGCGATAAATGCGGCCTGTAAGCTTTACTAGTTTGTTTAAAAATGGCACTTAGCCTGCTTGAGGGTCTATCTGGAAGCTCATAAAATTTGCACATACCTGAGAAATGCTCAGTTGAAGGACACAGTGGTAACAGTGGGGGGTTGTTGCGAGTGCTACACACACATACACACACAAATGTGAATTGCTGTTTCCTAGTACCACAGTCCTAAATGACCAAACTTTATTGCCAGTCAGTTGCGGTTGCAGGGTTTGGACAATTGTTCTCCCTGCTCCTCTGGTTAAAAAGAGAAAAGCTTGTTCACACTCACTGTTTTTTTTCTACTATCACCCCACCACTCTGTTCCCTAAAGAAAAGGTCTCTATTTGCCTTGATAGCAGTGGACTGAGCCACGGGAGCTGTTCACTATAGCAAGGCTAATCACATCAGTTAAAAAGTTAAGCATTGATTTTTAAGTTAGATGTTGTTTGTACACCAAATGTAACACTGCTGCTATGTGTTTGTGTTTTGGGACTGCAAAATTTAACAATTTGACGGTAGCGAGAGCACGAAGGTGAGACAGGATTTGGCCCTGATGAAGTGGAATGTGACACATGAGCCATGTCATGTGACTCTTGTCAACAGACTTCAGGTTAATGGGGGATTTGGGCTGATAGCTTGGGTCCCTCTTTTGGCCTCTTACAGCTTGTCCATTCAGGTAAACTTGATGTGACAATAAAGACCTCTCAGGCCACATGTACAGCTGTTGTTTCGCTTTTGATAGCCTGTTGGTATAGGATAACAATTCCACTCGCTAGGGTACCATCCTGAGCTTTTTAATGTTCGAACATACTCATTTTAACTAAAGAGTGTCACGTGGGGGTCGCATCTTTATGCGGGATCGTTCCTCCAATGCAACACGGACACTCCGGACGAAAACGTGAAGGTAGGATATGATTTATTAATAATAAATAATACACCGTACCAAACAGACAGAAACAAACAAAAGAAAAGCGTGCCGAACGCACGGGAAGCTAAGGCAACAGCTTAGCACAGGAATCGAGAACATGAAATAAACCAACGTAACAATTGCTTACCGCAAACAAGGAAGCGATCAGAAAGGCAGGCTTAAATAGTGTTTCTGGACTAGACACAGGTGTGTCCCAAACAACAGAGGCATGTGAAAATCATAAGTAACCATAGTGACAAAACAAACATGGAAGTGCAACCAGGAACTAAAGAAGTCCAAAACTAACAGAACATAACTAAACTAAACATGATACGGACCACGGATCATGACAAAAGGAAGGGAAATTACGATTTCACTCTGCTATAGTATGTTGTATGTGCGCATTACTCGAGATCATACATGTGCAAGGATTTAGTCATATGGAGATGTCCCTGAGATGAGTGTTGACATGTTTGGTTCCTTGCTCAAGGTGACCTCAACTGTAGACAGGATATAAACTAGCATCTCTTTGACAACGTTTGAACCGTACAGTCCCAAATCCCAAATCTTAACAGACTGCATTACTATTACAAGTGGAATCCGGACTTTCAGTACTGTAATTGATGGAACAGGGGTTAGTGCATGTGCCTCACAATACAAAGGTCCTTGGTTCGATCCCCGGGCTCAGGGTCTTTCTGTGTGGAGTTTGCATGTTCTCCCCTTGACTGCGTTGGTTCGCTCCGGGTACTCCGGCTTCCTCCCACCTCCAAAGACGTGCACTGGGGATAGGTTGATTGGTAACACTAAATTGGCCGTAGTGTGTGAATGTGAGTGTGAATGTTGTCTGTCTATCTGTGTTGGCCCTGCGGTGGCGACTTGTTCAGGGTGTACCCCGCCTTCCGCCCGAATGCAGCTGAAATAGGTTCCAGCAACCCTGAAAGGGACAAGCGGTAGAAAATGGATGGATGGATGATAACATAAATTAAATTAAAAGTTTAATGAAATATTTTTAATTAATATTTAAAATGTCTATAGATCCTTTCCGTTGTAAATGCTTGAATTAAAACATGATGACAAATGCATTGTTCACTTATAAATTTAAGAAAACAGTAAAAAAAAATTGTACAAATGATGTAAGTAAAATTGCCCTGTTTACTAAAGTGAAACCATAACATTTTGACGTTTACACTTTGAAACCTACGCTCTGCAAATCCATGATTATGTCACAGTTTGTTTTTGTTGCCTGCCTCACATGTTAGGAAAAGTTGCAATCTTCTTCTACCTTATCTCATGCACCAAATTAGTAATGAACATTTAACAAACTTCCTAGATCAATTGCTGTATGTGGAAAATAAACAATAAGTTATGGTAAAAAAAATGATTTTGGATATGTTTTATTTTGATTAGGGAATCTCTTTATGAATGTTATAAACTCCTGTTTTAATCAATCTAGCCAATATTGTACTGAATAGAATGATGTACTGAGGAGTTGTTCCATTTTGAAGGTATAAGTGGATGTTGCATCTTAAAACTAGCAGTCCACTACTTCAACCTCGATCTCTGATTACTGTTCTATCTGTTGGCATGATGGGAATTCTGGTTAATGTTGGTTCAGGATAAAGTAGCTGCTCTATAGTTACAGCAGCTGATATTGAGGATGTTCTCAATATGACAGAAAATGCATGCTTTTGTGCCTGTATACACACAATTGTAAGCATTTGACAATAATGATGTTGATTAGTTGAAAAGTTTACTATAACTGTTATCATGTAGTGAATTACAATAGGCTCGCAAGACTGTTTTATCTGAGAATTATTTTTTATTTATTTATTTTTCTGTAGTAGCATCTGGTGTTCTGACTTCGTGCACCAGCAGTATACAATAGCCAATCAAAAAGGTTCCGTCTGTCGATCATCACACTGTACATTCAATCAAAATGATTAAAAGGGAACTGCACTTACGCATCCAATTCTGTATTAGTTGATCAATATAATATATTCAGAAGTAACTTTCAAAATGTTATCTCTTTATAACATGCTGTAAAAATGCATATCCTTTGAAAACCTGCCTTGTAATATCCACAAACTGGAGGGTATGTTTTTAATCAGGATACAATTTAAAAACAGTTAAAGTTAAAGGCCTACTGAAACCCACTACTACCGACCACGCAGTCTGATAGTTTATATATCAATGATGAAATCTTAACATTGCAACACATGCCAATACGGCCGGGTTAACTTATAAAGTGCAATTTTAAATTTCCCGCCACACTTCCGGTTGAAAACGTCTAGATATGATGACGTATGCGCGTGACGTAAACGGTTGATACGGAAGTATTGGTACCCCATTGAATACAATACAAAAAAGCTCTGTTTTCATGTCAAAATTCCACAGTATTCTGGACATCTGTGTTGGTGAATCTTTTGCCATTTGTTTAATGAACAATGGAGACTGCAAAGAAGAAAGTTGTAGGTGGGATCGGTGTATTAGCGGCGGACTACAGCAACACAGCCAGGAGGACAGAGATGGATAGCAGACGCGCTAGCCGCCGAACTCACCTTAACTTCCTCCGTCTCGCCGACCGCATCTGTGATCGGGTGAAGTCCTTCGTCGCACCGTCGATCGCTGGAACGCAGGTGAGCACGGGTGTTGATGAGCAGATGAGGGCTGGCTGGCGTAAGTGGATAGCTAATGTTTTTAGCATAGCTCTGTGAGGTCCGGTTGCTAAGTTAGCTTCAATGGCGTCGTTAGCAACAGCATTGTTAACCTTCGCCAGGCTGGAAAGCATTAACCGTGTAGTTACATGTCCATGGTTTAATAGTATTGTTGATCTTCTGTCTATCCTTCCAGTCAGGGATTTATTTATTTTGTTTCTATATGCAGTTAAGCACGATGCTATCACGTTAGCTCCGTAGCTAAAGTGTTTCGTCGATGTATTGTCGTGGAGATAAAAGTCACTGTGAATGTCCATTTCGCGTTCTCGACTCTCATTTTCAAGAGGATATAGTATCCGAGGTGGTTTAAAATACAAATCCTTGATCCACAATAGAAAAAGGAGAGAGTGTGGAATCCAATGAGCCAGCTTGTACTTAAGTTACGGTCAGAGCGAAAAAAGATATGTCTTGCACAGCATTCTAGTCTTTCACTCTAACGTTCCTCATCCACAAATCTTTCATCCTCGCTCAAATTAATGGGGTAATTGTCGCTTTCTCGGTCCGAATCGCTCTAGCTGCATTGAAAACAATAGGAAAATGTGAGGAGCCTTTCAATTGACTACGTCACGCTACTTCCGGTAGGGGCAAGGCTGTTTTTATCAGATACCAAAAGTTGCGATCTTTATCGTCGTTGTTCTCTACTAAATCCTTTCAGCAAAAATATGGCAATATCGCGAAATTATCAAGTATGACACATAGAATGGATCTGCTATCCCTGTTTAAATTTTTTTTTTAAATTTCATTTCAGTAGGCCTTTAAGTTAAAAGGTTGTATGGAATATTAAATGAACATCATACTAGAAATGCAAATTATGCATGTGGTGATTGATTCAAACATTGTTTAAAATGTTAACATTAAATAGAAAGTTAAGTGTAAGGTGTCAAGCAGCTGAAGGAACTCAAATTCATTTACTGTGAAATGTCAGAAAATAAGAGTTGTTGTCTGTTGTGAGAATTTGTTTGTTTGTCCATCCTAGGACACCGTATGTCACGTGAGGTGCCTTTGTCACGAGTGTTGCTAATGTTAGCCAAATTAGCTCATGTGTGTTGAACTGGAGATGACTGAAATAAATGAGTCGTGTATGAAACAAGCTCAGCTTCCTCATTAACATGACATGGTGTCAGAGTTAAGGACTAAACGCCTCCGGTGACGAAAGAATGGCAAAGTTTGGGCTGTTTGATTTTGCCGTCCAGCGGAGTCCGCTTTCCGCTACGGAGGCAGCACTTTTGTGTTCTCTTGTGTCCAGTTCTAAAGCCATAGACCAGGGGTCCCCAAACTTTTTGACTCGGGGGCCGCATTGAGTTAAAAAATTTGGCCGGGGGCCGGGCTGTGTGTGTGTGTGTGTGTGTGTGTGTGTGTGTGTGTGTGTGTGTGTGTATATATAAATATATATATATATATATATATACATATATATTGTAATAATCCCAGGAATGTAGGCTCATAAACTTCTTCGTTTGTCTTGTCTTTATTGTACAAGATGCCATTTAACCACACAACAGCTCCAATGTGCGTCTATTCCCTTTCCCGGCAAAACTCGAACCCCCTACTTCCTATCAACAATGTCACTTCCCTAACTTCCCCGGAAGTCCCGCCCCCCAGCCAAAGCCATTGGCTAACACCCCGTAGCCAGCCGCTACATCACCCCCCACCCCTTTACAAAAAGTCCTCGCCCTCGAGGACTGACCCGTAAGGCAACTTTTGGTAACATCACAGCAGCATGTAAATCAGAGCATTAGTGCAAACAAAACAGTGTAGACAACGTAACCCTTAGGTTACATTGCAGGTTCACAAACCCCCTCTTATTGTCCTTCAGTCTAAGGACACCACAAAGTCTTGCAGGCGGTCCGGAGGCCTCTTCTTCCGCCTCGGCCGCTCTCTTCTAGTCCCCAGGAGTGGGACAGCTGGGTCGGGCGTGCCAGTCCTCGGGAGGGAGCTGGAGGGGTCGGGGGACAAGAGGGGTGGAGAAATTGGTTCCCCCTGGGGCGTAAGCAGGGAATTGGGAAAGGGCTGGGCGGGCAAGGGAGAGGTCACCAATGGTCTCTGCCTCCTGGTTGAGAATGGCGTATGCCTCTGGCCACTTGATGAAATAGTCTATGGCGGAAAGGACACAGCGGTTTCCCTTGTCAGACCGTGGGTACGTGGGTAATGTCAATTCCCACCCTGTCCATTGGGCACCCCACTGGGAACTGTTGGAGTGGTGCCTGTGAGCGCCCAGTGGGGCCTTTGCGGGCAACGCAGGGGTCACAGCGGCGGCAGAAGTCTTCCACATCTCTCTTCTGCCGACCCCAATAGAACCCCTGTCGCAGCCGCTTAAGTGTTTTGGCGACCCCGAAATGTCCAGACCCACCTTCCCCATGCACTGCCTTAAGCACTTCCCCTTTGCAGTCCCTTTGGCACCACCACCTGCCACTGTTCTTCCCCCGTGGCCGCGGCCTTAAATGCCCGCTGCAGCAAGCTTTGGGACACCCGCAGTGAGTCAAACATGGCCCACAGGCCCTTAGTAACCTTGGAGAATGGTGCCACCGCCTCCAAAGTCGGGCGCTGCCGAGCCTCTGCCCACTGCAAGACAGGATGAAGGTCTGTGTCCTCCTCCTGCGAGTGCCTCTAATCAGCATTCGTCACAGTCTGTAGTTCTCTGCAGACAACGTTATCAGCCTGACTGACGGCCGCACACTCAGCGCCCTCTGCCCGCCGCTCTTGTTCCCGGGCTTCCCTGCGCTCGCAGTAACGACATCCGTCTGCTGCACACGGCCGGCGCGAGAGCGCGTCTGCGTTGGAGTGGCGAGCACCTGGTAGATATTCTATTTTAAAGTTGTATCCTTGTAGCTCTTCCAACCACCTGGCGACCTGCCCCTCCGGCTCCCGGAATGTCATTAGCCACTGGAGGGCAGAGTGGTCAGTCCTAATCACAAAGGGGAGGCCACACAGGTAACATTTAAAGTGTCTGATAGAGAGCACCACTGCCAGGAGTCCTCGGCGGGTGACACAGTAGTTCCCTTCCGACTTTGTGAGTTTCTGGCTGAAGTATGCCACCACCCTCTCCCCTTCCTGCCACGGCTGTGCAAGTACACCTCCCACCCCCACTCCGCTGGCATCAGTGTCCAGTAAGAAGGGCAGGGCGAGGTCAGGTGGGGCAAGTACCGGGGCCTCACACAGGGCCCGTTTCATCCCCCAGAATGCCTCCTGGCAACCTTCGGACCACACCAAGTCTTTGCCTTTTTCCAGCAATCGATATAGGGGCGCAGCGATTGTAGCAAAACCCAGCACGTGCCTCCGATAGTAAGAGGCAAGCCCGATGAAGCTCTTCAGCTGTCCTTGGTCCCGAGGGGCGGGCCAGTCTCTCACAGCCCGCACTTTCTCGCCCATGGCGCCGATGCCATCTTCCCCCAGCTCATGTCCCAAGAAGGTTACTTCCCGCCGCATGAAACTGCATTTCTCGGGGTGCAGTTTAAGGCCCGCTGCTCAAATCCTCTCCAGGACTCTCCTCAGCGACCCCAGGGCTGCTTCGAAAGAACGCCCATGTATCAAAATGTCGTCCAGGTACACCAGGCACTCTTGACGGGGAATACCAGCCAGCACTTTGTCCATAAACCGGGCAAAAGTGGCGGGGAATTACAGAGCCCAAAACTGAGGACTTTGAATTGCCACAAGCCCTGCCAGTACCGAAGGCGGATTTAGGGCGAGATTCAGGAGAAAGGGGGACTTGATAATATCCGCTTTTAAGTTCCAGAGTGGTGAACCACGAGGAGCCGGAAACTAGGTCCAGGGACTCATCAATACGGGTTAGGGGGTAAGAGTCCTTTCTGGTCACTTCGTTCAGCCGTCTGTAAACCACACAGAATCGCCAATCCCCAGCCTTCTTCTTCGCGACCATGACCACAGGTGCCGCCCAGGGGCTCTCAGACGGCTCAATAAAGTCGGCCCGCAGCAGGTCATCCACGGCCTTGTCGCATACCTGCTGTCGAGCGAGGGGGATGCGGCGCGCGTGGCACTTGATGGGCCAGTGTCTATGACATGCTCTGCCAAGTGGGTTCTTCCCACTTCACTCTCATTCATTGCAAAGCTGCCCTGGAATTCCATCAGCAGCTGTTTCAGCTGCTCCTGTTGCTGTTTCTCCAAGTCCCCGTACTCCTCTCTCCACACCCCTACCCCTATGACCCGGGGTGCTGGCTGCGGGTGGGGGGCCGTGGGTAGGGATGCCCAGGGCTGGCATCCCCGGGTAATACACAGCTCTGTCTCCCCCCTCATTGGCTGAAGGGAGACAGGGCGAGGGCAGGGGTAGTAACTAGCTGTGGTGTGAGGCAACAAGAATGCAGAGGCATGCGGGGAAACGGATAGAGGCCCGGGAACTAGGGTACCCATGGCAACTGTAGGGCCCCCCGGGAAGTTAAGTGTACCCCTCCACATGTCTAGCAGGCACCCAGTGACTTGGAAGAAGTCCAGCCCTAAGATGCAGCAGTCTTGCACGTCTGCCACCCAAACTAGATGGCGAACTCGTTTTCCCCCCACGCACAACCACAGGAACCCCTTCCCCACCATTGGAGCTAGCTTGCCTGTGACTGTGCGTAGCTGTACTGCTGTGGGCTCAAGTGTTGTACTGCTGGGCAGAACATCCGGTCTTACCAGCGTTACTGATTACCCTGTGTCCACCAGGCCCACGGTAGGTACTCCCTGGACAGAGACAGCAACGTGGCAGGAGCCCCCTCCTTTGGGACCACCCATGTCCAGCCCACCGCCATAGGTGGCACACTGCTGTCATCTACTTCTGGGGGGAATGGAGTCCCTCCCACCTGGCTGTGCCGCTGGGCTCCTCCGGGTGCCCGCATGCGAGAAGAAGGTGTAGAAGGCGAGTCGTCGTCTGCTTCTGGGGGGATGTAGCCCCTCCCCCCTGGCTGTGTTGACGGGCTCCCTCCCCTGCTTGACGAGCCTGGGCTGGCGAGTCAGGGTCCGCGGTGAACGTAGGGGCCCACTTACCCCTGACTATGCGGGCCCGGCGCCGTTTCCCGGCTCACAGCGAGTGGCAGGGCGCTCCCTGCGAAAGTGTCCAGGTTGGCCACATCCCCAGCAGACCTGCATGGGGCGCGGGCCACGTTGATTTTGCAGAGTCACCGACCTCAGTAGTTCGGTAATTTCTGTCGCCCAAGCCGAAGCCCCGTCGCTAGACGGGTGTGACGATGCCACCCTCACTGGATGGGGTTTCATTTCCAGTTCCCCGGCTGCAGCTGCACTCCCCAGCATCTCCCTCTCAACGGCAGCTTCCAGTGCCTCCTGCAGGGACCTCGGGTGCTGAAGCTGCACTTGCACGCGCAGGTCAAGAGGAGTAATGGCTCCAACAAACAGGTCAGTTGCGAGCTCATTCCGTGCATCAGCAGGCAGGTGACCAGATGCACGGCGCATCTGGCCCTCAATGTCATTAGCGAGCCCCCGGAGTGGCTCACCAGGCTTCCTGCACCTCCCTCTCAGTTCAGTTTTTAAAAGCGCTGGCTAAGACCATCTCCCAAACCTCCTCTTGAGCGCCCCCACCAGGGCTGCGTAGCACCGCTGCTGTTCAGGATTCAGGAGCAGGAGGCACGAAAAAGCCTCTCCCTCCAGACACAAAGCCAATTGCAATGCTTTGTCCCTTGCTTCCCACCTTCTAGCGTCCGCCAACAGTTCAAATTGAGCGTGGAACGCCTCCCAATCTGATCCACCGGCAAATTTTGGCGTCTTCACTGAGGCAGCAGACGGGTGGGGGGGACGCCGTGTGGGGAAGCTGTGGCCGGCGGCGGCAGGGGCGACATCTTTACGTCCTCACGGGCCGACGAGCCGCTCGTGTGCGAGCAGGAGCGCGGCTGTTTGACGGTCACCCGCTCCAAAACAGCGTCATCCCGCTCAACTTTAAACTTATGCTCACCGGAGCTAAACATGCTAAACGGCTTGCGGTCCTAGCTAACTCACAGACTGAAGCTAACTGGCTAATGCGCGGTACGCAGCGTGTCCTTACCGCTACAAAGTATCTTTCGAAAATCGCCGGTTTTACTTCTGACACCAGTGTAATAATCCCAGGAATGTAGGCTCATAAACTTCTTCGTTTGTCTTGTCTTTATTGTACAAGATGCCATTTAACCACACAACAGCTCCAATGTGCGTCTATTCCTTTTCCCGGCAAAACTCGAACCCCCTACTATGTCACGTTATCGATGGGAAAATGCATTTTTAGACAATATGATTTGCTTGAGTGGCTAGGAGACCCCGAGAGTAACAAGCGGTAGAAAATAGATTTGAAGGGACAAAAAATACTGCGATGAGGTGGCGACTTGTCCAGGGTGTACCCCGCCTTCCGCCCGATTGTAGCTGAGATAGGCTCCAGCGCCCCCGCGACCCCGAAGGGAATAAGCGGTAGAAAATGGATGGATGGATGGATGGGACAAAAAATATATATATATATATCTTCCCGTAGTTTGGGGACCCCTGCCATAGACAAAGAAACAAACCACACTGACAGACATTGCAATTATTGGATGACCACAATGTTCTTAAGTTCATTTTCATTCATCCATCCATCCATCCATTTTCTACCGCTTGTCCTTTTTGAGGTCGCGGGGGGTGCTGTAGCCTATTTCAGCTGCATTCGGGCAGAAGGCGGGGTACACCCTGGACAAGTCGCCACCTCATCGCAGGGCCAACACAGATAGACAGACAACATTCACACTCACATTCACACAATAGGGCCAATTTAGTGTTGCCAATCAACCTATCCCCAGGTGCATGTCTTTGGAGGTGGGAGGAAGCCGGAGTACCCGGAGGGAACCCACGCAATCACGGGGAGAACATGCAAACTCCACACAGAAAGATCACGAGCGCAGGATTGAACCCAGGACTACTCAGGACCTTCAAATTGTGAGGCACACGCACTAACCCATGTTCCACCGTGCATCGTTTGATTAATTGGTGTATTGACTATCGGCCAAGTCCTCCATTTGTACTACATTTATACAAACATTACTACATATTTAATGCCATTTCAGGCCTTAATTTTTACAAAATGTAATTACTTTTAATGCTTTTTAATGCCCCACGATAACTCTGTTATCTGTATTTCTTTTTAAAGGTAAATTTAACTGTAGTTTTTGCGGATCTTTCTTTACGGCTGGCTTTGGGGCAGCTTCTTTGAGCGCACGCATCTTTGTAGGCTTGTAAAACACCATTGTTGTGAAGCTGGCGCATCAGGTGACTGATAAGGTTTGATTTGATTTGCTCACCCTAATTCACCTACAGCACAGTAAAGTAATCTCACCTCATTGGAGTGTTTTTTTCCTGTTGGTTATCGGAGCAGGGACGGCGTGGCGAAGTTGGTAGAGTGGCTGTGCCAGCAATCGCAGTGTTGCTGGTTACTGGGGTTCAATTCCCACCTTCTACCTTCCTAGTCACGTCCGTTGTGTCCTTGGGCAAGACACTTCACCCTTTGCCTCTGATGGCTGCTGGTTAGCGCCTTGCATGGCAGCTCCCGCCATCAGTGTGTGAATGTGTGTGTGAATGGGTAAATGTGGAAATACTGTCAAAGCGCTTTGAGTACCTTGAAGGTTGAAAAGCGCTATACAAGTATAACCCATTTAGCTATTGTTTCAATGTTATCGGATAAATCGTTATGACGTCATAAGCTGTCCAATATTTATTGTGCATTATAATGACAATACATTGTACTTTTTCTTCAGAATTACATTAGCTTGTTTTGTATGTTGTAAATATACCGTATTTTATTGTTTCAAGTGGGAAAACATCCATCCATCCATCCATTTCCTACCGCTTTTCCCTTACGGGGTTGCTGTAAAGTTTTTAGTGACCTGCTTTATACAGCCTTGCCCCTTATTATCCCCCCAATTTTATATCATTCCAATGGGGTTCCAGTGGCACCAGGGGTATGCTACACCACTAATTTGATTCTGATAAATAGCTTTGTCCTGAATTACGTGCTTGTTATTGTAAACTTGCTGTCTATATTTTAAGCCCTGTGGGCACTAGTATTATGTCAGGTCTTGTACCGTGTAAAAACCTGAGCTTTAAAGCAGGCAGTAATACTCCCTGTAGTGGCATCCGAGAATACCAGTGTGCTGAGCTTGTGTAAAAAAGTCACACAAATGTTATTTTTATTGTGTGGGTGGGGAAAAATGGGAAGGCTTTAGTGGACTTGTTGCAGCCGCTGACAAAGTGGATTAAACCTTACAGGCCAGGAGCACTTTGTTATTTTAGTTGCTAAGGAATACACTGGACTTGTTCTGGCGCGGCACTATTAGAAACTCTAATAAGACCAGAGTAAACTTCACGCAGTGCGAGCTGTGGCGAGGATGAATAAAATGTCCATGAGTGAGACAACTGAAGGCGTGGAATCTTGTTTTTCTTACTCTGCTGGACACCAAAGGTTACCATGGTTTCCCTGAATGGCAGACCCAGAGGTCAAAGGGCTCCCTAAATTGCTCAATAGATAGAGGGCAGCTAACATCTAGCCCAGAACCTAAATCTTCCTTCCAATAATACTTGAAGCTCCTCTATTTTATCAGTTGCTTTGGTGTCCATTACTAGGTCTATTTTTATTTTTATTTTGACAAGATATGTTAATATGTTTATTAGGTGTATTGGTTACCACATTTAGCAGAGTCTGAATGTTAGAAACAGCTCTCAGTATGATGCACAACTTCAAATGTTAAATCAATAGCTCTGTGACCGTGTCAATCAAAGGTAGGTTACACTTTTCCCATGTCCTTTATCTCATTAGATTGTGTAGGCTTATGTTGTGGCCGGTCAATACAATTCTAAATCCCAACATACCTCAAAGCAAACTAAAATGAGTTGTTAAACAACATGTACCTATCTACACATTGGCCTTTATTAACTCCATGTTGTGCCATCAAGATTAAAGACAATGAAGTCACTGTGCGAGGTGAGTAGAAGGTTAAAAGATTGGAAAACTTTGGAGATAAGGGGTTTTGAGTAGGAGTGGTGAGTTCTTCCCCCTCCCGCTGCACAGTGCTTTAAGGGGTCATGCCGCTCATGGGAATAGCTCTTTGTGTAGCCAGGTCAGTGATCACTTGACTGTCCTGCAGGCCGTGTTGAGCAGCAGCACATCTGCCAGCCCGCCACTGATTGATTTGTTGGCGCTTATTTTTCAATTAATTAGTAGCTCTGCACTATAGAACCGCAATGACCGATGTGCTTTTACAACTTTTTTTAGCGGAGGTTTTCCATGGTTTAGTTTTTTCACATGGTCTCTTTGATGCAGCTGGACTCACGGGGGCGGGGTTGAGATGTGATTAGAGTGGGATTTCATTGTCCATCCACACAGTCAAATTGCAGAAATGATTGCTTGGACAAACAGCAGCCCAGTTGAAGTAAATACAAATAAACAGCGGTTGGTAATCTTTACTATCAATCGTTTTTCCCACTCTTGCACTAAATAAATAGTTTGGACCTGCAAAACGCAACAGTTTGCAAACTTTTAGAAGTTGTATTATTTTTTTATTTGACCTAACCTACCCAACAACAGGATACAACAAACAAAAGTGCAGTGTGCATGTGTAACTGATGGCAGCATGTGTGGCTACGTTGGTTAAATCTTCACTCCCTGTCACTTTCAGAGCTGTTCTGGACTGTAAGTTGACAGCCTGTAGCTTTCAGCACACTGGCTAGTGCTGTTCGACTTAATTGTCAATCAGGGGGCATATGTGGTTGCAGTGGGTGCAAGACAGGACTGTGCAGGATGACGACTTTTACACCATGTGAAGTTCTGCTTTTGTATAATTCACTACTTTTCAGGATATTTCAAATGCTTGTTTTCAACAAACTGCACACTTAAAGGGCACCTATGATGATTTTTGTCTTTTATGACTTATAAATGTTGTTACAATGTTGGATACTCGTGTGAACAATGCCAAAGTGTCAAATCATTAGGTTCATGCATTTTGGCGTGAGCTTGCACGCAGTTTTGGATGCCTCTGCTTGCAGGGTTTTGCAGTCTGGCTACGTTGTGATGTCACAGAGAGGTATACATACTTATTTGGACATTAAGTAAATCTCTCAGCCAGACACTGGCTGTAAGGATAAAAGTAGGATAAAGTATTTGTTATATAATCTTTGCATTTCCATAATAACATGGACAAGCGACATGCAGTGACATAAATGCTGCTCAAAGCAGTATTTGTATGCAGCTCTGTATTGATCTGTTTGTGTAGGTGTACGTAATGATGTGACCAGGCAAATCTATGTAATGTTTATGAAGTTTATTTTTGACTGTGTCTAAAAAAAAACAGCGGTGACAACTTAAAGATATATTTTTAACAGTGTACATTTTCAGAAGATACTTTTGGAGAGGATGGGGGGCATGATTTAATTTGCAATCTGGGAACGCCTCCACAAACGTACATCTTGTAGACAGACTCAAAAACGAGTTGTATAAATGTGACTGTTAAGCAAAATTTACATCAAAGCACAGCCAATACATATTGTGTAGATCACAAAGAAGTTTTAATGTGGATCAAAATCATCATAGGTCCTAACAAGTGTCTCTCAAACAACACGCACACACACTCCCTCTCTTTTCCTTTGCCTGTCACACTCATCTAATCAGTCGTCAGGACTCAACCTGTGCACATGCGACTCAGAAATTATAGAACTCTTTTATAACAAAATTGAGCTCTATGAAGGGACTCACAATAAAGAGTGTTTAACATTATTAACTTTGTAAATAAATAATATTTGAGAGCAAAATCTTATAGAAAAAAGCACACTGCTTAAATAACTTAAAAATTTACATTAAAACAGAAAGTATATTTTTAAGTTTTAAGGATCATTATACCGTATTGCCATGAATGTCACTTTCTTTAGAGTAGAGTGTCTTTACTTTTGGTAGCTCACTTGAGTGCAACTTGCTGAGCTGTGTTAATAAGGCGGACCACAGTAACCAGAGCAGAAAACGCTGAACTAATTTCTGGTATTTGTAAGTCAACCTTTGTTTGTGCTTGACCTGTTCACTGACCTTCCGCTTGCTGAGTTGTTGGCATCTGTTGTGAGGAAAGCAAGTAGAGGAAAATAAGGAGCATTGAGCATTAAAATGTATTGGCAGGACACTGTTGTCGTTGAAATCCAAGCCAATGTGATATTGAACAGTGTGTTGATTTCAGTACATTATATTTAGACATGCTAATGTTAGAAATATGACAAAGTACAATGTTTGCAGCAACTTGTCTTTTTGCACAGTCTGCAAAAAGCTGCAGAGGGGTGGCCATGCAGAGCTGGGTGCTCGGCAGGATTTGTGGAGGTCAGAGGTTAGAGGTGAGATTGCTGGGTTGGGCAGATGGCCAGCATTGCTTCTTTTTGCTTTTGGGGAATGGGCTCAAGTTTTTAATTTTTTCCATTTGTAAAAAAAACAAAAACATACAAATGGTAAGGGCAAGGGGTACTGTAAGAATTCAAATAGGACACACAACTCATAAAATGTGTCATTATGTTACCATCAATAGAATGTGCATAGTAAAGACAAGGTTTGCTTTAATAAATTAATCCACACATTAGGTGTGTGAATGTTGTCTATCCAAAGCCGAAGGTCAGTGTCCTATTCTCATCTGTGACAACTGCTCTATAAACCCTAGCAATTATAGATTTTCCAACTTGACTTAGTAGTTTATCAATAATCAACGATCGCCCCGCTGTTTGTCAATCCAGCATAATTTGCTTGGATGGAAAGGCCCAGTAGAGAGACAAGAGATCAGTGTGGCTCATCTCCCATGCCCTAAAGTCATATCACTTCAGCGCATTAATTACATTTTTTTGGTTAGAGCCTGTGTTAATGTGGGGGTGGGCGGCAGTGTGGATTTGTGTGGGAAGCGGGAGGGGGACTGGGATGCCTTTCCCCCCAATTCCGTTTTGACATCCACTGTGTGTCTTACAGCACAGAGGCAACAGCTCAGGACTAATTTGATTAAACACAACCTTGCCACAAGAGTTGGCCTTTTGTCGAACAAGAACGCCAAAGAGCACAAAGCTGTGATTTTCACATCATGCCAGGAAAACAACTTGGTTATAAAAAAGCATCTTTAAGGTAATGCACCTACTCATTAGAGTTTGGTTGTCATCGTTGAACAATGACAGGAAACAAGTTCATCAAACATCATTAAGACGTTTTTATGTAAAGTCAGTCAGATCCATAAGGTCCGAAATGAACAGACTAAAGAACAGCAACACTGTTGTAGTTTATTTTCCCTGTTTTTATTTTCCGGGTGGTTTTTATATTTATTATTGTATGTTTTTAAATTGTTTCTTCATTTTGACTCTTTATTCTTACTCTGCTCATTTGTAGCTTGCTTACTAAATATGTTGCACTGACAACTGTTCAATGACAAAATAAGCAAACAAGAAAATATTGTTAAACATCGTCTTTCTCAGGCGTCAGTTTTGCTTCCGTCTATTTTTGTTTATTTAAATAGCACAAAATCTTTAACAGAAGTAATTTTTGCACAATTTAAATCTGGTCCAACAACAGTAATCCCTCTTGACCAAATGGTACATGTAGTCCTCTATCAGAAAGTTGGTGTTTTGATTTAAGTCTTATTTTTTTGGCCACAAATCACACCCATGTATTTTAACCAAATGCCTAACCTCAGGCTTTTGCAGCTTTTTGAGAAAAGAGGGGGGATGGTAGTGCTTGTTTTTGACCTCAGTGGCTTTAAAGGCCTTTACAGCCCAGGAAGACCCTCTGTCAAAAGAGAGCATTTATCAACAGGAAAGGCTAAAACTTAAATCCTTACCCATGCACCTCTGATAACATTTGTAGCACTATTATAATTCACGTGGGCTTATGGGGCTTGTTGTTTAGCTGCTGTTGGTGACAAGAGCTCAGTTTCAGGAAACACTATCCATGCAGGCAGGATGTAGTTGTTTGTAGCTTTTGACAGCCCTGACATTTGACGGACATGAACATTTGCAAAGGTTAAAATTCAATAATATATTTTCCTAGAAGAACATTCAATATCTTTTGGGTATTTGCTTAACTTTAAAATGGTGGTGGTGAAGGAGAAATGCATGCTCATTTTAATGAAATGTATAATGATGGTGCGCAATTTTTCTTAATGAATATAAAAATACGGCTTGTCTAATTTGCACTTCTTATAAGGGTGGTGCAAAAGCAAAGGGCAAATCCATTAAGTATTGGTGCAAATCAATATAAATGTGCAGATTGAACATTTCATTTTAATTTCATGACGTTACTGTCCCCTTACATTGGGGACAAATGGGGACATTGACCCATATCTATTATAAAAAGATTGCGGTGTTTGGTAGTTTGCCCTCAATTTTTAATTGAGGACTAGAGCGGAACATTGTCACCTACGTTACCAACATTTTCAATTAAATTAATCAGATGTTCATTTTCAGAGGTTGTTTGGACTAAAAAGCATTCTAGTTATGCCTGCATTTATTTAAAAACACACTCAGTGCTTTGACATTTTAATCACCCATCCTACTTCTCAAACACGTCATTTAATGTTGACACTTTCAAAGTAATAGTATGCTCTTTTCTGCTTCAGGTATTTCCTCGTTTACAATCCAGCCAAGGTCCATCGTGGTAACCGAAGGCTCAGTTGCCAGATTTTATTGCAAAACCACGGCCCACCCTCCTCCAATCATCACTTGGGAGTTCAACCGGGTCACATTACCCCTCGCCACTGAAAGGTATGTGCTCTGATGTTTTCAGTCCACCTTTTGGGGCACATGATTGTTGAACGGCGGAGTTGTTCTATAATGCTGGCTCTCTTGCCAGTCATGTTATGATATTCTTGTAATTTATGCATATTTGTGTCCTCCAGAATCACAGTCCTGCCCGGTGGTTTTCTTCAAATCCACGGAGTGCAGCGGGCAGATGCTGGCAGTTACCGTTGCGTTGCTACCAACATTGTTAACCGGCGCCGCAGCACAGAGGCCACACTTACAATCACCCCAGGTGTGTCACGACACTCTGTAATGTACACACTCAATATTTGTAGTTTTATCATAGAAGTATGAAACATACTGTATGGTTAGCAGCCCTGTAAAAATCTGACAAAACCGCAATGTGATACCTGAAGGAACCAAGGATTTGCTGCATTGCTTTACAGCGTATTTGACATGAAACTCTGATACTGATGCTTCCTACCACTCTCTTGCCTCTTCCCCGCAGCTCCCAGCCCCCAGCTTCCCCAGAGACCACGCATCGTAGTCGGACCGCAAAACATCTCTGTGTCGGTGCATCAGAGTGCCACCTTAGAGTGTATGGCCACAGGCAACCCCCGTCCCATCATTTCCTGGAGCCGGGCTGACAGCAAGTCTATTGATGTTTACCACACCAAAGTGTTGGGAAATGGCAACCTCATCATCACAGACATTAAGCACCAGCATGGAGGAGTGTACGTGTGTAGGGCCACCACTCCCGGCACGCGAAACTTCTCTGTTGCTGTAGCCAACGTTACTGTTCTAGGTAAATATCCAATCACACTCACAATGTTAAAATACTCTTAAGCTTTTTACATCACTATATATTTACCTTCACAGTGGAGGTTATATTGGCTTAGGCATGGCTGTGTTTGTTAGTGTACAACTTATTTGCTACAATAGCTGAAAAATTTTTCTTTACATTTTGGTCAGAATCCACTCATTTATGTCATCAAAAGTACTACTAACGAGTGATGCAATTATGATCTTTAGTTGATTATCCATCCATCCATTTTCTACCGCTTATTCCCTTTGGGGTCGCGGGGGGTGCTGGAGCCTATCTCAGCTACAAATCAAATTAATCTATTTTTGTAATCTAACCTATATACATGCTGAGAAAAGCGGTCAACTTGAGGTATTTTAATTAAAATTAATTACATTATTATGTATATAGACGACAGTGCTTGAATTTTACCGCGGCACATGCCGCAACCGCCCTCGTCATTTGCTGTAAAGCCGTAAAAAATTGACCAGCATCTGCGGCAAGAACATGCCGTGACCGCCCTTGACTTTTTACTTGTTAATGGACTAGGGATGTAACAATAAACAGTATAATGATAATTCACAATACAATTCCCGCCGGTTAGTATTACCGTCTAATTTAATGACCGAAAAACTGTCATTTATTAGTGCATTTTAGGCCTCACAAAGTCAAGCGCTTGCGCACTAGCGTCGTTTGGCTTGATAATCATGGCGGACTAACTACACAGACTTTGCTCCAGAGATTTCCCCTTGGAGTAAACAGAGCCAAGCACTTGGTTTAACGTCATTTTTCCCTCGCTTCCCGGTGTGCGTTTAAGAGCGCACTGCTGTTAGATGGCGACAAGTGTGGACATTATTGGAGACAGACACACTTGTCCCCACACTAAAAGTATATAGCGGAGGAGAAAACTATTTGATGTTGCTTTTATTTTCTCAATACAAAGTCCATCAGCTGTGACTAAAGTTAATGACGTGAGGAAACATGCAGCAGACAATGTGTCGTAAACGTTGTTACAACTTGTTTATAAAGTCTTTAGTTTGTTTACTGGGATGATCACTCCTCCTTTATTTAGTTGCAAACTATATCAATGTTCAAATAACATCAATACTAGCTAAAATATTTTGTCATCTCATCGAATTGAACGCTGGCTGTGAAGATTGTGTATTCGATGTGGGAGGTGACACTCCTGGTTTTGTTGTTGTTGGCAAACAAGGGGCCGTTGGAGGAGAACAAAGGTTGCTTATTAGACTTCATCATCATTAGCCAAACTGCTTTGTGTTTTATGTTGTTGATATCAAAAAGTAAACACCAGGTTGTTGTTTTTTTACATTACTTGTATTTTTTCATGTCACAAAGGTATTACTTCAAAAAACATTTATGTGACACATCATTTTGTTAATGTTTTATTGTATATAGTTAATTCTTATACGACATATTTCTGCTCAAACTCTTAGTGGATCTGTCCCGATACAGCATCTACATGTACATATAAATGTACATATCTTAAAAATAATAATAATTTTTTAAAAATCCCTCCCTCTATCAAAATGTAAAAATTGAAATAAAGGTAATGACAAAAAGCTGACAAATTGATATTATTAAGGAATTTTAAAAAACTGATATTTGTCTTTAGATATGTAGATAACATTTATCTATAGCCTTTTTATTAGACATTACACATTACGTGACGATATTACGTTCACACCCCAACACTGCTTTACCTAACAATCAACAATCATGATTTCAATATTGATAACAATAATCTTAATTATTACTTTGGCCATAATTTACAGCCCAACATCTCATACATGAACACTACTTTTATCTATATGGACAAAAAGTGCAGTTACGTCTTATGGCCATCAGGTGCCATTTTTCAAAATGATATGTACACATACACACACATACATACGCATGCATGCATGCATGCTTTGGAGCCCTTCCCTCGATGTTTGCCTTGGTGCCCTTCTAACTTGCCTAAAATATGAGCCCTCCTTTAAGGCAACACTTGCTTTGACCTTAAAAAATAAAAATTTGAGGCCTGTATAGATACATAAACAAAAAATATATAATTGTTTTTAACAGATGTGGTCTGTTTTATTTATTAAAATAAAACATCAGGTCCATATAAAGAGCTAATGTTACTACATCAAAAAACAGTTGAACACTTCTGAGAAACAAGTATTGAATGTTGAACTTGTTGCTTTACCTCTGCTTCAGATAAAATAAAATGACCAAAAAAGAACCATTAGTCTCAGTGCTAGCATATGTTACCAATATTGATTTCAGAGAGCAGATTTAACAAATAAATCTATATCTGTATTTGGCACAATTAGTTGAAAAACGTATCAGAGGAAATATTGGCTTTGACTGGCTTTCCTGATTGTCAAATTACATAATGTCTTGTACATGTAGATCAGTGTGCAAAAATATCTCAACTTTTAAACCTAATTTAATGACCGACCAGGAAAAGTTTTGGTTTCATTTCGTCCATCTGCAGTCACACAGGCATGCGATTTATAACAAGCACGAGCGATTAAAACAACATTCTCCTCCAAATGTGCTGACTTATAGAAACCATAAATACACTCTGATACGTCTTTACGTTTATTATAAATATTTTACACTATATATCCCCACTATTTAAAGCTGCTAACATCAATCAGTCTTGTGACACAGTGAGACCTCTTTTTCGCAGGGGTTACATATTATCCTTGTGCTGCATGGCAGTACTGTTGTTGCTCTAAGTCAAACACAAGACGAAGGCGAGGCAAGTCACAGGCATACAGAAACGGTAATGTTAGAGATTAAAAACGTGATTAACACAATAGATATGACTGTAGTTAATTATTCGCAATTAACGCAATAATTTGAAAACCCTACTGGAAACACTTGCTTTGATGCCTTTATTCCTGTCAAATTGTATTAGATTATAATCTATTGCGTGAGAGTCTATGCAAAAACTGTGTTGTGTTAAATATATAATTCCTATGGATGTTCCTCCACAGCGCCGCCTTCCTTGGTGGAGTGGCCAGAGAGCTTGACACGCCCACGTGCCGGCACTGCTCGCTTTGTATGCCAAGCTGAAGGCTTGCCTACACCTCACATCACATGGCTCAAGAACGGGGAGAGAATTCACTCCAATGGTCGCATCAAGATGTACAACAGGTATTTTTTACATGTAATTGGTTTTATGTGAAAGCAAAGAAGTGGATCAAAGATCAAAGGCAAAATGTTACTGTTTATTTTACCTCTGTTGGCCAACTAAAAACAAATCACATTAATAATTAACTTGTGGTCCTGCAGCAGGAAGGAGACTGAATAATTTACCAGTGCAAATTGGGGATTTAGTAGGTTTTCCTCTAAATTTCTCTTTTCTATTTTGCTGTCAATGTCTGCTAAATGTAATTATGTGATGACTTAGCTTGGGAAAGGAACCACATGATGAAGTTGTTTGCGTGTGTGTGTGTGACCCACAGCAAACTGGTCATCAACCAGATTATTCCTGAGGATGATGCCATTTATCAGTGCCAGGCAGAGAACGAGCAGGGATCTGTCCTCTCCATGGCAAGGCTCATAGTAGTGATGTCGGAGGACCGCCCGAGCGCGCCACGGAACATCCGAGCGGACACAGTGTCCAGCTCCGCCATACTGCTGGCTTGGGACAGGCCGCTTTATAACTCCGATAAAGTTATTGCATACTCTGTTCACTACATGAAAGCTGAGGGTGAGTGAATATACATATGAGAATAATTATAAAGTATTAACAAATCATAATGGGACAAATGGCCATTACACCCAAATGAAGTGAAAATGAAATAACATTCATTTGTGAGGGCCCTGCTTGCTTGATCTCTTTTCTAGCTCATCTCAAAGTTGTTAATATTTAAATTAGTTACTTATTATGTATTATTGCATACAATTGTTTTGAGCTGAACAAAGTCCATAGTACATAATAACTTAACAAAAATAAAACTTTCTATCGAATACTCCTTTGGTTTTTGCCCTCAAAGTGTTCCTGTGTCCAGGCAATTATTCCAAGTTTGTAACAAAAGCATGATTTTAAGAAAATAAAAATATTGATTATTAACGAAGTATTAGTGATATTGTTATTATAAGCGCTAACGCAGACAAACTATTTATAGCGGCATCGTGATGTTTTATTATGTTTGTTGGCATTCACGAAGTCTGCAGTGAGCAGTAGTCAGTAATGTTGTTGAAAAAATTGCAATTATTATAAATGTGCCCGTTACTACATTACATACAGTATATACTTGGATGCTTTTTAAGGGCTTTGTTGACAGAATAGAGCTGACTTTTGATGGCATTTATTTACAATTTAGAATGCAAAAAAAATGTAAAAACATTCTTGTCTTACATAAGGATTGTGAACGATAGGCAACATTTTTAAAAAGTGCAGTTCTCCTTTAAGAACGGCAGACTTTATATGAAGTACAGTATACACTTTTAATAATAGGGATGTTAAACGTTATTCAAGTCTGTCTGCTTGTCTGTAGCATCATCGCCATCAGTCAACAAAACAAGAATGGCGGATAGCTACGGTGGTTAAGAAAGGTCACAGCAAATGTAAACGCGACAAGACATTATCAAAAATTACAACACAACAACTTATTTTTATATTAATATTATATTATTTCATGTTGGAAAAACAAAAGCAGAAGTAGCAGGTAAATCTACTGTTAAAATGTTGGTTACTGTACTTTAATTGAACATTTCTTGAAGAAAAAAAATGAGAGCAGAAAGAGTTTCCTCTTGTCAATTCAATCTAAAGTGTTGGTTGCACTTTATTCAAATAAGATGTGAATGCATTGGCCCTTAATTGTTTTTTAATATATTGTTTGTGTCCATATTTCATTTATACCTAATTCCTTTACAACAGGAATATAGGAAACTTCACTTGTTATGTCTAGTATCCAGTATTTATTTCACAGTCACACTGTTTGATTTTTTTTTCTATTGCTAAAAAGTTACTGAACCATTTACAACTAACTGAATTGTTTCGGATCGTATTGTTCTAAAAAAAATTATATCATACATGAATCGTATCGGCAACCACAGATTCTGAATGGAATCAAATCATTTTTAAAACAAATTGTTACACCCCTTTTGATAATGCTATGGATGATATCCACTCGGTGCAATGGATGCGGTCCCTTCCAAGGTTTCTTGTTGTTCCCATTGGAATTATTTTTTTCTTGCCCTGATGCGGGATAAGAGCTGAGGATATTGTTGTGGTTTTGTGCAGCCCTTTGAGGGATTAGTGATTAAAGGCTATATAAATAAACTTTGATTGATTGATGATACTTAACATACTAAGCTGCAATGGAGGTTATTATTATTAGTTTGAGTGATCGGCTCCACACTGTGTATGAAGACACATAATTTGCTGTTAACTTATCAGCCGTAGGTCTAAAAATTAATACAACTTAAAGGCCTACTGAAATGAATTTTTTTTATTTAAACGGGGATAGCAGATCTATTCTATGTGTCATACTTGATCATTTCGCGATATTGCCATATTTTTGCTGAAAGGATTTAGTATAGAACAACGACGATAAAGATTGCAACTTTTGGTATCTGATAAAAAAAAGGCTTGCCCCTACCGGAAGTAGCGTGACGTAGTCAGTTGAACAAATACGCAAAGTTCCCTATTGTTTACAATGATGGCCGCATGAAGTGAGAGAGATTCGGACCGAGAAAGCGACAATTTCCCCATTAATTTGAGCGAGGATGAAAGATTTGTGGATGAGTAAAGTGCAAGTGAAGGACTAGTGGGGAGTTGAAGCTATTCAGATAGGGAAGATGCTGTGAGAGCCGGGGGTGACCTGATATTCAGCTGGGAATGACTACAACAGTAAATAAACACAAGACATATATATACTCTATTAGCCACAACACAACCAGGCTTATATTTAATATGCCACAAATTAATCCTGCATAAAAACACCTGCGTGTTTGTTACGCTAGCTCCTAGCTCCTCTGCTAGCTCCTAGCTCCATAGAACACGCCAATACAATTCAAACACCTGATCAACACACACAATCACTCAGCCCAAAAGACCGTTCACCTAACCCAAGGTTCATAAAGCTTATATATTTTTAAAAAGTTACGTACGTGACGCGCACATACGGTCAAGCTATCAAATGTTTAGCAGCCAAGGCTGCATACTCACGGTACCTGATATTCAGCTGGGAATGACTACAACAGTAAATAAACACAAGACATATATATACTCTATTAGCCACAACACAACCAGGCTTATATTTAATATGCCACAAATTAATCCTGCATAAAAACACCTGCGTGTTTGTTATGCTAGCTCCTAGCTCCTATGCTAGCTCCTAGCTCCATAGAACACGCCAATACAATTCAAACACCTGATCAACACACACAATCACTCAGCCCAAAAGACCGTTCACCTAACCCAAGGTTCATAAAGCTTATGTATTTAAAAAAAGTTACGTACATCCGCAAAAAAAAGTTGCGCACATACGGTCAAGCGATCAAATGTTTAGAAGCCAAAGCTGCATACTCACAGTAGCACGTCTGCGTCTTTGTCATCCAAATCAAAGTAATCCTGGTAAGAGTCTGTGTTGTCCCAGTTCTCTACAGACGTCTGTGTATCGAAGTCAAAAGTCCTCCTGGTTAGAGTCTCTGTTATCCGAGTTATTCCATCTTGACTGCATCTTTCGGGAATGTAAACAAAGAAGCGCCGGCTGTGTACTGTTGTTGCTGACTACGTTCGAAAAATACGTCCATTTCGCACCGACAACTTTCTTCTTTGCTTGCTCAGCTTCCTTCTCCATAATGCAATGAACATGATTGCAACAGATTCACGAACACAGATGTCCAGAATACTGTGGAATTATGAAATGAAAACAGAGCTTTTTCTTATTGGCTTCAATGTGGAAGGCATACCCGTGTTCGCCGGGCTACGTCACGCGGATACGTCATCCTCAGAGGCGTTTCGAACCGGAAGTTTAGCGGCAAATTTAAAATGTCACTTTATAAGTTAACCCGGCCGTATTGGCATGTGTTATAATGTTAAGATTTCATCATTGATATATAAACTATCAGACTGCGTGGTCGGTAGTAGTGGGTTTCAGTAGGCCTTTCAGGCAGATGGGATTTGTGTTTGTCATTGGCATTAAAAACTATTAATTGGTCACATACCTTTTTAATGAAAATTGGCTAATTGATTGGCACATCCCCAAAGGGAATATTAGACTAGAATGGACAGCGTGGCGCAGTTGGGAGAGTGGCTGTGCCAGCAATCTGAGGGTTATTGGTTCAATCCCCACCTTCTACCATCCTAGTCACGTCCGTTGTCTCCTTGAGGAAGACACTTCACCCTTGCTCCTGATGGATCCTGGTTAGCGCCTTGCATGGCAGCACCCGCCATCAGTGTGTGAATGTGTGTGTGAATGTGGAAATAGTGTCAAAGCACTTTGAGTTCCTTAAAAAAGGTAGAAAAGCACTATACAAGTATATACCATTTACCATTTTAGAATATCATATTCTTCTTCATCTACGACATAATGAATATGAGGCAGCTGAGTAATTTCCGTTACTGCTGTCCTGTCAGGCAGAGGTCACATAAAGAAAAAATAAAGAGGAAAAACCTCTTTATCTAGACAAACAGGATTAGTCCTATTTAGCTGTGGACTTTCAAGAATCAGGGCCCCTTCCTTTGGCTGATAACATTAAGAATGCATAGAAAACTATTCAAAAACTTGTATGGCAGCAGAAAAAGCCTTCTGGACTTCCAGCCTTCCTTAAAACTATTTCTATTGACAGCAAGAGTCACAGTGGAACAATGCTGCATCTCAGGGAACGAGAATCCACTTCCTCGTTCAAGAGCTGCACTTAATTAGAATTCAACTAACTTCAGTTGGCAAGGTGAACTGGGAAAAAAGAAACACCTGCTAGTTGTAGTTGATGAGGAAGTCAAAATAAAGTGTTTTATTGTTAAATCTGTCAGGGATTTTACTACTTCAGATTAATATTCGCTGACAACTTCACAGTCTTTGTGTGAGAATAGCTGTGAGAGAACAGCAAGCAGTCTGTTCTGCACCTGAGGCTGCAAAGCCTCGCACTAAATAGAGGCTTTATAATAAGAGGAGAAACTAATTAGTCTACTTAAAGGAGTTTCCAAAAGTGCATGTCCTGGGAAGCCAGTCAGAGTGTGTGAATTGAGAAGGAAAGCAGACTTTGTTACTCTCTTCCTAGGAGTCATATGTTTTGTCCTCCTACTGAATGCCTATTTCATATGAAATAGGCATTCAGTAGGAGGACAAAACATATTAAGTACCATGAATTGATTAACGTGGACCCCGACTTAAGCACGTTCAAAAACTTATTTGGGTGTTACCATTTAGTGCTCAATTGTACGGAATATGTACTGTACTGTACAATCTACTAATAAAAGTTTCAATCAATCAATCAATCAAAGTGCTCAGTTTCGAAAATCAAATAACATTTTCCTAAGAAGACAAATGCATCCATTCTGTAGCTTTGCTCATTGGCTAATAATGATTTAACCTATCAAGCATTAGCTTCACAAATACAGACAAAACTGCAGAAGGTGTATGATTTACACAGTAGAATGGACACATTTCTCTGTACTGGTGATTTGATTATCATGTTGTGAACTAGAGACACTTACACACCATTATGGATGGATTCCTTTCACATTTGAAGCAATAATGTACCAATTTCCAGTTCCTGGGAATCAATACCAGTACTCAACAGTACCAATTGTTGGTACTTTTGTTTGTGTCAATAAATGTTAATTGTCTAATATTGAAAAAAATATATTTTAAAGGAATTTCAAAAAATTAGCTGATTACAATGACTGTGCTGTCCAGTTGTAGCGATGTAACGATATAAAAATTTCGTATTACAGTTATCGCGACCAAAATGATCACAGTTACAATTATTATTACTATATATGATTATTGAATGTGCTCAAAAAGCGCTTATACACCCCCTAAAATTGTTTGACCATGTTTTTTTGTTTTTTTTAAATAAATAGACACAGTTAGAAAACCCACTATTTTGTACGTTGGTATTTATTTTGATTCACTGAAAATGTGCACAATTGAATATCTTAGTTGCTTGGACAGTAATGTGTTTATATGAGGTTTATCTCAAGGAATTCAATTGAATGACCTGGATGAATGAGAGCATTCATAGACATATATAAGTTTAGATTCTTAAAGACGTTAATGTATCTTGTTTTAATGTTAGCATTTAAGCTAGCGAGCTGGCACCAGTCAGTCCGTGAGTTTATCAAAGTGCAGGTATCAATCACTGTTTTTTGATCATTTTAACTTAAAATGGTAATACTAACTGTCAAGAGTTTTACCGCGGTTATCATTATTACACTTTATCATTACATACGTATCTATTTCTTATCTTTTGTTTTCTTTCTACATTTCCGAGTCGCATTTGCAAGTTTTATGTATTAGACTTCACATGCAGTTGCACTTCTAAGACGTTAGATTGCAGAAGGGTTCCGTATAAGTAGGCTTCGGTGTGTTGCCGAGCTACTGTAAGAAGGAGTCTTTGTCATGAAGCTGAATGTGCCGGTCTAGTCTTATGTTGCGTGCTATGAAGTCGTCAATACTGTAAGTGTTGTATTTACTGTATGTAACGTGCATCTTAATTGTGGTTTTCATTACCAAATTTGGAGGTGTTTAAGTTGCAATATAAAATTTCTAATGCTAATCAGTAGCATGTATATGGCAAAGTCAATGTAAATTAGTGTCAATCTAGCGCGTCTTGAAAAAGTGGATACTTTGGCATTGAAAATTGTAACATCACCTAGAGGCAGTTTGACTAAGTGCTGCTTGAATGTTTGAGCCAGTGTTTAGTCTGCAACCAAACATGATGTCACACGTGCAAAAAAGTTATCGAAATATGACACCGTTTGATTTTACACAAATCAATCCCACGTGGTACTGGCAGAATTATTTTGGTGCCTATAAAAGTACTGAATTGGGTACGCATCCCTACACATCATTCTAACTCATTTCACTATCCCCTAATTTGTCCAGGATTAAACAACGAGGAATACCAGGTTGTTATTGGAAACGATACCACTCGGTATATTATTGATGACCTGGAGCCAGCTCGCAACTACACCTTCTACGTTGTGGCCTACATGCCCATGGGAGCCAGTCGCATGTCAGATCACATGTTCCAACACACGCTTGAGGACGGTGAGGAATATAATGATAATGTCCTTCAACATGAGTGATACCTTTTCATGCAGAAACATAACCATGAGAACAGAAATGCCATGGTGTTTGACTTTCATGTTTGTTTACAAGATGTTTTACTGCAGTTAATGAGTGTTGGTGTTGTTGACATAAAAGGGGGGATGGAGGGCTGCAAATATCCTTGTGCTTTTGTGTTTCTCAGATTTGTGCACACAAGCTAATTTATAGGTGTGTTTGTGTTTAAGCCTAATTCTCCTGCTGTGTTTTTCGATTCCGAAAGAACCTCATATCAGCTCAGTCTTGGCCTGTCTATTTAAAATTTTCACAAAACCATCCATACAGTAGCTATGTATATGTATGTATAATGCCACGGGTGTGTGGATATTTCTTTCATGAGCCAAAGTTCATGTTTTGTATTCAAAACCATTACAGGTCAGGATTTTAGCAACAACTTTAGCTTTGGCGCACTTAACTTGCAAATGTAGTCTCCTGTCCATGCACTAAGAACTAAAAAACAATGCCTATTAATAATCAGCTTTTCAAATGAATTCATTTTATTAGTTGATTTATAAATTGTGTGATCTGTTGTTAATCTCTTATGTCTCGTCCCTTCCCAGTTCCCCTGCGTGCCCCTGAGCTCAGCCTGACCAGTCGCAGCCCCACGGACATCCAGGTGTCGTGGCAACCCCTCCCTGACAAGCTGAGTCGGGGTCGGGTCTCTGCCTATCGTTTGTCCCACCGTACCAGCACTGAGAGCTCAGTCTCTCAAATGGAGTTACCTGGAGAGATGACAAAGTACCTCCTAGAAAACCTGAAGCCTGACACCAACTATCTCCTGCGAATCGCTGCCGCCACCAGCATAGGGTGGGGTGAGCAGTCGGCCTGGACCTCTCACCGCACGCCAAAGGCAACTAGTGGTCAAGGTACAACATAAGGAAAACATGGCCCACAATACATATCACACAAAAATATGTATTCCAAACTATTAAAGCAACACTGAATTCCTCATTTCTGTCCAACGCTCAGTTTGGACAGTGTAATCTTGTTAAGGCATTGCATTTGTTCCTCTGAAACCTTTGCACTGTACTGTAAGGGGTCATGTAGGGAGCTATTCAGGCCTCTGGATGGAAAAAGGCTAGGTACACATTTAGAGCTAAAGCTTTAAGGTGGAGTAGTGGGTGTGATTTGTTTTTTCCTGCCTATCTCACTTTTGTTTAAAATCAGGTGTCTTTCGATTCTTTCAATCGTCTTTCCTAAAATAGAGACATTGCTCCTGTGCCCTCAGTGTGGTCGTGCATGCTGTGTATTAAGTGTGAAACAGCTGGTAAACATCAAATGAGAGTTTCACATTTCAAAGACTCTAAAAAGGAACAGCTTCCTGCAGAGAAAAAGATTATGTCATTGTGCTCATAAAACAACATATTTGCTCTCATGTTGAATGAAATGTAATCATTATTTTTTTTGGGGTGATTTTCATCTACACAGTTCCTTTGTCTCCTGAGCTGCATTTGGAGCCCTTGAACTGCACCACTATTTTGGTGCGCTGGCGACTGGCACAGAGGAATTCGGCCAGTGTGCAAGGCTACAAACTGTTCTACCATGAGGAGAGCCAGTCTGAGAGTGCCCCGGTTCAGCTGCGCGCCTCAGATCATTCACACACCATCGGAGGCCTCGGTGAGTTGGGCTGCTAAAGTACTTCGACTGAATTTACTACATGGTTGCAGTGACACAATTTGGATATACATTATCCATCCATCCATTTTCTACCGCTTGTCCCTTTTGGGGTCACGGGGGGTGCTGGAGCCTATCTCAGCTGCATTCGGGCGGAAGGCGGGGTACACCCTAGACAAGTTGCCACCTCATCGCAGGGCCAACACAGATAGACAGACAACATTCACACTCACATTCACACACTAGGACCAATTTAGTGCTGCCAATCAACCTATCCCCAGGTGTAGGGCTGGGCGATATGGCCTTTTTTTAATATCTCGATATTTTTAGGCCATATCGCGATACACGATATATATCTCGATATTTTGCCTTAGCCTTGAATGAACACTTGATGCATATAATCATAGCAGTATGATAATTCTATGTGTCTACATTAAAACATTCTTGTTCATACTGCATTAATATATGCTTATTTTAAACTTTCATGCAGAGAGGGAAATCACAACTAAGTCAATTTAGCAAAAGTGTATTTATTAAACAGTTATTAAGCAGTGGCACAAACATTAATGTCATTTCCAAACAGAAAGTGCAAGATTGTCAGAGACATTTTAAAACAAGCTATAAGTGCACTTTTGTGCATGATGACACACAAGATATTTCAATAAGTGTCACAAAAAATGAGCTGCATATCAAATAGTATATGTCCTACGGTGTTGATGTGGAAATAGCTGCTTCGGCATTTAGTTGGTGTGGTACCGAACAGAGATGTTGACATGATGTAAAGACATATTCCCGCTTGAAGCCAAACCACCGTCAGACGATGGACTCCGTGCTGTTTTTCTTGGGAATTAATTATTCCTCCATTTGTTACCAGATTTGCACCTTCTTTCTCTCGTATTACCACTCAAACCACACCGTTAGCTGTTAGCATCACAGCTAACGTTACCATGTCACTACCTCTCGCTCCGCGGGAGCGTGTGACGTTGCTCACGTGACAGTATGTGACGTATGTAAGAAAGTGCGCTTGTTTTAAAGTCTCTGTGAGAAGGAGAGACAGGAAAGAGTGAGAAACGCGTGCAGTTTAATGCCCCGCAGCTAAAAGCAACTGCGTGAGAACGTATACTCGAATATCACGATATAGTCATTTTCTATATCGCACAGAGACAAACCCGCAATAACCCGCAATATATCGAGTACGGTATATCGATATATCGCCCAGCCCTACCCAGGTGCATGTTTTTGGCGGTGGGAGGAAGCCGGAGTACCCGGAGGGAACCCACGCAGTAACAGGGAGAACATGCAAACTCCACACAGAAAGATCCCGAGCCCGGGATTGAACTCAGGACTACTCAGGACCTTCGTATGTCAGCATGAAATAATGAAAATGCATGATGCAGGATATGCTCAGATCACAACCAGGCCTATTCCCAAATGTGAATACAAATCTGACATGTATTGTATATTATTTATGAAATATTCCCTGTCAATTCAACCTGTGGTCAGCAAAACACAGGGATCAGTGACAAACACATATAGTTGCCCATACAACACAAATATACACACCGGCTTTAAATCTACATTATATCGAAAATAAGCACCTAAACCTGTAGTGCAAATCCAGCCTTAATTTCTCTTGGGAACATTGAGCTTTGGGTGATACTCTGACTCACTGTTTTGAGTTTGGTGGGGCACTAACCTGTGTACTGTACATACATACCACAAGAACTATACTGTTGGGTAACACAGACGGAGAATTCATTAAATTCTGTTTGTGTCATACAGTCCAATAATTTTGTTTCAGCTACACTGCTACTGTTCTTATTTCACTACAGTAAAATAATGCAGTGAGTAAATGTCCCCCCTTCCCTCCAGACACACGCACATATGTCAGGTATGGGGCTATATGAATCCCCTTCCTACCGTATAACTGCACCCCATCATACAGCATGACATTTCTTAAATTTGGCCACTTTTTGAGCTATGTGATATGTCATAAGGGGTAAATGACAATGTGCCTAACCTTGCGGCGAGAGAGTGAATGCCCATGGAGCTGGATTTTATGTGGCTGGCAGCTTTATGGGGGATTAATTGGCAGAAGACTTGTCCCGTGTCAAACAGAGGTTTGTTAGGAATGGGACAGAACAGCATTGCTTCCCATTTTCATGAACGCTGTGCCGGATTGTGTGTGTGTGTGTGTATGTATGTGTGTGTGTGTGTGTGTGTGTGTGTGCGCGCGCGCGCGCGTCTTTTCAGCAGTTGCTGGATAGTGTTGGGAGCATGTCACAGCTCCTCTGGCCCTTGAGGTCACACATTCATTTAGGCTTTTTTTTTCTTTTTTGAGAGAGGGGGTAAAAGTCTCAGGCGATGCAGTGGACAACTGACCATCTGTGGCCACAGGGGGTCAACCAGGTGGTTAGCAGCTGACTTGTAAATCAGACCGCTTGATGCTTGAACAGCATCCGAAAGAAAGACGAGTAGGCACTATAAATTACTTACGGTGTTAAGCCAAACTGTTGCTGACATTTCATTTAGTTCTTTGGTTTTAAGATATTATTATTTTTAGTGGAGTTGCGAGTCATGTTTTACTAGCCACATTCATCCATGTAAGCAAAGCAAAAGACGTAACTAAGGAGTTCCTTTCATCTGATGTATTTTTGTAATTTTCCTACACGGCGCTCACATGATTGCTTTGAATGATTATTGCACGCATGTATGAAAAGCTCTTCATTGCCACTTTTGTGACATCAAACCGAAGTTGCTAAAAAAAAAATTCCTCTTTGGTGGCATTTTAAAGTACGGCGTTTAGCTCAAGCCGATTTACTGTGTTTTATGAGCGCTGTGAGCAGAGTTGCTGACATCAAAGCCTCTCATTGTGTTTGGCTTTCAGAGTCTCAAAGCTGCTTTATTGGCCAAGACTTTAAGGCAGTGCAAGCCTATCACTGGCCAAGCTGTAGGCAAAACAATGAGCATGTCTTGTGGGCTATCTTGTGCTTCTGAGGGGTTGTTTCTCGTGATTCAGCTGCAAGTGTGGTGCAAAGGAGAGAAGGTGTAAAAACAAAGCATCTGCTCTGCTGTGAGGCAACAACACAAACTGTGCTAGTGAAAGTCCTACTGTGTTGGGGTACTCTACTAACAAATTTTAGAGTTTTTCTAGTTATTACCAGTTGTGGGGGAAATAATCGATTTTAAGATGCATCGCAATTCGGACATGGGCGATTGTAAAATCGTTTAGTACATAATCGATTATTTATTCATTGTAATTTTGCCACACCTAGTGTGTGTGTGACAATCATGGGTACTTTAACTTTAAATAAAGTATGGCAGACAGTTCTAAAATTTGGCTGACCGCAGCGGCCACCTCACCGAAAGATCCGACCAGCTCCTTATTTTAGGGCACTTTTGTTCCAGTTTCGCACACATTTTTTTAAATAAAAAAAATGTTTTAAATAAAGAAATGTAATGGTAATTAATTCAACTGTTTCTTATTACAAATGCACTGTTTTTAAAAGTTGCAAGTGATGAATGCTTATTCAGTGAAACGAAACGAAAAAAAACTGCATCAACATACATGAATTAAAGATGCATCAATAATCGATTTTCTAATTAAATCGTAACTCTTGAATCGTAATCGAATCGCAACGTTCCGAAAGATTCCCACCTCTGGTTATTACTTTGATTTAATGATGATTAGTGTTAATTAGTAATATTATACTTTATGTAATAGTATTCTCCTTATGAAGAATTTCAATGATATTATACTGTTTTTATATATATTGCCCAAAATGAGTAAAGGTTATTGTGTTTTCCCAAGACTGATTTACAAATGGTTTAAAGATATTGTAGCATATATGACTTTGGCAAAATAAAAACAGCTGGAAGCCATGCATGTTGTATTGTACAGTAGTATGTCAACTTACGAGCGTAATTGGTTCTGTGACGGAGCTGTTAAGTTAAAACACTTGTGTCTAATATCAATGCCACAAAATGACATTTTAAATTATTTTAAATAATTTTAATCAATGCTTGCCTCCCCAACAGCACAAACAACTGCAGTAGTTTTATGAACTGTAATTATAAGGTGCAGCATGTGGTCTTCTACGGTATCTCTTTCCAGCTGTTTGTCTGTCAAACGCATGATCAGCAGCTTCTCCATATTTTTATTGATATATATCACGTTTAGATATTATTTTAACATCCTTGGTTGACGTTAGACTCCTCCTGCTTTAGCATGGTGCAGACTAGCAGAGATACGCCGTAATTGTTTCGCCATGTTAGGGACACGCTCTGTCATTCTTTTGATAGATGAATGGATGGAAGGATGGATGGATGGATGGATGGATACTTTTTTCATCTCCAAGAGATTATTATTTTTTTCTACTTCTCAGCACCGTCCTTCACACTCACTTCTTTCTTCCCATGGTTGTAAAACAAAGCTATGTCGATCTCTAGGTACAAGCAAATGCTAGCGACAAAGACCAGATGTTTTCTAGTCGGCTCTCACAGGTTTCACTGTGGCATTCACAGTAACTACTCCAACTAATGACAGGGATGCAACTTAAAGCATAACAATTAGCCGAGAGACAGCACTTATCTCAAAACACTCTTAAGTTGAGGTACTACTGTATAGGATCTGCACATACTGTATTTTATTGTTTCCAACTAAAGTTGGCTGAACACACAGACTTTTCAAAATGGTCTCGGGGAAAGTCTATTCCAGAGTGCCGTAGAGAGGGGTATAACCGTTAGCCAAACCTCAACAACAGGAGGTTCAATGTGTTTTTAGTTCTGATCGTGGAACACTGCACCAGCTCTACACCCTTACCATGCACAGGTGCTTTGGGAACATGGACAAGGGATTCGACCATGTACCTCTCACGGTGGTGCTCAGGGAGTATGAGGTTCCTAGCTCACCACTGCATGCCATTCTGTCCTTGTACAACCAGAGCAGGAGCCTGCTCTTCATTGCCAGTTTAGCCTGTTGACGGTAAATGTTGGTGTCCGCCAAGGCTGCCATAAGGCATCGCTGCCCTTTGTCATTGGCTCTGTTCATTATTTTTATGGACATAATTTATAGGCACAGCCAAGGTGTTAGGATTTCAACTCAGCTATTTCTGGATATTGTGGTCTGGATGGCTTAATCAAGCTGTCCTTTTATGTGAAGATACCAAAGTACGTATTTTGTACATATTTTTTTACCCTTTGGTGAGCTACTCAAGCTACTCGTTTGAGGCCCCTGTTGTAGCGTGAGCAGATGTATAGTACATTGTGTCTGTGGCTACCAAATGTTGCATTTTAATTTGCTAATTTGAATGTCCTTGCTTGTACTGTAAATAGGATTTTCCAATACATCTAGCCGGGGTTGTTTATTCTGGCCGTCTCTTTGCTGTCACTGCCATTGATTTCTAAATGATCAGCTACAGTAAAATCAAAGTGGATGCTGCTGAGTCATCTCAGCTCTGTGTGTTCAGCTGTACAAGGACACTGGCTCTGAACTACCTGGTAAAGGATCACTTTTGACAATCCCAGTGATTGAAAGCACACCCCGATGGAGAGGAATGTACTCCACAGGCTCCGCTCGGGTGTAAATTTGACCCTAACTTGTATGTCTCTCCTTTAGCTGGCCTGTGAGAAAAGTTCTTGTACCTCTTATGTACCAGGCAGCGCTGTGTACACATACTGTATGTAGGCATTTATCTCACAACAACTCATCTTCCGATATACCCATTATACATACCTTGATTGTTACTTACTGAAAATGCTTGCATTTGAGTGTTTGTTTTGTGTGTGAGAGAGAGTGGGGGTGGATGCTGGGCCGTGGACTCATGTGGGGAGTTGATATTTACGGCCCCTGTTCAGGTCAGGCTTGCTACGGCCTGGGGGGGCCTTTCGCCGGGCATAACAAAACCTCAGGGGCCAATGGGATCAGCATTTTGGCCGTTAAAAAAAAGAAAAGAGGGTGACCAGTAATGGCCCGAATATGCCCTTAAATACAAACACCGTGATTTATGAAAGTCAACCCTTGAGAGATTTACACCAGTGGGAAGGACAGGAAAATTCTTCACTCAAGGAATGTCAACGAACTGAAGAATGCAGCATTCTTAGAATACAATCTGTTCTAACCTAGCCATATTAATTATTTAACCTGTGTCCAACACTCCATTACAGCAGCACTGAAGTTTATTGGACTGATAGCCAATTACTTCTTTGTTGCATTAACAGTTGTGAAAAGGAAGCCCAAATGCCTCACTAGTAGTCATTTGATTTAGCCATGATCATTAGTGGAAAAATACAGTTAATTTTAAATCTGTAATGTTATACTATTATCGCAATTAAATATAATCACAGTAAAATATAATTACAACATTTTTGAAAATGTTCCAAATACGTTTTTTCAAGGTTTTAACAAGTAACCTTTAAAAAAATGTGGGGGAAAAAAAACTATTGTTTGTTTCTTATTAGATTTTCATCTAATGATTAGAAATAGATTTAGTTAAGTTGATTAAAAATGTGGTTCATCCCCAGGCCTCAAACTTGCATAATGACATAAAATTATGGTGTAATTAATTGCAAATGCAAAGTTTTGGAAACGTGTAGTAGTTAGCGATAAACTTTCCATCCATTGATCCATGCATTTTCTATACCGCTTACTAGGGTCGCGGGTAAGCTGGAGCCTATCCCAGCTGACTTTGAGTGAGAGGTGGGGCACAACTTAGACTGGTCACCAGCCACATGCTAACCACTAGGCCACCGTGCGGCCCTAGTTAACTATTTAAACTATTTGAATAGCTTTAAATTACAGTCTATTTTTAAAGGGGTCATATCATGATTATTTTTCCATTTTTTTAAACATTTAATTTTGGTCTACATAACATGTAATAATGGTTCTATGGTCAAAATTTTGCACAGATTTTGTTTTACAGACCTATCCTCAAGCCAATTTTTGGCTGCCTTCCAAAACGATTCGTTTTGAAAGGTTGAGTTGTTAGATTCAAATGAGGCCCTTCTTACCACACTCCCTCACGCTGACTAGCCTTTTGTCCCCGCCTTGGCAGCCTTGTTTACTATAGTAGCCTAGTTGTTTTTTGTTTTGTTTTGCTAAGACTGTATGCAATATGGACACTGATGATCGCCAACCCACCTAATTTTTATTTGTTCGTTGTCGGCTGAAGGAGACGACACGGCGTACACAAAGTAATGAAGGCTGGTTGGATTCTTCTGGTACGAAACGCTGGCTAAGGTTAACCTTCTACCGTGTCATTATCTCTCCAGTGCTATATCCTGGACGTATACATGTGTATATTGACAATAAAATGCTTTTCTATTCTACATCATATTAATACTTTTCCTTCACTGCTGCTTCGAAAACCTGTTAAACAGTGGAGGCCCGAGTCGGCTAATACAGTTAACTATGCTACGGGCTACATAAACGTTCGCATGGCTCTTTTTGTGAAGGTCTGTGGTTGAAGCCGGACTAATCTTTGCACACTCTGAGCAACTTTTTGACACTTGAAAGTACATTATCACGAATCATAAAAGTTAAAGTAAGGCCCTTTTTCATTTAGATGAGGCTGAAAGTTTGTGAAATGTCTTGTGCTGGTTAAAGCCAACCAACAACATAGCATTTTCCTTCATTGGGTTTCATCGTGGACATGATGTTGTGACACAGCCGGTTTTACATAAATTAAAATAGGCTGAAGTGCGCAAGGATGTTTGAGTAAATTTCTACCAAATATGGATCTCTGCTGATGTCACATATGGCAACAGCGTCACAAAAAGTGCAAATTCCAAAAGAACAGTTTAGAAGAAGTAGGAAGGAAGGCAAGATTGTTTTATAAATATCTCTGCAATGCCTCCACAATTTGATTTAAAGTTTTTGGAACTTACGCTGATCCCAAATATACATAAGCAGGTACCAATAAGTAAGAAATATTGGTTTTGCATGAAAGGGCCTCTATGAACTTTCCATTTATTGAAACTTAACATACATTGAAAAATTGTGTACTTTAATGATTTTGAGTTGAACTCTATAAACTAATGACATTATTTTATTACAGCAAACTTTAATCAAAAAGCTGTTTGGCAAGACACAGTGTGCCTGTTCCATGTTTATATAGTAAAAAGCATCTTACCACAACCCAATGAAAACTGACCCACAACACATTTGAAGTTGCGACCCTAAGTTTTGGAAGCTCAAGTATAACAGCAGATTTCTTTGGTACTGTAGGTTCAGGGTACGCTGACATACATCACTGTAAGTTTAGCATATATTTAGACTCTCAGTAATGTTGCCCTGTTTTTCCACTCACTTCCTGTGCTTGACCCTCCCCCCATTCCAAGAGAGCACTACATCCCCTCCTTTTGCAGGATTTAGCTTGCCCAGATTCCATGTCAAAGGTCATGGCCCAGATGTCACCGCTCAGCCCCCTCTGCAACCCTCTGTCGTAGATCCTCTCTCGAATAATAATGGCAGGTCCATTGTATTGTGGGCCTTGACTTGAGATACACGCTATAAGCTTCTTCTCTTTAGGGGTGGACAATGGATCCCAAAGAGCTTTGGATAACAAAAGTTAACTTTTTACTCTACTTTTTTTTTATATACTCCAAATATGCACGTGTTCTACTCAAACACATTTGCTGTTGTCTCCATCATTGTGTCAAATAGACATTTAAGGGGACGTAAAAAGAATCCTGAGAGTTGATTATTAAACATTATTCAGTGTGATGCACTGCCTTTCACCACCACTGCCAGCCACAAAAATAAACAATAAGTGTCTCAATTAAGCAGTTGAGCTTGCTGATGTACCTAATGAAGTGTCTAATGCTTGTTGTACGGTAAATCCGCAAAGGATGTTAGTTTCCATGTTCTACGTAAGTCGGACCCTTATCCACATATTTAAACTATAAGGGACATTTGGCGATCTGACCTTTTATTTTAGACTATGGTCTAAAAGGTCACAATGGCCTGGTGTTGACCTCCACCGATGTCCTTCCCAGGGGATTTAGTTGGCCTACTTCACCCTCCAAAACCTTAGCTCTGAATAGAAGTGGTTGCTGACCACTGAGCAGCAGAGCTTGACCTGGGCTGGGGAAAGAACCTTCTTTTTTTGCACTCTAAAGACGGGTGTCAGAGTGATGGATCTGACCCAAGGTCTTATAGGGCTGAGCATCTGTCACCCACACACCCAATCATCACATCCAAACCCACGCTGACCATAGACCCACACGCGCAGGATGAAACATAATTAATCTTTAGTGATGACAAGCAAAAATCTTTGTGGATCTTTATTGACATGTGAACCACCAGGTGGAGTGACTATGACATTATGCCATCTTCCCTCCCTTTAAATGTAGACCCAAGAAAAAAGTACCATGTAAAACTTCTGGCTTACAACTTCATTGGAGATGGCTACCAAGCAGACCAAACCATCAGCACTCCTGGATGTGTCTGTGAGTTGTCTCCCCTTGTGTTGATTCAAAAAGTTGGGGAAACCAAACTTTACCTTTTTAATGCATCCTCAGCCGTTCGAGATCGCCTTGTGCCGCCTCCACCACCTCCACACAATGTGTACGCAAAGACCAACAGTTCGTCTTCTGTCTTTCTTCACTGGGGCCGACCAGCCTTCACGTCCAGCAATGCGGTCAACTACACCATCCGCTGCAACCCTGTCGGTCTACAGAACGCCTCCCTGGTGCTCTACCTGCAGACGTAAATGACAACTCTAATTATTTTGCCACAAATACTACACATATAAAAGGCTACATTATGTTTATTTTTTCATCTATCTTTTATTCAGGAATGAGCAGAGCCTTTTGGTACGAGATCTAGAGCCCAACACCAAGTATGAATTTGCAATCCGGCTTCATATTGACCAACTGTCCAGCCCCTGGAGCCCTGTGGTCTATCAGACTACCTTCCATGAGGGTGAGTCTAGCCTTGCTATTTACAAATCATTGTTATTTTTTATATGAGGGATTGCGTGACTTTAGTTTTAAGTTTGATTAGTCACGGCTAATAGTCAATTTGAAATCTCCTGTTGGGTGTTCTGCCCATTTTAAAAATGTATCCAACATGCTAGTTATCTCGCGGGCATGTGCGCCATTTACCACGCCACTTCTGCTGTCTGGTGAGTGTCAGGGACCATGCAGCAGGCTGCATAAACTTGCATCATAGCCGCAACGCATTGCAAATGCTCTCAGTGGAATCTTGTGGGGGCTACTTCTCCCAAATCAATGCAAAAGAAATTAGGCCTACTGTGTACTGCCAAAATCACGTGATTGACGACAAGTCGATGTAAAAAAAAAAAAACGACATTGTGGCTTTTAAAATTTACTGTCTGTGCAACCCTTACTGTATATCAGGTGTCAAAATCCAGCCCTGCGGGACTGATCCAGCCTGGAATTTCTGCAAGTTACAGCAAATGTGCAATAGACGTTCTGCATATTTAAATCCTGAAGACAGTACATTTTACTAAACGCTAAGTATATGTAATACAACAGTCAGGAGATTTGGGTTCAAATCTACGTTTGGGCATCTCTTTGTGGAGTTTGCATGTTCTTCCCATGCAACATTTCTTCAAGTACTCCAGCTTCTTCCTGCAACCCAAAAACATGCGTTGTAGACTCTAAATTATCCATATGTGTGAATGTAAGTGTGAATTGTCGTTTGTCTACATGTGTTCTGTAATTGACAGAATTCAGCTAATGAGGACAAGGGATATAGAAAATTAGTGAATAATTTAGTTAAACAGCCCTAGCCCTTGGCGTGAGCTACAGTAGCCTGATCGTTTGCTGTAACTGTAGGATTGACCCTGTCACTGATCTATTCTAGCTCCCACGTTGCCTCCCACCAACGTGAAGGTGACGCTGATCGAGGAGAACACAGCCCTGGTGTCATGGAAACCTCCGGAGGAAGCGAATCTGGCTGTCACACGCTACACAATCCTTTACGCCTCCAGAAATGAATGGCTGGCAGGGGAATGGCAGGTGCTGCAAAGAGAGGGTAAGGATGTGTGTGTAGCGAGAGAAAGAGGTGACCCAGGCAGACAAATACATGAATCCATTCACACAAGCTCTTCTCCAGTGATAGACAAATAGTCCATTGGAAATCACTAACTCATTTCTCTTTCTTTACACCCCCCCCCCCCCCCCACCACGTGACCGGTTTAGTTAGCTGTATTTGCTGATGTAATTACAGCTGCTTTACTTTACTTTTCAGTTTATTTACACCAAAGCTTTTGAGCCATAGCAACAAGTAGTGTAACTCCATGGCTGCAAAACATGAAATGACAATGATGTAATTACTTCATATTAAGTCCAACTAGTTCAGAGAGAATAAACAAAAATGTGAACATAGAATGTTGTTGAGCTCAGAATACATATAAGTAGATACCCACCTGTACTCTTCTGGGTAATAGTTTAAAAGTGAAGTGGGTCACAATGCCCCTCCAGCTCCTCACATCAATCTAAACAGCTGCACATCCCCTCTTTTTTTTGTGGTGACATCTTATTAGTGTGGTGGGTTTCTTTTTTTTTGCGTGTTTTTTTCTCTTGCAGACACCCAAAGGTCAGCTAAAAGGTGGAGAATAATACTTGTGATGGGTAAATGACACCTCAGAGAGTTTATGGCACTCTCACTACTTGTATCACACTACCATGATACTGTGTTAGTGTTTCATAATGGTCTTCCGCCTTCTGCTTTATTGTAAAAGTCACTATATTTGACTTTAACTTTGACATTAATTGATTGTTTATAACTAGGATCCCCATTAGGTGCTGTAATAGTAGTAGTAGGGATGTAACAACATGAACATTTTATATCATAGTTATTGTGACCAAAATCATCACGGTTATTGTAGAGGCAAGGATTTGTTTCTCACTTGTCACCTGGGATAGTGGGTGTGGCTACAAGTGTGTGTGGGGCTGATTGCTGAATATATAACACCTGCACCTCTCTGTGAATGGTTTTGGCCTGTATGGAGAGAGTGTGAACCTGGGTGCCGTTACTTCTGTTGACCGCAAAGGGAACGCAAAGGGATCACAAAGGGACTACAAACCATCAGAAAGTAATTAGTCACTGAGAGTGGAAAGCAGGGCTCTTGTCTGACACGCTGGGTCCAAAGATGCAACATGAAGTCATTACTGCTGTTTTGAGGGTGATTTATTTTCCCTTTGAGTAAAAATACAATACATTACATTCAGATGGTTTGTGGTCCCTTTGTGATCCCTTTGCGTTCCCTTTGCGGTCAACAGAAGTAACGGCACCCAGGTTCACACTCTCTCCATACAAGCCAAAACCATTCACAGAGAGGTGCAGGTGTTATATATTCAGCAATCAGCCCCACACACACTCCGCCCACACACTTGTAGCCACACCCACTATCCCAGGTGACAAGTAAGAAACAAATCCCTGCCTCTACATTCCGGCCCCTAATTATTATAACATAATAATTACTGAACAATAGTAGCAGCACGGAAATATTAAATGTAACATACTTTAAGTCAAACAAGAACATTAGATTTTCCTTTTTTGCAGTTATAACAATAGTTCATTTTCAATGTCCTTGAACGAGCAGGTTCTTCACGTATATGTAAGTGTCACTAGTCATTTTGAAAGTCAAGTCCTGTCAACAATTAATCCCATCAGATGTCCTCAGCTTCCTGAAGCAGACACATCTTAGTGACAGGCCTGTCCAAAAAGCTTGTCCTGGTCTTGATCTTGGCTTGTCGAACAAGTCCTCTTTTATCTTGAACAACCTTGACAACTCTCCCCATAATCCAAGAGTTGCGAGGTGCAGACTCATCCACAACAAGCACAATGTCTCCTGGAACAAAATTGCGCTTGATTTTATTCCATGTTTGGCGCTCCTGAAGCTGCGGTAGGTATTTCTTTGTCCATCTTTTCCAGAACACGTTGGACATATACTCAATTTTTTTCCATCTACGCATAGCATACAAGTCATCCTTTTGGAAAACACCAGGTGGAAAATATGGCTGACCCTTGAGGATGAGAAGATGGTTAGGAGTTAGAGCCTCTAGGTCATTAGGATCTGTGGATGCCTTTGTTATTGGTCTGCTATTGAAAATAGCTTCGAGTTTGCACAGCACAGTGTGGAGGCCGTCTTCATCCAAAGTTTGTTCTTTCAAAGTGGAGTTAAGGACTTTACTGATTCTGGCTATGACTCCGATCAATGAACATGTAAGATCAGGTCCCTGCAGCAGCTGTGTGTTCAGTGATGTACCTTTGAATGACGCAGCACAATCAAACACCACTCTGATTTTCTTCTTATGCGGATGGTATACACCATGATGTGGAATATACCAGGTTTTTCCATGGTTACATGCCAGATCTTCCACAGGCACTCTTTCAGCATAACCGCAGATAATGATGTTGTGCATGAACATGGTGTAGTCCACATGGAATAAGGCATCCCTTTGGAACCTTCTTTTCAAATTCAAGGTGCGTTGCTCTGCTAACTTGCGTTTATCAGGCATGCACACATTTCCCTTTTTTAAAGGCAAACCAATGGTGTAGTGACCATCCACCAGCTCAACAGACCTTTTCACCATTTCCATAAACTGGCCATCTTCTCTTGATGGACCCAGTTGCTCTTCATGGCTTTGTTCAGGGAAGTCGAATTGAAACTGCTGCTTCCACAGTTCATCCAATTTCACCACAGAGAAGCGGTTAGCAATGATGTTAGGTTGTTCCAAGTCTGCTTCACCAAACATTGGCCCGTTGACAGGCCATCCCAACATGGTCTGAACAGCTTACGCCCCTCCTTCTTCGCTTGGAATCACCTTTGTTGGCTCAAGAGCTCTTGGTGCATTTAAGCCGATCAACAGTTCAATGTCTGCATCAATTTCAGGTAGGTGTACTCCACGCAAATATGGCCATCTGACCAGAACCTGCTCCCGTGGTATGTTGCTCCTGCACACAGGCATTTTCTTCCGTGTAAATATATCTGGCAAGTCACAGTAGACATCACTTTCCAGACCGGCTACCTCCAGATCTGACACAATGCAACATCCTACAATCTTTTCTTGGCCCAAAGTGCGTAAGAGAATTTTAGTTCCTCTTCCTGAAACATTCAACTTGCTCATCAGACTTGATGTACAAAAGGAGCCAGAGCTGCCTTGGTCCAGAAAGGCATACGTTTCCACGACTTGCTGACCCTTTTTGGACTTGACCTTTACTGGCACGATAGAGAGCTTACAGCCATGGTCATCGGCCCCAGTGAGACCACTACTTTGCACTGTTACCACAGAGCTGCCCACCGCTGTGTTTGTACCTGCTGCAACTGCTAGATCCTTCTCTTGCTCCTTGTTCTTTGGATGAATATGAAGCATGCTAGGGTGTTTAGCTCCACATGTTTTACATGACAGTCGCCTCCTGCAGTCCTTACTTATGTGCCCTATGCACAGACAGACTCCATGTTCTTTCAAAAAAGTGATCTTGTCATTATGTGCCCTCTTTACATATAGAGAGCACACCTCCAACGCGTGTTCACCCTTGCAGTACAAGCAGGTCCTTTTGTCCAGTGGGGCTCCGACCTTTTTCACATGGGCCTTTCCATTAACTGATGTTACTGTAGTAGCAAAACTTCCTTGGTTTCGTGTGTGATGCTGATAGCCATCTTTGCTGCCATTTTTGATTTGCATTGTCTTTGGAGTATCCTGTATATTTCCAAATATAGGGTCTGATGCAATTTTTACCTGACGTTCAATAAAACTGACAATGTCAGGGAAAGTAGCTCTTCGAGAACGGGTCTCTTGAATATCACAAGCTACCGTCCTCCATTGGTCTCTCAGCTTATACGGTAACTTCTCGATCACCATCAGCATGTTCGCAGGCATGTTAAGCTCAGACATGTACTGTATGTCATCCATCGCATTACAACATCCTCTTAAGAAGAGACCATATGCTTGAAGAGATTTTGCATCCTTTGCTTTAACCAAAGGCCATGATAGTGCTTTGTCCAAATAAGCAGAAGCAATCTTTTGCTCATTCCCAAAATGCTCTTCCAATAAAGCCTTAGCCCTTTGATATGCTCTGTCTGGAAGCATTCGCTGACAGCTTTGAACAAGCTCATGTGGTTGTCCCCTTGTGTATTGTGCCAGGAAGTGCAAGCAGTCTCCAGCGTCACCTGTCCTTTCTTCAACATTGTGCTCAAAAGATCTCATAAAGGCATGATATTGAAGAGGATCTCCATCAAACACCTGGATCTCTCTCCTTGGCAAATGAGAGATGTTCTGTTGTCGCGCCAGTAGAGCAGAAATTTCATTTTGCCTTACCATTATGGATAGCAAATTGTTATTGTCATTAATGACTGGCATCTGAACATGTGAATTTGTTGTAAATTGAGAAGCTGGAGCATTACTGTTCACATTAGTAGCCATTGGTAGTCCAGGCAGCTTTTGCTGGACTATTTGAGATCCAACATCAACAGTAACTTTCCTTTCATTCGGCTTTGGAGAATGAGACTTAGATGTACTTTGACTGTCATACACTACATGGCCACCAGGCACAAATGAATCAGTCTCAACATTAAGAGCAGCATGTGCTCCTTTGGCCATATAAAATTCCATACCATCTGATTTGTTATATCTGGTGCCTTTCACACTGCTTCCTGAGACTCTTAGGACCTCCATCCGAGCCTGAGCGGCTGCTATCTCGACTTCAAGCTCAAATCTCTCTTTCCTTTTCCTTATTTCCTCCTCTTGCTGATCCAGCTCTTGCTTTTGTTTGAGCAATTTTTGACGAGCGAGAAGAGCAGCCATTTCAGCCTCTGCTTTGACACGTGAAGAGGAAATATAGGAGTTTGAAGTTCTTGAAGTCCCAGTTTTTGATCCATGATTGTTGCTTCCAACATTTGAGATGCTGTCGTCTGGCTGAATGTCATCATGTACTACTTCACATTTGGCCTTCTCCTCCACATTGTCATTTGGTGCATATCCTGAGACTGGTCTCTTAGTTTCAGAAAGCCACTGTGTCATATCCTCAATAAATCCTTCGTTGTATTTATTGATGCTTGCAAACCACACTTTTTGTTTATCCTTTTCCATCTCAGGTACTATTTCCACCAATGACTCATGCAGGGAAGTTGTTTCCTTATGTAATTGCATCAAAATGTCCAGTTGAGTTTTCACCTGTGAAACATTTTCATCATTCTCCACAAGCTTCTTTAAAACAATGATGATACATTTCATTTTATTCACTTTTACTTGGCGTTCTTTTTGAAGCTTCTCCATTTTGCACACCAAGGCCTTTTCAGTGAGAATGATTTTTCTTTTTACAATTTCATTGAAATCAATTTCATTTGCATTTGAACCAGCTTTTGATCCATTCACTTGTGAACCAGCTTTTGATCCACGCATCTTGACATCCAGCAATATGTGCACCACAAAAGTTCAGAGAGCATATGTCACAATCCACATTTGCATCATGAATCCACATCCAACTTTGCTGCTTTGTTTTGGCACAAATATGACTGCATACATGAATCCACTGTTGCTTCCAAATCCACACTTTATTTCAGGCTTGACCATCAGCAATAAATGCATCAAACTTCCACATCCAACATCACTCCTTTAATGTGCACAAATAAGCGATCCACTTTTCCACAGGTTAATTCAATCCCAAGCAATAATGACATCAAAATGAGCCACAGCTATCCAATGTGCAGCAGTATTCAGCATCAACTGTGTCCAGGCAAATATACTTCACAGTATGAATGAACTGAGTTTCACATACCATGAGTTGTGCTGCGCTCCTTCGTTTCATTCAGTTGCTTGAGTGGTTGAGTGGTCCAAAGTGCACGATTTCAGCGAAATATCAGAAGGTCGGTGTCGCATCTGTAGCCTTTTCTGTTGACAATGTAGTGTGACTATCAGACTACAGTTATGTTTATTATAGTGGTGTTGTTGAATGTGCTCAAAAAGTACTTATTCACACACTGTAATCTTTTGACCAAGTTTTTTTGATCTGTTTAATTGGCTAAGCTTTTATTGTGTTACATATCGGTTTGTACGGTAGGACTTTAAGATTTATTAAAATGAAAAGTGCATACAAAATAAAATGTATTATTATTATTTATTATTTCTGTTAGACATTTTGTCCCACTCTGTTCAGAACGCACTGTAAAAACACGTTTCTTTTCGTCTGAGTATAGAACAATCATTCTGTTCTAAGACAGCACAGCTTGTAGGTTCAATGTGCACAATTGAATATTTTAGTTGCTTCGACAGCAATGTGTTTATGTAAGTTTAGATTGGGGAATGTTGTTTCTTAATGGGGAAAGACCTCTCTTGTTTTCATGTTACCATTTAAACTCACAAGCTGGCGCCAGTCAGTCCGTGAGGTTATCAAAAATACAGTTATCAATCTTGTTTTTTTGATAATTTCAATTTCAAGTTATATACAGTATATATATATATATATATATATATATATATATATATATATATATATATATATATATATATATATATATATATATATATATATATATATATATATATATATATATATATATATATATGTTTACATATATATACATACAGATGTATACCTGTATATATGTGTATACATATAAATACTTCAGTAATGCTGACGCTGTATCGATTCGTTGTGGTGAAGAAGGAGCTGAGCTGGAAGGCAAAGCTCTCAATTTACCGGTCGATCTACGTTCCCATCCTCACCTATGGTCATGAGCTTTGGGTTATGACCGAAAGGACAAGATCACGGGTACAAGCGGCCGAAATGAGTTTCCTCCGCCGGGTGGCGGGGCTCTCCCTTAGAGATAGGGTGAGAAGCTCTGTCATCCGGGAGGAGCTCAAAGTAAAGCCGCTGCTCCCCCACATCGCGAGGAGCCAGATGAGGTGGTTCGGGCATCTGGTCAGGATGCCACCCAAACGCCTCCCAAGGGAGGTGTTTCGGGCACGTCCGACCGGTAGGAGGCCACAGGGAAGACCCAGGACACGTTGGGAAGTCCATGTCTCCCGGCTGGCCTGGGAACGCCTCGGGATTCCCCCGAGAGGAGCTTGACGGAGTGGCTGGGGAGAGGGAATTCTGGGCTTCCCTACTTAGGCTGCTGCCCCCGCTACCCGACTTGGGATAAGCGGAAGAAGATGGACGGATGGATGAATATAAATACGTGTGTGTGTGTGTATATATATATATATACACACGTATTTTTATATATATATGTATATGTACATATACATACATATATATATATATATATATATATACTGTATATATATATATATATATATATATATATATATATATATATATATATATATATATATATATATATATATATATATATATATATATATATATATATATATATATATATATATATATATACTACCGTTCAAAAGTTTGGGGTCACCCAAACAATTTTGTGTTTTCCATGAAAAGTCACACTTATTCACCACCATACGTTGTGAAATGAATAGAAAATAGAGTCAAGACATTGACAAGGTTAGAATTAATGATTTGTATTTGAAATAAGATTTTTTTTACATCAAACTTTGCTTTCGTCAAAGAAACCTCCATTTGCAGCAATTACAGCATTGCAGACCTTTGGCATTCAAGCTGTTAATTTGTTGAGGTAATCTGGAGAAATTGCACCCCACGCTTCTAGAAGCAGCTCCCACAAGTTGGATTGGTTGGATGGGCACTTTTTGCGTACCATACGGTCAAGCTGCTCCCACAACAGCTCAATGGGGTTCAGACCTGGTGACTGCGCTGGCCACTCCATTACCGATAGAATACCAGCTGCCTGCTTCTTCTCTAAATAGTTCTTGCACAATTTGGAGGTGTGTTTTGGGTCATTGTCCTGTTGTAGGATGAAATTGGCTCCAATCAAGCGCTGTCCACTGCGTATGGCATGGCGTTGCAAAATGGAGTGATAGCCTTCCTTATTCAGAATCCCTTTCACCCTGTACAAATCTCCCACCTTACCAGCACCAAAGCAACCCCAGACCATCACATTACCTCCACCATGCTTAACAGATGGCGTCAGGCATTCTTCCAGCATCGTTTCAGTTGTTCTGCGTCTCACAAACGTTCTTCTTTGTGATCCAAACACCTCAAACTTGGATTCATCCGTCCACAACACTTTTTTACAGTCTTCCTCTGTCGAATGTCTGTGTTCTTTTGCCCATCTTAATCTTTTTCTTTTATTGGCCAGTCTCAGATGTGGCTTTTTCTTTGCCACTCTGCCATGAAGCCCAGAATCCCGCACCCGCCTCTTCACTGTAGATGTTGACACTGGTGTTTTACGGGTACTATTTAATGAAGATGCCAGTTGAGGCGTCTGTTTCTCAAACTAGAGACTAGATACTAGAGACTTTAATGTACTTATCTTCTTGCTCAGTTGTGCAACGCGGCCTCCCACTTCTTTTTCTACTCTGGTTAGAGCCTGTTTGTGCTGTCCTCTGAAGGGAGTAGTACTCACCGTTGTAGGAAATCTTCAATTTCTTAGCAATTTGTCGCATGGAATAGCCTTCATTTTTAAGAACAAGAATAGACTGTCGAGTTTCAGATGAAAGTTCTCTTTTTCTGGCCATTTTGAGCGTTTAATTGACCCCACAAATTTGATGCTCCAGAAACGCAATCTGCTCAAAGGAAGGTCAGTTTTGTAGCTTCTGTAACGAGCTAAACTGTTTTCAGATGTGTGAACATGATTGCACAAGGGTTTTCTAATCATCAATTAGCCTTCTGAGCCAATGAGCAAACACATTGTACCATTAGAACGCTGGAGTGATATTTGCTGGAAATGGGCCTCTATACACCTATGTAGATATTGCACCAAAAACCAGACATTTGCAGCTAGAATAGTCATTTACCACATTAGCAATGTATAGAGTGTATTTCTTTAAAGTTAAGACTAGTTAAAAGTTATCTTCATTGAAAAGTACAGTGCTTTTCCTTCAAAAATAAGGACATTTCAATGTGACCCCAAACTTTTGAACGGTAGTATATATATATATATATATATATATATATATATATATATATATATATATATATATATATATATATATATATATATATATATATATATATATATATATATATATATATATATATATATATATATATATATATATATATACAGAGTATATATATATATATATATATATATATATACAGAGTATATATATATATATATATATATATATATATATAATATATATATATATATATATATATATATATATATATATATATATATATATATATATATATATATATATATATATGTATGTGTGTATATCAATCAATGTTTAACTATGTATTCATATATCACTATAAAATATTAAAATCTAATGCAAACGCAACTAAAGGATTTGTTAATCCCAGAATAATTTGTACTTTATCTATTATTGTTGTATTGTCTCTGTCAGTGCAGTGTGCTACCACAAAGTGGCAGCATTTAGGTAAAACATTCGCTTGACAGTCGGTCAACATCAAGACACCTAAAAAACTATTTTTATTCTTTTAAATAAAATCATTATATATAATTTATCATACATCACTCTAATATTTTTGCGTTTTATTATGTCAAATCAAACTATTTGCAGTCCCCTATTACATTTAGGAAACTTTTTTTATATTTATACATTTTATCATGCATTTTAAAGTGATAAAGCAATTAATGCGGTTTTAAGTAATAAAGCTTTAAAGACTGTTCAGATCTGTATTTAAGAATACTGTACTTCTGTATGAAAGCAAACATACATGCAAACTTGAAAGTAGTGAAGAAATTGTAAGAGATAATTTAAATTTTTAATAATGTTTTCTAGGGAAAAGTATGTGTTTTTACTACCTCCTGATATGGTTAAGTTAAAATATATGTTATTCCTTGCCCTATATAGATTTAACTAATTGCATTTTCTTTGTAATGGCATTCTGTGTTGATACTGAAGATGTATGATCCAGTCCAGGTATCTAAATAGATTCCAAAAAATCCTGCAGAGTTTTTGTAGTGACAACAATGTGATGGTTTTCTGTTAAAGGGAGCATCACCATGGCGCTACTGGAGAACCTGAAACTTGGCCAGTTCTACCTAGTGAAAGTGTCTGCTTCCAACAAAATGGGTGACGGTCCTTTCTCTCACATGGTGGAACTGACAGTGCGAGCAGATCATTCCTCTGGTCACGATCCTCGACTGTCACATGACCCCACACACTCCACAGGTCTCTAATGTCTACAATTGTTTTCACCTAATCTTTTTAAAAATCACATCAATTATTTTAATGTGTTATTCTTCACAGGCTTTTCCAGTGGCTTCTATCACCTGGACCAAACTTCCATGACAGGCATCACGGTGGGAGCCTCCATTGCTCTCATGTGCATCATCATCTGTGCTTTCATTATTGTGTGCAGACGCAAACACAGGTATACTGTTTGCTTGCCCCCCTCCCCTAAGTTTGTGTTTATGTTTGTTAAGTGATGGTACATTTTGGTTTCGCTGCAGGAAATCAACAGCTGCTAAAGTGAACAGTGATGGAAGGGGCCTGCCAAACTCTGCTGCTGGACAAATGGACTCACAGGGCCCAGCCGAGGGTGCAAACATAAGTGTCTCCACAATGAGCCAGAACCATTTCATTGATACCAAGGTGCTTAATTAACACTGAACTTTTTTTTAATCACTGCGGTCATTTTGACATAGTAGCAACAAATACTCAACAGATAAATTGGCCCTAGTGTGTGAATGTGAATGTTGTCTGTCTGTCTGTGTTGGCCCTGCGATGAGGTGGCGACTTGTCCTGGGTGTACCCTGCCTCCCGCCCGAATGCGGCTGAGATAGGCTCCGGCACCCCCCGCGACTCCGAAAGGGACAAGCAGTAGAAAATGGATAGATGGATGGATTCTATAGAGGGGAACCATGGGCAAAGAATACAGGAGTTTATTTTCCCAGTTTGTGTCACTATCACGATGGAACAGTTCCACAAAAACAACACTTTTGTGAACAGTTTAGCCTTGGTGGAGGTAATATTGTAGTTATATACAGTATTCCCTCGTTTATTGCGGCTAAATGTATTCTCGTCTTACATAGGGATTGTAAATGATAGGCAAAATTTCCAAAAAAGGGCAATTCCTATTTAACATACATCCCGTTTTATGTCCTTTTTCCCCGGCATCTCCCACATCCCGTTTTTTTCCCGGATTTTGCTCTCCATAAAGAACAATCCTCACCAGTACTGCTGCTACTCCAGCGATTGGGTCTCAGACTCGGCATGACTCGGGAAAACACTCACTTGTAACAGCAGATCGCTGACTCAATCTGCTGACTCAATCAAATCAACAACGCAACAGAATCAGAATAGTTTTATTGCCAGAGATAGAAGCACATTTATGCCTTAAATCCTAACTTTGTGTAAATATCTTTGTATTTAAAAGTTATTGTCTTTACCTGAAGTAGAGCTTCCAGCTGGTCACACTTCCTCATACTTTATGTAACATCGAGGAAGATATTCCATGAGCCAGCTTGAAAAACGTGTAAATATAAACACCATGAAGGAACCTAGAATTGGTTTTATTTTCATTTGCGCAATATTACAGAGTTCCTCACTAGAATTCAATGTGTGTGACTGAGTGGATGGTGCAATGGTTAGTGACACAAGTGACTTGAGATTGAGGCCCCATTCTATTTTATTTTTTTATTGATTTAACTGTGATTTGTGATGAAAATGAGCATCCCGTATTTTTACCCATTTTCCCTGGAAATGTCCCATATTTTGAAATGCAAGTGTTGGCAGGTATGTCTCTTAATACTTACAGTAAGTCATGGCTTTGTTTAATACATGTTGGCTCTTACAGGGTGGAACCAATCTCATTATCAATTCTCTGGGCCCACTTCATCCTAATGCAGAGAAGAAAAACAAATGGTTCTTCACGAGCAATGGCAACAAGGGTGTAAAAGATGTACACAAGCTAGGATGCAGCACCGCCTCCTACAAGCCAGGCTCCACCGTCTTGACCTACGAAGAGGAGCTCTCTGTCGCTGCGGATCAGCCCGCATCCCTGCAGGCTTTGCTTGGACGTCCCGGAGACTCTGAGGCTTCTTCCAGCAGCGAGGGCAGCAGCGAGGGCAGCAACGCCACCGGCGACTCTGGCCGCTTCTCGCACGACGAGATGGAGATGACCAACCTGTCGTCCGGTCCGAGCAGCCGGCAGCCGTCTGTGTCAGCGGAGGACAGTGGTGGAGGTGAAGATGAAGTAGAAGATGCGGGTCAGATGGTGCAAGAGAGTGATTTGAGGTTGGTGGAGAACCTCAGGTGTCATCAGGAAGCTCAGAGAAGTCCGCTTTTGCTCTCAGTGTGTGAGGTTGTGTGAGTGTGTCTGTGTGTGTGCGTGGGAGTGGTGGTACACTTGCAACAAACTTTATCCCAAACTTCCACTAGAGGCTTTTATTGAAATCCTTTTGAGTAGCAAGTGTAGCATGTGCGACTGCAGTATGAATGTTTTTTTTTACTTTAAAGCCTTTATTCTCTTTTGTTTGAAGCCTGCTCGTTTACCTAAAACCAGTTGTCAGGCTTTTTCTTTTCAGTCCTTTTTATTTGTCTTTTGAAAAGAAAAAAAAACCTCACCCACCATGAATGTTTAAAAAAATACCTTATTTAAGAGTTTATCACTGGAGTGGAAAGGAAAGTGGAACCCTTTCTCACTGATTATCTACCTCGGTTTGCCCCGTAAGTCAAACCATATTTAAGAACTACCTCGTTATGTGGCGTTACATAACTGTGATACTTCCTGAATGTCATCCCATTTCATCCCTTTTTTTACTGGAATTGAAGGGCGCTGCTGCTTCCATTCCCTACTCGCTGGATGGAAAACACACATTTGTCTCCTCAGATGTCGCTGGGGATCATGAGCCAGTATTAATTTGAGTTTTCTATTCCATTATTGAGTAATGGCATGCGACGCAAAAAATGTTTGTTTGGGTGTTGTCGGTGGGCAGCTGTCCTGGCTCTTCCTGTTTTTATACTACCTCCGAATGATTTGATTGTCTTTGTTGGCTCTCCTAACCTCAGGGAACAAGGTTTAGTACATTTGAAAACGTCATGTAGTGTTACATGGTGAACTGACAGGGTATCTTCTAAGTACTAAGCTATGTGTGTAATTGCCGAATAGATTTGCTATGAATGTATTTCTGTGCCAGTAGCTCAGACCTCCCTTTTGCCTTTTTTTTGTATTGTTTACCTTCTACCTCTACCTCCACACATGCATGCAGTGTTACATAGGTTCAGAAAAGCTTTAAAATTGGCCTTAATGTGGTTGTGTCTCTCTGGGGGCCTCGTCTTTCTCAGGTAGAATGACAATCATACTGCATGAAGTATGATTGTAGTGAACCAATACAATGTTTAAAAATACCTATAATAATTAGGGATGAAAGTGAAGAATCAACATAATGTCCTGAAAATCTATATTTTTCTTAGAAGCTTTGTACTATTGAGTACACATTGTAGTGAAATCTATTTCCAGGTATCCTTTTTTTATTGTTTCTTCCAGAGTAGATCAAATTAGCACTTGTCTGCCAAGTAGTTTTTGTATTAGCAGGCTAATGTGCAGCGGTGACTGACGCTATTTACCCAAAGACCTTGTTTGCTTACCTGTTTTTATTTGAATTATAATCACTCAGCTGACAGGGAGAAATGTGGAATAATCAAACACATCATTAGACCAAAGATGATCAGCTGAGGCGATACTCCTCACAACAAAGCCTTGCACATTAGTGGCCTTGAAGTACGATATTGTTGCGAATAAAAGTTCTCCAGGGAGGTGCCTGCAGCATTCACAGGCAACCTGACCCATGATGGAGGGGCAATAACTAATCAAGTCTTATTATGCACACAAAACAAATGATCCTCATGCAGAGCTTCTCCAAAACTGCTGCAACCAGATGTTTGTATATTGTAGGTGAAAGGCTATTTGTTATTAGGGATCTGTGTTGCAGCACGGCGGCCATGTACTTGCAAATGGGCACCCACTCATATTTCATTTAAATAGGTTGTCTTTGAAAGGGATGGGCATTCATCGATTGTTAGGAATTATGTTGATTTTGTGAAATTCATTGTTGATTACAGGCACCTTCGAATACATTAGAATATTTTTTAAGCTAATTAGTTTATTTTTAAAAAGTAAAATTCTTAAAGTGAAGTATTTCTAGAATGTATTTCTTCATGATGTTGCTTGCAGCGAATAAAAGTCCTAATGCAGTATCTTGTAAAACAAAATAGAAAACATCAAAAAGTTCAATATTCTAAACGACTGGTGTACGCTCTAATCAAAAAATCTTCCTGAGTATTTAATTGGGCTCTTTCTTAATTGAATTCCTAAAATTAAATACATTTTGCACCATATTCTAATTTAGGATATGTCCACACAAATACGAATACTTTCTATGGTAGTTTGTGTAATTTTTTTTTCTCATTCCACATAACATATTCACCTGTTGTCATGTACTTTTTGTTCAATCGCAAGCCAAAAGAAGCAACTACAGCTGACTTGGGGGCTCTATACGCCTTTGTTTATGAATGTAGAGACACAAAGTATGTTCGTCATGTACATTATCTTTAAAATCAGCACACACTTAAACTAGCCCTGGAAACCTGACATATGTTTCATTAGTGCTGTCAAGCGAATACATTTTTTATCAAATTAATAACATTTTTGCATCTTGATTAATTGTGATTGATCGCAGTAAATTACTTGCCTGCATAATTTAAATTAACTTTAAGAAAGACTGTGATATTGTGACACAAATGCATTTCTATTATCAGAATGTCATTCATTTTTTAAATGTTTTAATTGAATGTACGTCATGTATTTGCTCAAAACTCAGTGACATTTTTATCTAAAAAACCATCGGGTGTGTTTATTTTGAAGTGTCTAAGTGTCCTCACTCATCTTTGCATTGACGTATGCATTGACCTGATCACTGACCATATAACCTGATGCACGTTTCAGGTCACCATCTGCAGTTAAGGTAAAGGAATATGCACTGTGTAAATGCAAACAATCTGTGTTTGTACATGATTAAAAAGATAATATTTTGGGATTAATCGCATTAATTAAAGCGGAACTTTGGCAGCACTAGTTGTTTTCAAAATGCCCATGCATTGAAACCAACACTGGGGAGTCAAAAAACGTCATGTTTTGTTGGTAAGAAACATGAGATCATGTCGCAAGTTTCAAACCAAAAAGCTATGTTTCACCCGTCCACACACAAACACTGAAGCTGGAGTTTTTTTAAACTCTCCACTCCTGCACATTAGTGGACAAGAGGCCAGAATATCGTATTTGTGTGGGCATGACCTGAAATGCGCCTGTAATTGCGTCTTGAAGCAACAGCGTGTACTGCTTGGCTGCATCCAGCAGGTAACTAGTTTATGTCAGAACGTAGTGAGATTATCCCATTCTAAAATGAATGGTTCCATTCATTTTAATCAAGCAACATAGTTGAATGCTCATCCCTAATCAATGAAAATCATTTATCATTTTGTTCAAATGGAGATGTTGGCAGTTTTATTGAGGAATGACTGCAGTGATGAGGTGAGTGGGTGCACAAATGTTCTTCCATTGCTGTTTATAATCAGAGGATTCTGAAGAGGATTCAATCAAGGGGGGGATTTTGAGTGGAAAGTGACACAATCAGTTATTTTGTTTTCAGGGGCAAACAGAATAAACCAAAGATGATTTTTAAAAGGTCGCCGCTGCATATTGGCAAGAAGAGATCAGTAGAAATACATCCTGTTTATGTGTACATTGTTGTCATTTTCAGTCTCCTCATGTTACGATCACGTCTACTATAATATGTTTTTGCTGCTTTTCATCAGTGGAATTTGAAGCATGACCCGCTGCACTAAACTTAAAAGTATTGTAATGTAATCTTAACCTCTTAGAACTACAAATTTACTTTGTTGTACCTCCAGACATTTTCATCTTTCCTTAAATTGTGCAGCTAAAGTGTATTTTGTTGAGTGATGTTTGTGAGAGTCTGGTCAAAATGTCACTTGTTCACATAAGAGAACATCCTCGGATGTCGTCCTGGTCTCCTCATGTCTTCCTATCCGATCATGTGAATTCAAAGGGATTTGAACTTTTAGTCTGCCAGTGGACTGACTTACTTGTGGTCTCTCTTTCGGCAGTAATGTTGTGTGATGAATGACAAAATCAAGTGTCGAGCGCCGTGGGTTATTTTCTTTTACTTATTAAACTCAGGTGAACCCCGAGCTGCTCCTCCTCAAAAGAGAAAGTAATGAAAATTGAATGTATCGCTTGTAATTAAGATGCTTTTTTTTTGTACATGCTTTATGTTTTGTCTGTTTGTCTTTGTCATTAAGAATTATTTGAAATATTTTTTTTGCTTTAAATGTTTTTTTTGGGCGGTTTTACACTGTGGTTACTTATGAAAAGTCTGATTTTCAGTTTAATTAATAATAAAAATATAAGAAACGTTTGTTCAGTGTCAAGCTTTTGTGTAATGATGTGTTTTGTTCATTTTATCCAAATTAGCTCCTTTTTCAGCATATTAAATTGGTAAATAGGAGCATAAAACAGTGACAGTGTGAATGTGGGTGGTTACCTGTTTGTAAGTGCACTGTGATTTACTTTTACCCAAAATTTGTTAAAATAGGCTCCAGTTCCCCGAACCGTATTCTGTAAGTGGTAGAAAATGAATGGATGGTTGTACCGATGGAAACTTCAAGCACAATAATAAATTATATTGTAAATGGATAAAAAATATTGTTAAACGACTACCTCTCTCACTCTGACAATGTCGATTAAAACTGAGCTTTGGTAATTGCAAATATTGAGTTCAAACCCCGGCCGAGTCATACCAAAGACTATAAAAATGGGACCCATTGCCTCCCTGCTTGGCACTCAGCATCAAGGGTTGGAAATTGGGGTTGAATCACCAAATGTTTCGTGAGCATGGTGCTGCTCACTGCTCCTCTCACCTCCCCCGGGTGCTGAACATGGGTATGCGTCAAATGCAGAGGACACATTTCACCACACCCAGTGTGTGTGACGATCGTTGGGACTTTAACTTTAACTTTAACTTGCAATTTGGCCACTATGATGCATGAAACAGAATGAGATAGACCATCATATAAAACACACTGTATGCTTCTGAAGTTGAATATGAAAGAAATATGTGCTTTACCATGTGTTCATATATTAGTCATGTAACAATTATTTTTTTATTTTCTACCAAAGTGTTAAAAATGTGTCATTGTTCATTTGTTTTGTTGTAGAGCAGTGATTCTCAAACTGTGGTACATGTACCCCTATATTCAAACACAGTGTTACTGTTCAAACTATGTGTAATGTTCATGGCCAAAAATATTAAATATACTTGTTAAATAAAACCTCTGCCTTGTTTTCAATGCAACTCTACATGCCCCTAAAGCTGACCAACACGCCGGATTGTAGTCAGCTGGAGGCGTGTCTTAATGAAATTAAACAATGGATGTCCACTAACTTTTTGCAATTCAATGCTAAGAAAACGGAAATGCTGAATATCGGTCCTGCTCAACACCGATATCTATTTAATAATACCACCTTAACATTTGACAACCAAACAATTACACAAGGCGACTCGGTAAAGAATCTGGGTATTATCTTCGACCCAACTCTCTCGTTTGAGTCACACATTAAGAGTGTTACTAAAACGGCCTTCTTTCATCTCCGTAATATCGCTAAAATTCGTTCCATTTTGTCCACAAGCGACGCTGAGATCATTATCCATGCGTTCGTTACATCTCGTCTTGATTACTGTAACGTATTATTTTCGGGCCTCCCTATGTCTAGCATTAAAAGATTACAGTTGGTACAAAATGCGGCTGCTAGACTTTTGACAAAAACAAGAAATTTTGATCATATTACGCCTATATTGGCTCACCTGCACTGGCTTCCTGTGCACTTAAGATGTGACTTTAAAGTTTTACTACTTACGTATAAAATACTACACGGTCTAGCTCCTGCCTATCTTGCCGATTGTATTGTACCATATGTCCCGGCAAGAAATCTGCGTTCAAAGAACTCCGGCTTATTAGTGATTCCCAGAGACCAAAAAAAGTCTGCGGGCTATAGAGCGTTTTCTATTCGGGTTCCAATATTATGGAATGCCCTCCCGGTAAAAGTTAGAGATGCTACCTCAGTAGAAGCATTTAAGTCTCATCTTAAAACTCATTTGTATACTCTAGCCTTTAAATAGACTCCCTTTTTAGACCAGTTGATCTGCCGTTTCTTTTCTTTTCTTTTCTACTCTGCTCCAGGGTGGACCGCTAGCCTGTTCATCGGATGGGGACATCTCTACGCTGCTGACCCGTCTCCGCTCGGGATGGTTCCTGCTGGCCCCACCATGGACTGGACTTTCGCTGATGTGTTGGACTTTCACAATATTATGTCAGACCCACTCGACATCCATTGCTTTCGGTCTCCCCTAGAGGGGGGGGGGTTACCCACATATGCGGTCCTCTCCAAGGTTTCTCATAGTCATTCACATTGACGTCCCACTGGGGTGAGTTTTTCCTTGCCCGTATGTGGGATCTGTACCGAGGATGACGTTGTGGCTTGTGCAGCCCTTTGAGACACTTGTGATTTAGGGCTATATAAATAAACATTGATTGATTGATTGAATGAATATTTAGGCCTACTACGCTACTGTATTTTAATGTTGGTCATTATAGTGATGCATGGAGAGTCAAAGGTTTTCTGAGGTGGTACTCAGTGGAAAAATGAAGAATGTACTCACCATCATATACCGGGGGTATCCAAATGAGTGCAGCACAAAGAAAAATAAAAGGATGCAGTGTGTGGAGGGTCAAATGGGACAAAATTAAATAACTAAATCTTTAAATAATTACTTAAATGAGTCAAACATTAGAATTGGGTTTACAAACAAAAGTTAAATCCTTAATTTATTAAAAAAATTGAATCAATATTTAATTAAACCATGAAATAAATTAATAATTTAAAACGAGAAATGATACAAAGAGGGGACAGAGATTCTGCGGAGCTGGCATTGAGCGTCGTGCCATGTTTGAAGGAGGATGGCATGGGCGAGTACAGTGCGAGCATTTCACTCGCAAATGCGCCTAAAAAAATATGTTCCACTTCTATTGATATTTGTTGGTACTAGTTGTTTTCATTTGAATTTCACTGATTTATTTAGGTGTTTATGTTACAAATGTTATTTTATATGAATAGTGTATGCCATGCCCACATGACAGTTGTCTTTTCAGATTTGGAGATTTGTTTCATTTCAGATACATTTTTAATATACATTCAAGTAATACCATACCACCACCAAGGGAATTCAATACATTTTTACAAAAATAATATAAGAACTAAAGTTCAAGTTAAAGTACCAATGATTGTCACACACACACTAGGTGTGGTGAAACTTGTCCTCTGCATTTGACCCATCCCCTTGTTCACCCCCTGGGGGGTGAGGGGAGCAGTGAGCAGCAGCGGTGGCCGCGCCCAGCAATAATTTTTGGTGATTTAACCCCCAATTCCAACCCTTGATGCTGAGTGCCAAGCAGGGAGGTAATGGGTCCCGTTTTTATAGTCTTTGGTATGACAACCTACTGATCTCAGGACGGACACTCTAACCACAAGGCCACTGAGCTAGAAGGAAATAAATATTTTTAAAGGGGCTCGGCTATTTGCAGCTGTTTGTAACTTGCTCTCAGATGCAACAAAAATATGACAAGAACACCACCAGCCAGCTCATATTATCATTAGTTCTTTAAGAACACATTTTGTCTATATATATTTTCACAATTACTAATTATATTGAATACAAATGCTCATTGGCTGGAGGAACTCGTTTGGCGTTCATGTTTGTCACTCACATGTCTCGTCCACACATACAGGCAGGAAGCGCCTGCACGTACATAAAAGCTGTCCAAGAAAAGCAACTAACAATTTGCAGTCATGTTTTTGTTATGATAGATATACATTCAATTATAGTTACCTTTAGCTATCCAGATCTATATCAGCTAACCACACACAAAGCTAATGCGCGGGAACATGTTTCGTGAGGGCGTGGTCATGTCATTACGTGCTGAAAGCGTAAGTGTGTGGGATATAATGCTTGAAATACTTGTAGAAGGCCTTATAATGGCAATGTGTTTTATACTCATGTATGAGTGCACGTGTGTTACTGCGTATGTTGTTTGAGGTACAAAATGCGGCTGCTAGATTTTTGACAAGAACAAGAAAGTTTGATCATATTACGCCTATACTGGCTCACCTGCACTGGCTTCCTGTGCACTTAAGATGCGACTTTAAGGTTTTACTACTTACGTATAAAATACTACACAGTCTAGCTCCATCCTATCTTGCTGATTGTATTGTACCATATGTCCCGGCAAGAAATCTGCGTTCAAAGAACTCCGGCTTATTAGTGATTCCCAGAGCCCAAAAAAAGTCTGCGGGCTATAGAGCGTTTTCTATTCGGGCTCCAATACTATGGAATGCCCTCCCAGTAACAGTTAGAGATGCTACCTCAGTAGAAGCATTTAAGTCCCATCTTAAAACTCATTTGTATACTCTAGCCTTTAAATAGACCCCCTTTTAGACCAGTTGATCTGCCGTTTCTTTTCTTTTCTCCTCTGCCCCCCTCTCGCTTGTAGGGGTGTGGGGGGGGGGGGCATAGGCCTGGTGACCATGGATGAAGTGCTGGCTGTCCAGGGTCGGCACCCGGGGTGGACCGCTAGTCTGTGCTTTGGTTGGGGACATCTCTGCGCTGCTGACCCGTCTCCGCTCGGGATGATCTCCTGCTGGCTCCACTATGTTAAAGTTAAGTTAAAGTTAAAGTTAAAGTTAAGTTAAGTTAAAGTTAACGTACCAATGATTGTCACACACACACTAGGTGTGGTGAAATTTGTCCTCTGCATTTGACCCATCCCCTTGTTCACCCCATGGGAGGTGAGGGGAGCAGTGGGCAGCAGCGGTGCCGCGCCCGGGAATCATTTTTGGTGATTTAACCCCCAATTCCAACCCTTGATGCTGAGTGCCAAGCAGGGAGGTAATGGGTCCCGTTTTTATAGTCTTTGGTATGACTTGGCCGGGGTTTGAACTCACAACCTACTGATCTCAGGACGGACACTCTAACCACAAGGCCACTGAGCTAGAAGGAAATAAATATTTTTAAAGGGGCTCGGCTGTTTGCAGCTGTTTGTAACTTGCTCTCAGATGCAACAAAAATATGACAAGAACACCACCAGCCAGCTCATGTTATCATTAGTTGTTTAAGAACACATTTTGTCTATATATATTTTCACAATTACTAATTATATTGAATACAAATGCTCATTGGCTGGAGGAACTGGGCATAGGGGAATTTTGCTCTCTCTTTGACGGGACCGACATGCTTTGCAGTCACGGGGAGAACATGCAAACTCCACACAGAAAGATCCCGAGCACAGGATCGAACCCAGGACCTTCGTATTGTGAGGCAGACGCACTAACCCCTCTGCCACCATGCTGCCTATTTAAGAAACATATACATTATTATTTATTATTAGTGTGTGAATGTAAGCATAAATATTGTCTATCTGTGTTGGCCCTGTGATGAGGTGGCGAGTTGTCCAGAGTGAACCCTTCCGCCCGAATGCAGCTGGGATAGGCTCCAGCACTCCCAGTGACTCCTAAAGGGACAAGGGGTAGAAAATGGATGGATGGATTAATTTAGTAAGAATGTATTTATTTTAGCACTGTGTAAATATTTTCATCATCAGTTTTTATGAGTCCCATCCTTTGTAGTATATTTGATTAGTATTTATTTGTAATCGGCCTGACCTAAGCCTTGATAATAATCTTCTTGATTAAAGCATTCAAACTGTAAGTAGGTTAGATATAAATATTGAATACAATTAAAATCAAGAGTTAGATTACTAATTTTGTGTTGTTATTTGAGTGGGCCACAGGCCCTCTGTAGTGGAAGAGTTGGGCCCCGAGGTCAAAAAGGTTAAGAACCCCTGTGCTAAACTATATGAACGTCAACATATTAGCTTTGCATTATGGGTGACAAAGCAAATGATTGTAAAAATGAATACCATTAACGACTAATTAATTATATTACTGTTTGAATATATATTTGTAATCCTTTTACTGTAGACGTTTTCACTCAGCCATAAATGTCAGTTGGGGTCCTCTTGATCAGTGGTCCCCAACCACCGATTGGTACCGGGCCGCGGCCGCACAAGAAGTTAAAAAAAATAAAATTAAAATAAATAAATAAATAAATTATTAAATCAACATAAAAAAACACAATATATACATTATATATCAATATAAATCAATACAGTCTGCAGGGATACAGTCCGTAAGCACACATGATTGTATTTATTTATGACAAAAAAAAAAAAAATTTTTTTTTTTACTACCCCTCCCCTACCCCGGTCCGTGGGACACATTTTCAAGCATTGACCGGTCCGCAAGTACAAAAAGGTTGAGGACCACTGCTCTTGATGATACAACATCCTGTTCACGGCTTTGTTTTTTCACAATAAAAGTTCCAGATTTTTCAAGAGTGCCACCCTGACGTTTAGCAAAATAGGAATTGTTATTGACAGGCCTGTTTGTTAAATCTCAAACTATTTTTAAAGAGTAAAGTTGCACATGTCATGAATGTTGTTGACAGTTGTTGATGTCATGAATTGATGTCCTGATTTGATTACACAATGTAAAAATTAAACAATGCACGTAGACATGTCATGATCATGTAGTTAACCCAGTGGCGGGCTGTGCGTTTACCACCTACGCCTTTAGTGATGTCCGACTTCAATGATTACCTCTCAAAATACCATAATTTATGTCCCCACATGACCATTGCTGGACAAATACTATACAGGAACACATTTACTGGGAATTAAACCACATCAACAGTATACAAAACGGGTTATTTTCTGGCGCATTTAAAAATCAATCAACCCGCATCAGCAACTAAAACATATCTTAAGTGGTACTGTCAAACTTAAAATTGCAAAAAACATGTTAAACGTGAAAAACTAAAGAAATAAAATAAATGAACTCACAATTTGTAGAACTCATAAGCCGTCTCACAAGATGTAGTTTGTCTTTAAATATCCTTCTTGAAAATGGCCCCGCAAATATATGTCTTGTCTTGTCTAAAAGATGCAGACGAGTCGTGTTGGCTGAGTTCTTAAAGTTTACTCCACAGCGTGCTATGTTCCATAGCTCATAACATCACAATATATATCTGCTTTAGGCCAGTTAGAAGGCCTTACTGACTACTCATGATCTAATTGGCTATCGCAACTGTCTGTCAACTGAATGCATCTGTTCAGTTACTGTGCACGGATGCCTGCATTGTTGATTCTGAAGGCGTCTGGCAGATTTGGTACAGCATGGTAACATAAGCTAGATTAATTCTGATTGGATAAAAAATCAACAACCTGAAAACAGGGCTGGAAGGAGCATAATATGACATGAAGAGAATATGAATACTCTTGCGCTGCTCAGCTAACTGGGATCCTGCACTCCATCTTCAACCTGATTCTGAAGCCAGAACAGATACCAGTGCTATGGAAAACATCCTGCATAGTGCCGGTGCCCAAGAAGCCCATCCCATCGGGCTCAAATGACTTCAGACCAGTTGCCCTGACGTCCCAGGTCATGAAGGTCCTCGAGAGACTTGTGCTGGATCAGCTGAGGCCACTGGTGGCTCCTTCCCTGGATCCTCTACAGTTTGCATATCAGCCCCATGGAGGAGTGGACGATGCTGTTATCTACCTGCTGCATCATGCTCACTCACCTGGATGGTGGGAGGGGCACTGTGAGGATCATGTTTTTTGATTTCTCCAGTGCCTTTAACACCATTCAGCCAATTCTGATGAGTGACAAGTTGCTCAGGATGGGTGTCAGTTCATCCATTGTCTCCTGTATCACTGATTACTTGTCTGACAGGCCCCAGTTTGTGCGACTGGGGAGCTCCCTGTCGGATACTGTGGTCAGTGGTGTAGGTGCTCCACAGGGGACCGTCCTGTCTCCTTTCCTGTTCACCCTGTACACCTCAGACTTCCAGTATAGTTCCAGGTCCTGCCACCTGCAGAAATACTCTGACGACTCTGCTGTGGTCGGGTGTATCAGAGAGGGACGGGAATTGGAGTACAGGACACTGATCGCTGACTTTGTGGAGTGGTCTCAGGCGAACCATCTGGTCCTTAATGTGGACAAGACCAAAGAGCTGGTCATGGACTTCAGGAAGAGTGACCCCGGTGGAGCCCATCAAGATCCAGGGCCGGGAGGTGGCAGTAGTGGAGCAGTATAAGTACCTGGGAGTCCACTTGAACAGCAGACTGGACTGGAAGGACAACTGCAAAGCTGTTTACAAGAAGGGCATGAGCAGACTCTTTTTCCTGAGGAAGCTTAGGTCCTTTAATGTGTGCAGCAAGCTGTTGGAGATCTTTTATCAGTCTGTTGTGGCCAGTGCACTGTACTTTGCAGTGGTTGGTTGGGGGAGCAGCACCAACAAAAGGGACTCAAACCGGATTGATAAACTGATCCGGAAAGCCGGCCAAACTATTGGCACGCAGTTGGAGGCGTTTGTGTCAGTGAGGGATAGGAGGACACTGGACAAACTGCTGGCCATCATGGACAATCCTACCCACCCACTCCACCTGACAATTAAGGGACAGCGGAGTTCATACTCCAACAGACTCCTTCAACTTCCTTCCCGCACTGTGCGATTCAAGAACTCCTTCATTCCACACTCCATCCAGCTGTATAATCACTCGCCATACAGCAATAGATGACATCTGCCTATTACCTGACACCTGACATGTTAGCTACTTCTCTTTGTTTATAATGTCTATTTTCTATTTCCTGCTGGATCTACTCTCTATTTTATGCTGCTGCTGTCACATATACTGTAATATTGTACATGGTCACTGGTATATATTGTATGTATGTTATAGACATAATATAATATATCTGTATATATATTCCGTACACATATTATGTATATATTCTTATGTAACCGGTGGTCTTTTCCTCTGCGTTGTGTGGCTTTAATGGAACACGACCAACACCATGGATTGCTCAGCTGCACTTTACTGACAATACACAACATACAATTGTCGTCAATAACTTTGTTTCCATCGTCAAGTCCCTCTCCAGTTATCGTGGACAAAAGGGGTACAACAGTGAAATAAACATACCTGACAATACACAACATACAATTGTCGTCAATAACTTTGTTTCCATCGTCAAGTCCCTACACAAATATAATACAGAAAAAGATAGTGAACTTAAATTCTTAACATGACAATATTTCTGTCGTCGCATGCACGCCTACCTCTCCCGTTATCGTGGACAAAAGGGAAGTTGGAAGGCGTGTCCAACGCATATAAAAAGACAGGTGTCACAGTAATTATTGCAGTAGGAGGGACGAGACAATGGTTCCACATAGACAAAACATCGAACAATATCCAGGTATTTACATGTAACTTACACATTTTGTGTAATTATAACAATAATAAAGCATTATAAAATACATTATTTACAAGACATAATTGACCCTGTTACACTCACCCCCCAAGAATTACACAAAAGTCTGGTTTGCAAGAACAGTACACATGTGTAAACACAATGGCCATGAAAATCACAAATTTGCATTAAACAGCAATACACGCTTCCTATTTAAAGGATAAGAGAACAAGAGACTTGCTTGGCGCCTACCAAGAACTCATAGTACTCTATAGACAAGGTGAGGTGCCTTATACACCACACATACACAGGCCAAACATTTTGGGTGAGTAGGGAAAAATTAGTTTTTCAGAACATTGAGTCCACACAAAGAGCAGCATAAAACAGCTTTATGGTCATATCTCACACATTAATAACAGTATGGGAGCCTGGCTCGACCCCTAGTATGGTCTCAAGTTGAACCATGGACTCTATTAAACGGTAAACAGGTTTAATGACTCTGCCAAACCGCGAGGCAAATTGGTTCTCAGCACCAGATGCTTGAGGTGGACCAACTGGGACTAATTGCAGTGAGGGAGCAGGTAGAGCTATCGGGGGATCCAGAGCAGCAATATGGCCACTGTCTGTAGGGGAGACTACTTCAGCGGACTCTGAACACTGAGGCTCATCAAAGGAAGACTGCTCATGGACCCATGAGGCAGTACGGCTATCATCACAAGCATCAGCACTCAAGAGGGAACCAGCATGGGATGTCCCAACAGTTGCAGCTGCCGTATCAGACACCTCTGACTCACACCCATCAAATAATGCTGTGGCAGGCATGACCACTGGTCCAGCATCATCATCCAAAGCTCCGTCTAACGGCAGAAAGTTAACCTGGAGCAACAGGTTACGGTGAACAACCCGTTCATTCCCCCCTGGATCCTTGATCCGGTAGATGTGCAGGTTGGGTTTTGAGGCCACCAGTGTGTATAACAGGCAACCACTTGTCAGAAAGTTTACGCTTCCCTTTGACACCTTTGTTTGCCAACAGCACCTGGTCGCCAAGTGTAAAGAGGCTGACCTTTGACCTTTCTGTTGTACTGGTTGCTCTGATGCTTCTGCTCAGCAGAGCAGTTCTTCTGGGCAAGCGTCATGGCACAATGCAGGTCCTCTAAAAGGGACTTTACATATATGTTATAGTCACACACAGTCTCATCCCAAAACACATTCTTAAAGAGGAGATCTACCGGCAATCTCGGGGTTCTCCCAAACATCAAATAAAAAGGCGCAAACCCAGTCGTCTCATGCACAGTGCAATTATACACAAAAGTCATTGTCTGGATCATTTGGGGCCATTTCTGCTTGGAGCGAGGGGGCAATGATCTCAACATGTTGCCCAAGGTGCGGTTAAACCGCTCCGTCCCACCATTTCCCATAGGATGGTAGGGGGAAGTGTGAGACTTGTCAACTCCTGACAACATCAAGAGTTCAGCAATCAGTTCGCTTTCAAAATTTGCACCCTGGTCTGAATGAAGGCGCTGGGGGAAGCCGTAAATGCAGAAGAAGCTGTCCCATAATTTCCTAGCAACCCTCTTTGCAGTCTGGTCCTGACAAGGTTAAAAGCATGTGCCAATTTCGTAAAGTGATCAGTGACTACAAGAACATCCACAGATTTGTTGTGGCTGTCTTCAGCTGTCCAAAAGTCAACACACACAAGCTCTAGGGGAGCAGAGGTCTTGATGCTTTGTAGCGAGGCCCTTGCTGAAGGCTCGGGGGTCTTGCTAAGGACACACCTGTGGCAATGTTTCAAGTAACTGCGGACATCCTTCTCCATGTCATACCAGAAAAAGTGGTGGCGAGTTAAAGCAAGAGTGCGGGGCTGACCTTGATGACCAGCTTGGTCGTGAACGCCAGACAGTGCGTCTGCCTTCAAGGACTCTGGCACAACAAACTGGTACCTCTTCTTCTTGGTCAAAGGGTCCTTTGTGACTCTATAGAGGATGCCATCCAGAAGCATCAGTCTATCCCACTGTTTCAATACTCTCAGAGTTAGCTGATTTTCATTACAACGTTCGCGTCTGGAGGGCCTGCGTTTTCTGTCAACATAATAAGTAGCTCTTAAGATGACTGGGTCTCTTTGTTGGTGAGACTGAAGGTCAGCAAGTGATAGGGAAGGCAAAGTGTCTTGGCCAGGAGGTTCTAATGTTGTGAGGTGATCAGCTAGTGAGGTAGCACGCTGGCGAGGAGCACTGTCCCATTCATCCAAAGAAGAAAGGATGGAAGAGACATCTTCTTCAGACATTGAACTTTCAATGGTGTCAATGTGAGGATGACACCTCAGTGATTGTGGCTGGCAAGTGAAGCGGAACGCATCCTGCACACATCCATCACTGACATCACAGACCCGATTCAGCAGCTTAGCATAGGGCTCACCTAGCAGCCGCTCCCTCAAAGGAGTCACAAATGGGTCTCTACTGAGTGCATCTGCCACTACATTCTGCCTGCCAGGGATGTGCTTAATCTCAAAATTATATGGAGCCAACTTGGAGACCCACCGCTGCTCACAGGCATCCAGTTTTGGCTTAGTCAGGATGTGAGTGAGGGGGTTGTTATCCGACCAGACAGTAAACCTGTGACCCTCGAGCCAGTGGCTGAATTTATCACAAACTGCCCATTTAAGGGCTAAGAACTCCAGTCTGTGAGCAGGGTAGTTGACTTGGCTGCGGCTGAGAGTTTTGCTTGCAAAAGCAATGGGTCTCGCTCGTTCTTCGCCATCAGGGACCTGGGACAGGACTGCACCCAGACCATCAAGGGATGCATCGGTGCAGAGGATGAAGGGCCTTTCAAAGTCTGGGTGTGCCAGCACCACACTATTAAGAAGTGCACTCTTCAGATCCTCAAACGCCTTCTCACAAGCAGAAGTCCAGTCCTGAGGAGTCAGTTTTCTGAAGGTGCCTGCTCTTCTCCGCCCAAAGGAGCTCTTGGCACTCCTCTTCTGTCCTGCAGTCAATGTGTAAAGTAGCTTTGCAAGAGAAGAACAGCCAGGGATGAAATGCTGGTAGTACAGCACCATGCCCAGGAAGGACTTGACTTTCCGCTGTGATGGGGTGCAGCCGTCATCCTCCATAAGATCTTTTTTTTCAAAAGCGGAGATCACTTTGACTTTCTCCTGGTCGACTGCAACACCACCGCTGTTCACTACATGACCCAGAAACTTCACGATCCTACGCAAGAAGTAGCACTTCCTCCGCGCCAGTTTCAGGTTGTTGGCTCTGAGACGCAGGAAGACACTCTCCAGCCGCTTCAGGGCTTCCTCTTCGGTTGGAGCAAACACAAGCAGGGCATCCAAATAGCAGAAGAGGCTGGAAAAGTTCAAGTCCCCAAAGATGCTGATCATCCTCCGCATAAAGGATGCAGGGCTGTTGCACAAGCCCTGGGGAAGTCTGTTGTACTCGTATAGGCCTAAGGGTGTTGTGAAGGCCGTATACCGCCTGTCAGACTCATGGAGGGGGACGTTGTAAAACCCCGATGTGAGATCCATGGTACTGAAAAAGGCATTTCCACCAAGGGCGGCAAGACAGTCAGCCTGGTGGGGTAGCGGGTGTGCATCCTTCACGGTCTTGGCATTAAGCCAGCGGAAGTCCGTGCAGATCCTCAACTCCCCTGACTTCTTCCAGACTAGAACAAGGGGTGAGGCATACTCACTGACTGACTTGCTAATGATTCCTTTAAACTCCATCTCAGACAGCACCTCTCTCAGCTTATGATAGTGAGCTGGAGGGACACGGCGATAGGGGAGTCTAAAAGGGCGATCATCAGTGAGGTGGATTCGGTGGACAAAATCCTTTGCTTCGCCACAGTCCAGCTTATCTTTAGAAAATACATCTTCATAGGTGAGGACCAATTCAGCCAGTCGCTGTTTCCATTCCTCTGATACTTCACAGCCTTCAAGATCAACATCCGCCAATCCGCAGTCGTTAAGCTGCTGAAGGGGATTAGAGGTGGTACCTGACTTGGAGGCTGGGTCACTTCCCTCACAGGTCTGCGGTATACACACACTCTGTGACAAAGGAAGGTCTTCCATTGCAATACAAGGAAAAACATCTGCTACCTTGGCGTTACGGCGCAGTGTCACAGGTCTCTTTGTTGGGTTCAAGATCTTCATTGGGACCCAACGATCACCCCACATGGGTGTCACGACCCGCCCAACAATGATGTCTCTAGGGGTTGAACGGGAAGAGGTGGGCTCCACAATGACAGTGCTCCCAGGTGACACAGGAGCACTGCTGGGCAGCTTCTCCCATACTAGAGACTCTCCCTGAGGTGGAAGAGTGACAGATTGTCTTAGCTTGACAGTACCAACTTTTTCAGGCATTTCGGGACCAGACCAGCGTGTAATGCAGCTGAGTAGTCCAAGAAACTGTTCACAATTGGGGTCAGAAGTATTGGAGCAGACCAGCTGCCAGTACTTATTATCAGACTTCATTGCCTGTATAATGGGTCTTATGACATTGGTCCCAATGATCATCTCATCTTTCTGCCCTGGAACAAGTAAAGTTGGCACAATGAACTTAGACCCATAAACTTCAATTTCAAGGTCATAAATGCACCTGGGTTGTGTCATAAGGCCACCACAGCCAACAAGGACCACCTTCTCCGGCACAGGCCGAGGGCTAGGGAGTAGCCCAACAGCTCTAAGCTTTGACTCCGCCTCCACATTTAGCGTGCATGACATGCTACCTGAATCAAGCATCCCTCTTAAAACAGACTGGCCCCCCAGACACTGGAGCATAAAACAACTCACTAGCTCCTTCCACTCTATGGGAACCCACAACAATCACTGTTTTGTCATCAGAAAGGCTACTACAACAGTTCACATAGGTCAATTGCACATCTTCATTTTCACTGAGGGTGCTACTAGCTTCGCCCATGCTACCCCTCTCAATACACAGGCGGGTTAGTTTAAATCAGCATTGGGTGGAAAAGATGGCGGTATAGCCAGGGAATGTGAGGCCTGTGGGCACTCACGCTTCATGTGACCAGGTCTCAAACAGTTGAGGCACAATCTGTAGAGCTTACAGTGTGCATGAGTTGAATGTTCACTGGAAGTACATACTCGACACGTGACTGCCACAGAACTTTGATAGTTTCTGGGTTGACCAGTCTGACGGGTGCCTGACCTTTGGCCTCTTGGTCTTTATTGTTAGCCAAAGATGCATTGCACAAGGACAGAACCTTATCAAACATGGCCACAACTTGAGCACCAGGGTCGTTAGCTGGTGGGTCAAAAGCGGCCGGCGCCACATTGACAGCAGAAGATGGGTGGAATGGGGAGGTGGACTGATGTGCGACAGCCACAAGTGCATCAGAAGGAGGCTGACTGCAGGAAAGGCCAGGGGAAGGTTGAGGAACAGAAAGCAACGACTGTTGGCGTGCTACCGAGACGGCCTGCGGCGAAGAATAATCAGTCACTGGGCTTTGATTGTAAGCTGACAAGCCCATCACACATTGAGACTGGGCTGCTGCCGTTTTAACCTTTCTTATGTGAGCATCCAGACGTTCCTGAACCTCAGCTGCAGTCCACTGCTCAGGCGTCTTTAGTTGAAACAACAAGGCAAGATGAGGGTCAGGACAGTGGTTAATAAACATCATGACAACTTCAGCACTGGGGTCCTCAACAGATTTGCCCCGCCTATGGAGACACTCATAAGCAGCATCAATGGACTTGTTAAGACGGATCCAGTAGTCCATAGCACTCTCACCAGAATGGGGAATAGTGCAGTAAAAGTCTTTCATAGGCAAGTTAGAATATGATAGCTCACTGAAGTTACCTTTCAAAATGTCAAACACTGCAGTGGGCTGGTCAGCTGTATTCAGTTCAGGGCGGCTGCGCAGCGACACCTTTACAACATCCCTCGCTTTGCCTGTTAGTCTGGACATAATTAGCTCAAACATTTCAGGAGGACTGTCACATTTTACTCTATTTAGGTAACACTTCATCATGTCTACCCATTCATGAATTGAGAACACATCAGCATTATCGCCCCTAAAGTAAGGTGGTGTTTTGACGTCAGGCTGCACAACAACTTTCACTTGTGGTGAACCATCATGCCTTGTGTGGGTTCACGCACTGCTTGAGTAACTGGCGTAGAGCTAGAGATGGGGGTCAGTAGCGGGTTAAAAACTGGTTGGTCTATCATGAAGCTAGGACTGCTTGACACCAACCTACCCCTCCCCATTCCAAATGTGACACTATGCCCACGACCAGCCATTGTAGGAATCTTGAATACTATGCAAATATTTCACTATAACAACAAAGAGAAATCCCCACGAAGGCAGTATAGCAAAACAAGGGCAATAGTGACACAAGTTGACACAAAAAAAAAAACTCACTGTAAAGCCCACCGTAAATAGCCCGACAAATCAATACATAGCACAGCACTGTAGCATGAGGGGGAAAAATAAAATTCCCCCCCTGTGCTATTAGGGCGTATCAAGCCTCTCATAAGCCCACACCGATTAATAGATGAACAGAAAATAAAACACCATCAAAAGGCTTCAATAAACACTCATACAAACAGGCTTGCCCATTCACCACTTTTTTTTCTGCTATGACAGGACTATCTGTCACAAAAATGTTCATAAAATGTACCAGCTGGAAACGAGCTTAAATCACGCGCACACACTTTAAAACAGCGTGATATGTCAGCACACCTCGCGCGCACCGTTGTCCTCGGCGAAGAGGCAGGGAGAGGGAGGGAGGAGCAGCAGACAGGCAGGGAGAGGGAGGGAGGAGCAGCAGAGTGCAGCGGGCGGGAACTCCAGCAGACTTCCCGGTCACCAGACGAGCGCTGGTCGGCGATGCAACGGGTCGTACGGCACCAAGTGTAACCGGTGGTCTTTTCCTCTGCGTTGTGTGTCTTTAATGGAACACGACCAACACCATGGATTGCTCAGCTGCACTTTACTGACAATACAGAACATGCAATTGTCGTCAATAACTTTGTTTCCATCGTCAAGTCCCTCTCCCGTTATCGTGGACAAAAGGGGTACAACAGTGAAATAAACATACCTGACAATACACAACATACAATTGTCGTCAATAACTTTGTTTCCATCGTCAAGTCCCTACACAAATATAATACAGAAAAAGATAGTGAACTTAAATTCTTAACATGACAATATTTCTGTCGTCGCGTGCACGCATACCTCTCCCGTTATCGTGGACAAAAGGGAAGTTGGAAGGCGTGTCCAACGCATATAAAAAGACAGGTGTCACAGTAATTATTGCAGTAGGAGGGACAACGAGACAATGGTTCCACATAGACAAAACATCGAACAATATCCAGGTATTTACATGTAACTTACACATTTTCTGTAATTATAACAATAATAAAGTATTATAGAATACATTGTTTACGAGACATAATTGACCCTGTTACACTTATATATGTTAGATTTTTTTATCGCTGTATTAGTCTATTTATACCTGCATTGTCCTTTCCATCCTTACACTTTCCATCATTGTAACTGAGCTACTGTGTTGAACAATTTCCCTTGTAGATCATTAAAGTTTATTAAAGTCTAATATTAAGGGAAAGTAAATTAAAAATTACTTTTATATTTAATTATGATCATGATTTCTGGTTATGTTAGGCCAGCAGAGAAGGCCTGGCTGGCCCTGACGGCGCACCACTGAGTTAACCCATTATTAAAGTGTATCGCTGTGTGTTCAACTTGTTTCCTTGGCTACGAGTCACGTGATCCAAGCTCTTGGGCCAAAACAAAACAAAACAAAGCACGTGCTCCCGCCTGGAAGCTTTGACCTTTTTAGTATTTCAAATCGTCTTTTGACGATAAAAACCCATTGGCGAGCCTGCTAAACGAATCCATCTGATCGTTTTAGTAACACAGTGTGCTGTCTTTTTCGCCACGCTTCCTTGTTTTTGTTTTCAAAGTTGCATACTTCGATGGTTTAGTCCCCACCCGCGCTCAACTCGTTTTGCCACCGAGAGGACTTGTGGGAAATGATGTTCTGGCCGTTTGGCGTGTTGGTGGCTCTATTGGAGCTTTTGTCCGATGTGAACTACATTTCCCAAAGAATCGCGGCTCTGTGTTGACGTTGGCGAACAACCTAGGTCCGCCATACCACAATAACTATCTGCCTGCTTGCAAACAGCTGCATCATCGTATGGCACAACACAAAGGTGACTTGACTAGTTCTCATTTTCGCTTTTTATTGACTTTGTCGCTGTGGTAGATAAACGTTGTCGTGATATTTGCGAGGGTAAGCACTACGCGATAACGTGTCGTTATTACCGCGTTAGAACCAAGGTAAAATCAGCGTCACAAACAAAACACGTCAACTGTTCGTCTGTGTCCCCATTTTCTGCTGCTTATTTAATGTTACATTTAGTTTGTGTATTTCGACTGGATGAGCTGGAACCGCATGAACAAGTGACTTTGGGGTTACTGTAACATTGCATGGTACTCTACAAAGTTTATACTATAGAGCTAATCTCCACTGTGATGATTTTATGACAAACACATCAAGCCAGGGCACGTGCTCAGTCAAACTTGGTTCCAAACAATTCCGACCAGTGTTGTTGTTGCTATTATGTAACGTTTCTGTTTGGTAGTAATTAAACTTTTCTCTCCTGTCAGACAACTGAAATAATGTCAGATACGGGAAGTGATACAGAGTCGTCCTGTGGCTGGAGCATCATCAGTTTTGAGGTAATAGAAATCATCTTACTCCACTAAAATATTGACACTCAAGGGCCAATGACGTGACGTGGAAATGTTGTGTCCATTTGTATCATGTTACTAAATAATGTAATCATTTAATGTCACTTTAATCTTACATTTGAATAAGGGTTTTTGCATCAAAATAATTCCCTCAACCCCCCCCCCCCAAAAAAGTCTAACTTGCTGGAATATAAAGACAGTATAACATACATCCATAAATGTGGAAGCATATGAAAAAGTGCTATATATTTATCTGTACAGTAATCTATTCATTTATATCTGCACCTTATTGCTCTTTTATCCTGCACTACAATGAGCTAATGCAACAACATTTCAGTCTTATCTGTACTGTAAAGTTCAAATTTGAATGACAATAAAAGGAAGTCTAAGCCTACATAATGATGAGCTTGTTCCATGACGGCGCACGTAACTCAAAATGTATACTCAAATGCAAACAATTATTTCTGGGCCTGCCAAAAAATTAAGTAACACTGATGAACAGCATATCCCATTAGGGGTAGACTTATTTGCTGATTTTTGTCATTTTCCTTCATGTCTTTTTCACTTCAAAGCTCTTGACTGGCGATTAAAATAGCTTTTAGCGACTCCTGCTTCTTCAATACTGTATATCAGTTTTTGGAGTTAGATGGTAGAACAAGGTCAGTGATGAGTTGAAGACATGTAATTCTTTGTTAAGGTTTAAGAAAGCCTTGAAAGGTGAAATAATGGACAATTATATAAAATGTAGCAACGATTACTTTGATCCCTTTGATATTTTGAACCTTGATGTTCCAGGCAATCTACTTTTCAGTGAATGTATAGGATAGGCAAATATAAACCATGGCTTCAGCCTATTCCTTTTTCGGCAATTTTATTTTTTTGTGTGTGTGTATGATTGTTAATATGCATGTATGTATGTGCTGTTAATTTGATCACACAAAACGGTTGATTATATGACCGAAATTAACTCATTTAATTTCAATATGGTACAGATTATAGAAATTCTATGGAGTGGAATTAGTGCCAAAAATCCACAAACATTTCCCACAAACACACAAAAGGATTTCCAAGTGGAGAAGCAATTTTCAAGTTAAGAACAATTTGCAACAACAACAAAAATATTCTTCAAGTAAAACATTTTTTCAAATAAATCCACAAACACACAAACATACAAAATAATTTCCAAGTGGAAAAGGAATTTTCAAGTTAAAAAACAATTTGCAAGTAAAAAAAATAATATTCCAAGAAAAAAAACTTTCAAATAGAAAAACATTTTTCTTTAAGTTAAGAACAATTTTCTTCAAGTTAATACTTTTGGCACTGTTTTCCAGTTTTTGTTCCACACGCGCGATTCTTCGTTTCTCACTAGCAGTATCCGTAATTCTCACTCTACAATGACAGGTGGTGCTGCTGAGTCAATTTAAGGCCAATGAAGCTACTGATTTGCTACAGTGCCATCAGCCAAAAATAACAGAACAAGAAAAATAAGGACAAAAAGAAGGGTCCATGTACTTTGCGGCCATTAGTTTTTTGTTTGTAATAGAAAAAATATTTTACTTAATAGAAAAAATATTTTACTTAAAAATCAGTTTCCCCTGTTTTTTGATATGATAATAAAACGGAAAATAGATCTTTTCCCACTATCTGTTATCCGAAATTATTAATGTGTTTGAAAATCGAAAATAGGAATTAAAGTACAATTAGCAGGATGTTTTTCCACTCTATTGGTACTTTATCAATCATCATCAATCAAATTTTATTTATATAACCCTTAATCACAAGTGTCTCAAAGGACTGCACAGGCCACAACGACATCCTCGGCTCAGATCCCACACCAGGGCAAGAAAAAACTCAACCCAATGGGAGACAATGAGAAACCTCGGAGGGGACCGCAGATGCCTAACCAGGGACGGTTGCAAATTAGCCTGGGGCTAGAAGTCTTATGTACTTAGACATCGGTTACCTATGGGTAGCAATGTTTAATAATACTGTCCCTGTCAAATAGTTTGTCTATGTTAGCGCTTGTAATAACAACATTGCTAATATTTGGTTAATATTCAGGTCACGGTATGTATATAGAGTATTGTTGGCGGGTTTTGGATGGTTATTTAGAGTGTTTGTGGTCGGAATAGAGAGTCACATGCTGTACAATGTCTGCTATCATTAGGATGCAGACTGATAATCTTGTTATAAGCCCCATATAGATGAAGAATAACTCATAATCCTTGCAAGGAATTTTCGTGTCTTTCTCACCATATTCTAAATTGGCTATGTAGGCTCTCAACCGAGGATGTCTTTGTGGCTTGTGCAGCCCTTTGAGACACTTGTGATTTAGGGCTATATAAATAAACATTGATTGATTGATTGACTGTCAAAGTGTACCAACTACTTTTGAAGTGAGAGGCATGATTTATGATCTAGAATACATTTTCACGAGCACCAAAGTGAGGAAGCAGTTCACTAGCCAATGATGTGAATATAGACACCTAAGCTGGTGATCACAGCACCGCTATAAGTAGTTTGTCTGCATAGCGCTTATAATAACAATATCAGTAATTAGGTTATAAGTTAATAATCAATTCGCAAAATGTAAATGGAGCATTGTTGGCAGTTTTTGGTTGGTAAATTATTTGGTTTCATCGTCAGAATAGTGGACCTCCCATTAGCTCCATTGTAAGCGGACATTTATTTACGAGTTAAAATTCATTAAAAAAAAAAAAAAAACATCCGTCGTCATGTCTTTCATAATGATCGCGAACGATAGGCAAAATTCCAAAAAAAGAGCAGCTCCCCTTTACATTACCTATCTGATAATACTAGTTTCATTTGAATCAATACATTTTTTAAATTTTACACTCATACCTATTAACTGGCTGTCCAGCTTTGCACAAGTTAAGACGCTGCAGGACTGCTTGTATCAAACACTTATATTGGAGATCATTAGATTTAGACCTAAACAAACTATTGATCAACAAGGGGAAATTGTACTGCTTGTATTAAACACTTATATTGGAGATTATTCGACTTAGACTTAGACAAATATTGGTCCACAAGGGGAAACTGTTTGACACACAGCTCTATGGTAAAATTATAAAAATCTTACGATATACTGTGATCTGCGGCCACTCTTTCAAGCGCACATCAAAACCATTTTGTGTCAGTCCAGACTCAAGTCCACGAACAAAGCAACAACATGAAAACAAAAGGGAAACTTTAAAGAACATAAGAGACATTAAAAATAACAGAACATACGCAACCTGCTGCTACCTCAGCGGTGCAATTTCTACATACAGCCACAAAAGTGAAACGCAACAAAAAAACATAAATTAGAAACAATTCAAATTAGCAAAAAAATAATAAATTATACACATTGCACAAATGTGCACATAGGATTACACCATAGCATTGATTGTATTGGATTGCATAGGCAAACGACAAATGAACAAAAACACAATCTTAACGCCCACATACATCGCAGCGGCCTCCGCAATGATCAACACCGTTGTCCGCTGGGCAGCCAGAGACCGACTGACTGAGTCCTAGGCTGCCCACCAGTCGCAGGCCAAATTCCGATTGGCGAGGATGAGCGAAAACCCATCTAGGGAGACTCAAATGTCTAACACATCCTCATCCAGCCGGACCCCGCAAAGCCAGTCTTTCCCACCGGAGACAGAGTGTATTCCTCCATTTCAACCTACGGCAAACACGGCTCGATGCTTAACGCCAGCTCCGCAGCTCATCACCTCCGCAGCTCGTCAACTCCGCATCTCCACTGGAACCTCCGGTCTCTCCACGCGGAGTCCGGTGTAGAGAGTGTCTTCAGTGCAAACAACGGAGCCATGGCCAAAAGGCTCCCACGAAGCAGATCCAAAAGTCCATAAAAAGCAAAAAAAAAGAGGCATAAACACATGAAAACAAGAGGAAAACTTCAGAAGACACAGGGGTTTGACATAAGCACAGAGCTGATATTAGACCGTTATACAATATCAAAATTGGATCGGGACACCCCTAATTACTACTTCTTGATGCAAGAAAGCCAAATATCTCTAAACTTTTTGTGAGGAGTATACTGTAATTTCACATTTGGTGTTTTTACAAGTCTTTAATTCTAAACATTGAACAAAAATGGCATAACCTTAAATTTCATGACTCTTTTTTGAGGTGGTGTTGCTCAGTTGGTAAGAGCGGCCGTGCCAGCAATTTAAGGGTTCCAGGTTCGATCCCGCTTCCGCCATCCGGCAAGATACTTTACCCACCTGTTCCCAGTGCCACCCTCACTGGTTTAAATGTAACTTAGATAATGGGTTTCACTAAGTAAAGCACTTTGAGTCATTAGAGAAGAGTGCTATATAAATATAAATATCTTCAGACTTCACTTTTTCAAAAAAGCTGAAAAGTAGATCAAAATAAAAAATCATGGAGCAACTACACTTAAATTGTACTTTTTACTTTTTTATTAAGAAATCTATAATAGGTTTTTGGGATACCTTGCATCTGTAGTTTATAGTTTTACTAATAAGTTTGTTGTTTATTGTACTGTTATGATCACAGGGTTCCTCCGACATAGAGACTTTAGTGTCAGAGGCGGTTGAACAACATGGAGACAATCCTGTCGAGGGCCTTCCTGTGGTGAAAGCAGAACTGCAGGACTCTCTCGCCTCAGCTTCTGCTTGTATGTATCGTCACATTGAATAACGTTTTAGTATCTCTATTAAAAAAAAAAGTTTTGTGATATTAACACGTAGGTTTTTCTGTAAAGATGGTTAACAAGTGGAGTGAAAACCTTTCTCGTCTTTGCAGCTGAATACAATGAAGACAAACTCGATGGCTCACTCGATGACACAGTAGAACAAACTATAGATGAAACACTGTACGCTTCAGAGGTGAGCATGCCATTCTCAAACCTCACTAGTAGTCAGTATATCAATTGTTTTGAACTTTTCACAAACAGACTGTAGTTGACGCTGCAGTGGAGGAACATGGCACTGTGTTGTCCTCCAGCGACCACTCCGACATTGTGACGCTACAGTGTATAGAAGAGGAGGCGGCGGTGAAGGCTGCCAATGAGGAATCTTATCTGGGGATGTCGTGCAGCAGCCAGTATTCTTTCACAGCTTCAGAGCCTGGTAGGACTTTGCAGCCTCCTCACTCTCTCTACCATCATTTTGTATTTTCTCGCTCCAGTCAAACTGCCTAATTTTGACACAAAGTGACAAAGAATCATGTCTTCCCCATTGTTTGTCACCAAAGAAGGTCTGAGGTCGAATTACTGGAAACTTAAGCAGGGTCTTGTGAACTTAGGCTGGCAGCTGCGAAGTCACCTTACAAGAGGTCACACTTTTACAGATGTCTTGGTTTGAAGTGACATGCAAAACTTGTTCAACAACTAACAGATAAAAGAACAACGCATGTTCAACAAAGGAGTAGTCAGGCCGCACTAGAAAAAAAAGGACAAAACTGGAAGAAAAAAGTTGCTCTGGTAATGATAATAGAGTTGTTTTATATAACCCTTGTGAAACCTTCTACCGCATATTTTCACCAGATGGTTAACAAACACAGAACGGCACCCCGCTAAAAAATGACTTAAGAGCTTAGAGGTGCTGTTTGCAACTTGCTCACAGTAACACTTTTCAAAACAAAAAATAAAAAAACACCACCGAGCTAGCTTATGTTACCATAAGTGGTTTAACAGAACACATCTGTTTAACAATCGTCTATATTTTTCATAATTACTAAGTTTCATGTAATAAACATTTTTGCCATCCCATATAAAATGATTGGTGTTTACGGTGGTCACTCACCGTGTCTTGTACGTGTATGCACACATACAAAAGCAGTACAAGAGAATCAACTAACAATTTGCAGTCAGGTTGTTGTTATGATAGAATATACAGTCAACATCAGCTAACACTAGCTCTCCAAATCGCTATGATGAGCTGACAACACCCTAAGCTAATGCGTATGGACTTGTTAAGTATGTTAGTAATCATCATTACGACCTCAAAGCCGTGCGGGTGCGGGATGTACTGTGTAAAATACATTGGAAATGAGCTCCCTCTAGGCTTGTATGTAAATGTTGCAAACAGCACCTTTAAAGGGGCCTTATTATGCAAAACCAACTTTTAAAACCTGATGGTATTTGCTTATGTGTATTTGGGATCCCAATAAATGCCGAAAATTTGAAATCAAACTGTGGAGGCTTTGCAGAGTTATTTGAAAAATAATCTCGCCTTCCTTAGTACTTTCGCCAAACGAGCCGTTTGGAATTTGCTCTGTCCTGTGACGTTTTCCGCCCTATCTTGTCAGCAGATATGTCCATATTTGGTTAAGTTTTACACACAGAGCTTTGCGCGAGTCTGCCTGTAGCGGTAAAGTCCTATACTCTACTGCTACATGGTTGCCGAATATAAATGAAGCTAGTTCCGACGTGTGCAGCCGGCTAATAATCGATGTCCAGAATGATTTCCGTGTTTAACCAAAATATTTATTAACAGACAGTCATGTAAATTATACTCACTTTGTAACAAAAATGGAAAATAAACGTGAGCAAACAAATCATAGCCTGACACAGTCAAAAACTGTTGCGCCTCCACTCAGCAACACCTGAGCAAGCTCCCAGCCCCTCCCTAAGTAGACTGGCACTTGGCCTTGAGCCAACCCCTCTAGCGACGTCATGAGTTTGACGGACAGAAAAAGTAAATGGCTCTAACACTGCCATTGTAGTCTGCGCTTTAGTCGATAAGCTCCTTTTTCGCTATTCTCTTGTTGTGGGGAAGGCTGGCTCATACATGCACATGCATTCTTTCCTGTTGCCATTTTTAATACAAATTAGCCAATAGTTTGAACTTACATCTGTCAGTGGACTAACAATAAAAAGCGCAAAAAACTGCAACAAAGATTGCAGTCGTAGTGGAGGCACATTAATAAGATCGCCCCCAAAATGGCACAGTCTAAAGAGAGGGTCAGAAAAGAGCTTAAACGATCTGTAAAACATAATCTAATCAAATAGACCACAGGGAAGTTTACATTTTTTGTCTTTTCCATGTAGCCTTATACTCCTTTGTAGAAAGTAGTTTGGTAGTTACTCTTTGATGTGTTTTTCTTTTCATCACTTTGTGGTTTTGCGTTAACGTTAGTACTTTTCCCAATTTAACACCATTTCTGTACTGTTTTTCATGTAATGTTTTCAAGCAGACAGAAAAGAATAGACATGTTCAAGTTGCTAGCAACGATTTGTTAGAAGCATGTTTTGCTGTTTACTCTTGTTTGGTTGTTGTCTGACTTTTTTAATCCAAACAAAAGAGTTCCTCTTTTTGGTACCCATTCCTCTGCTGGATTTGTTGGTTTAGCTTCTGTTGTGCTCTCTGTCTCTGCTACATTGTTGACGTCAAAGCTTCAGCCATAAATTTATTTGAAGAGATGCAAAAATGGTCCCTCAAAGCTTGCATCAGCTGCATTAGTTAAACTACATTAGATGCAGGCCAGATGTTAAAATGACGATATAAACAATATAGAGTTAATATTATATGATACAGTTTTGTGTCATACAACGATATATATCGTAATCGCACAGCAGAAGCTTGTTGTGTGGATGTATCTTGTGTTCATGTGGCTGAAATTCTTTTTTTTGTCACAAAGTATCAAAAATGCACACGTTTTGAATATATTTTGCTGAAATACCGTATATTACCAAATAAACGCCCTTGGGCAAATAACCGGCCATGTCCTAATAGCCGCCCGGGTCTGACCCCATTTTGGGAATTCACCGCCTCTTCCTAACAGTGGCGTGCCGTCACTAGAGGCAGGGGAGGCACGGCCTCACCTGCCATCATGGAAAGAAAGAAAAAAGTAAAAAGAAAAAAAAATTGATTACATTGTTAAATGTATCCAGTGATTATACTAAAGTTATTTTCCATTTAACTTCACCAGTTTTAGATTATTTTTATTTTTATTTTCACATTTGCCGTTCAAATACTGAGAAGAGACGGTGCGGTGATCAGCAGCCAGTTGAGGCACGTCACTGCGTTGTGCCTCAACATGGATTGTGCGCAATGACTCGGCTAACTGCTGGCCTGCTGTGCAGTGAGACCGTATTGCTATATGAATTATATTATACATTTCCATAGTTTAGTTAGCTGAGGTATATAATGTACAGTGTATTTTGTCAACAACTGTATGTGTGTAACGTATTTTTAGTGCTGAGCATTCATAAAACTCTGCTGCGAAGACACACTGTGTGAGGCTCGTTTCATAACCCCACCTCCTGGTGCCAAGCACCTCCGCCGCAGAATGCACCGCCCGACGGGAGCGCCGCAGCCACACCAACCAAAGCCCACACCCAAACCCTCCACGTGCAAGACCGAATCCACCCAAAAAAAGTCACTTAACAAGAAGCCAAAAGGTGCAAAAACAACAATGCTCGCGCTGCAGGAGCCGCGAACGACCGCAGGGACACAACATTAGGTACACCTGCACTGCAGGTTCATATTTTTGTAAATCTGACTGATGATGCAGTCGTGCCTCACCAGACATTAACCTCACCGCACGCCACTGCTTCCTAATAAACGCCTATTTTCCAAATAGCCGCCCATGGGCTGTTATTTGCATAATTTAGATTAAAATCATATTGATTTCATTAAGCCCAATTTATAAGCTAAAAGGAAAAGCAAAGGTGCAGTAATTCTGGTAATTACGGTAACAGCAGACGCGTGGAGTCCAGAGAGTTACATGACAATCAAAGGCTTAACGAAATCTGTGCTGTGATGGCTTACGTTACGTGGGGATTCTGGGTAATCAACATATTGAAATGGGTCACCGCATATAGCGTAACACACACTCAACGACAACAACAAACCCACGAGGAAAAGTTTCAACATGGCAAGCAACAGTAGCAGTGAGTTGAATGAACAGGATACCGGTACACCACAACTGATGGACGGGAATACTTTAAGGGGGAAGAAGAACAGAAAGTTTGACTTAAAGTTTGAGCTAGCGGTTGTGAAGTATGCGGAGCCGAATTCTGGTTTGGCAGCTGCCAGGCAGTTTAACGTTGACCCAAAACGTGTACGAGAATGGAAACAAAAAAAGGGAGAACTACTATCTCAGTCGGCAATCGATGGAAAACGGACTCGCTTATCTGGTGGAGGTGGAGGAAGAAAGTGAGCGACGAGCTTGATGCTAATTTGTGTCAATGGATACACCACGTTCGTGGACTGAACCACCGTGTGTCCCGCAAAATGATCCGCATTAAGGCCAAGGAGTTGTATGCCACCGCGAGTGACACGAGAGACACAGGGGTGGTGTTTGGTGCAACGAGTGGCTGGCTTAATCGATTCCTGCATCGGAACAACATTACCCTCAGGAGGAGAACAACTGTTGCACAGAAGGACGCTCCCATCGAGAAGAACTTGTGATTGAAGAAGAGGATGATGATGAGGGGGGTGAGGGAGAGGAGGAGGAGGAAGGGGAGGAGGAGGAGGATGATTAGTGGGGTTGAGTTGCATTTGGGGTTGCGTTTGTGGCAAAATTATTGTTTTGATGGTTTTATAGAGTACTTTGTACCATAATTTTATTTTTCCTGTATGCTGCTTTATTTAAAACTTGGAGTACTGTAGCCTTTATTTTATTTAAGTGACAGTATTATTGTTCTGTTTTGATGGTGGGTTTTATACTTGAGTACTTGGTACCATAATTTAATTTTTCCCGGTAGGCTGCTTTATTTAAAAAGTGTATTTATTTTTAGTATTGGTATTCTATTTGACAATTGTTGCACTACTGCCATGTTGAGGCCTTGTTGATCTCTTGTCTTTTGATAGCCTACCTCATGTTGATCTCTTGTTTTTTTGTTTGTATGTTTACAATAGCTTTTACATTTAAAGTTTTTTGTACGAAAAAAAAATACTGGACAGTAACCATTGTAACCAAATAATGGCCTGGTGCAGGGTGGTGCAAAAATAAATAAAAGCCTTGTGCAAATAACCGCCTGCTTCTTTTAAACGCCTGTCTCCAAAATCGATTTTGTGAAATAAACGCCCGGGCTACTATTTGGTAATACACGGTATTGTGCAAATACGAAAGTGAATCATATGAAGTTAAACAATTCTTTATGAGCATTTTTTTAAAGTTTTGTGGTAGAAATTATAAATATTGTACTTATTGTTATATGGTGTTATATTTCACTACATAAAGCCAGAAGAATAATTTGCAATGTAATGGTACAAATGTTTGCCTTTCATGTCAGAGGGCATGGGTTTAATTTCTGGCCAGAGTTGTTGCATCAAAAAGGGCATCCGCTGTAAAAACTTAAGCAAAACCATTCATGCGATTAACCTGCATGAGTTTTGCGATTGTCTTGCATGAAAACTGTCAGAAGGCATGCGTCTCTAATTTAAAAATGCAGTGACAGCAATGAAGAAATTACTAACTATTGGATCCATCCATCCATTTTCTACCGCTTGTCCCTTTTGGTGTAGCAGGGGGTGCTGGAGCCTATCTTTTGGATGTCGGTTAAAAAAAGTTACAGGAAAAAAAGCAACTATTGCTTACATTTTTTCTTACTTTATATGTTGTCCTGAAATCTGTAGCAACCATTTTAACCATTTAACTATTTTTTAACCTTGTGCATGCATGCTTTGGGAAACTGCTTATATCAATATCTATTATTTCTACCACTTTAAATCTACATATTCTCCTGCAAAGCTTTCCCAGCTCAACCTCCGCCCGCTAACACAATCTCCAGCAGCAGCAGTGAGGACGAAGAGGATCAGTGTACGTTGGTGCGAAGACTCAGGCTGAGGAAGAATGCGACTAGCATGGCCGAGTCCTTTGAGGAAGAGGAAACAACAGTGGAGTCGGGTCGTAGCGAAGAGGAAGAGGAGGTCGAAGAGGCAAAACAGGTGGCCAAGCAAAGTGAAAGTAGAACTGCGGCACTGCAAAGCCAGGGCAGTGGGACGCTCAACACGTGCATCCTGCTCGCCCTCGTCATAGCCATCAGCATGGGCCTTGGGCACTTCTATGGTAATCATTTATTAGTGGTATCTTTTTATGTGTACTTGCTAGCATCATATTGTCTCATTTGCAGGCAGCGTGCAAGAGAAGCTAAAGACAGCAGACAGACTTAATGACATGGACAGTGTGAGGGATGTGCTTCAATATCATGTAAGTCAAATCAAATCACGGCCCAGCCATCACACAAGTTCAACACAGGGCGCTATAACTGATGTGCAAATGCTTCAAAGGTAATTTGCAACTTTTCAGACTTGCGTATGTTTCAATGTACTCTTGTTCTACACGATGAAGTTCTAATCATATGGTTAGTGTTATTTTGGGTTTCATTTTTAAGCCACTCCTAAATCACAAGATTTCTACAAAGGTTTTGAATTTCTCACGCCACAACTAAAATCTTTCCTATTCTATATTATTAAAAGAAACCTCCTGTAGTGACCCAGTAAGATGCAATTTCATTTTTTTTAAAGCTCCTGACATTAAAGTACATGTCATTGTTCCTCCCACAGTCCAAAAAACATGAATGTTCTTCTATTGTAGACTCTAAATTGTCAAAGGGTGTGAATGTGAGTGTAAATAGTTATTTGTCTATGTGGAACTGTTAACCTTGTTGAGATGAAGTCTTTCTCTGAACGTGTTATTGTTTTCACGTGAAGGTCAAGAGCACAAACCTTGGCCTGGACGACTTGGATGATCAGAATGTCATTTCATTGCTGGCGAACGTTGTCGAGAAGATAAGCAAAGACAACAAAGACCTCAGCATCCAACGGAGACATGTTAAGGTAATTTATGTTTTCTTTACCTCAATACATTACAAGATGACAGAAACAGGCCAACAAACAGTAATTACTCATATAGTGGCCAGCAACTTTTATTTACTCAACTGCAGACAGTACTGGGTGTTTATTATAGATAGTTCCCTATTTTCCAGACTATAAGTCGTACTTAATTTTGTAATTAGGCTGGTCCTGCGGCTTAAGTCAGGTGCATATAGTCGTATATAAAACTATATAATTTAACATGTTTTTAAACGTTACATCATGCTGACCAACATGAACGAAGGTGACAACCAGAGCAATGTATAGACAGGGTATGGCCAACTTGATTTCAGAGTTGGTGTCCAACATAGCTCACTGTAGTCATGTGAGGGGCTTTTGACATATCAGAGAGAGTATGGCCAGACGATCTCCCAAATGATTAGTCAATTGCTCCTCCCGTAACTACAGAGCGCCATGTTGGGCACCAAGTTGGCCATCTATACATGGCTCTAGCGACAATTATATGCTGCTCCTGTGCAACACTGAGGAAGAAGAATTAAATGGATTCAATGACGTAGAACGAGAACACTAGCATGGTGAACTGGCTTACCAGTAACTTGCTTTTTGGACTCGCTGACTTGTTTGTTAATTTAGCCTATTCAGCCTCCCATGTATTTTCCTTATGCTTTTGTGTATGAATAACTGTTAAAAAGATACCTTTCTAAATAAATGCGACGTATATACAGTTTTTTATGGAGTATTTTTTTACTGGCACGTCTTATACTCAGTACTCGGAGCGGCTTGTACTCCTGAGAATACGGTATATCTATTAGAGAAGAGGCCGTAAATCATTTTCAACAGTTCTCATCCTTAAAACACCTGTTTCCCACGGCTCTTTATACAAGTCAAACCAAGCAAATAGCCTTCAAGAACACATCCATGACAGAATCAAGAAACTCAAAAAGAAGCAGGATAGTTGCAAATATAAAAAAACTGGATAATATGAAAATAATAATTGATATTATGATACGTTTACGAAGAAGACGCTCATCAAAAATATAAGTATATGTCGAAGTGACCAGCTGTTATTTGAGGGGAAAAACATATTTTTTTGTTCTTGTGGACATACTACACTTTGCAATTAAAGCGCAACTGCACTTTATTCAGAATTTTGCTTGTATTTCACAATCTTTGTGAGACAAGCACATTTATGTTTTTATTTTTTAATGCATTCTAACTCGTAAATAAATGCTTGCAAAAGTCAGTCAACAATGGAGGTAATATAATTCGCTTTATTCCAACTATAAACATACTTGCCAACCCTCCCGATTTTTCCGGGAGACTCCCAAATTTCAGTGCCCCTCCCGAAAATCTCCCGGGGCAACCATTCTCCCGAATTTCTCCCAAATTCCACCCGGACAACAATATTAAGGGCGTGCCGTGATGGCACTGCCTTTAGCGTCCTTTACAACCTGTCGGCGCGTCCGCTTTTTCACCATACAAACAGCATGCCAGCCCAGTCACATGTTGTATGCGGCTTCTACCGACATACGTAAGTGACTGCAAGACATACTTAACCAACAGCCATACAGGTCACAATGAGGGTTGCCGTATAAACAACTTTAACACTTACATATATGTGCCACACTGTGCACCCACACCAAACAAGAATGACAAACACATTTCGGGAGAACATCCGCACCGTAACACAACATAAACACAACAGAACAAATACCCAGAATCCCTTGCAGCACTGACTCTTCCGGGCTACAAAATACACCCCCACTACCACCAAACCCCGCCCCCCTCCACACCTCAACCTTGCCCCCCACCCCCCCCCCCCCCCCCCAATCTCCCGAATTCCGAGGTCTCAAGGTTGACAAGTATGCATATAAAGCGCTCTAATATACCTCCATCAACATTTTAAATACATGCTGTAGTATATATGTACTATAGTAACAGGAACATTCATAATTACATGTACTATTTACATATTTTGCTCATTTTTAAGCATAAGGTGGCGTATTAATTTCAGAAATACATTACAACGTTCGCTTTGCCCTTTGACAAAAAGAACTACTAATCTTGGGAGAGTTTGTGAGTGCCAACAAATATTACTTTGGGACAAATGATGATCCAGTACCTTATATTTTTAGTCTGAATATACAGATGATGAACTAAGTTTTAGAAGCTCTGTGATAAACAGATGCAGATTTAATTAAATTTAAGCATATTGTAGCACTAATGCTAAGTGCTAAAAAAAAAACAATCACTTACTGTACAATTTCTGCTCTCACATATTCCCGTTTGAATAAAGAATTAATCACAATCCTTCGGCAGGTAAAAAAAATAATAGTGTTTGCCGTGTTTTACAAATTACAATGCATAAGGAAAAAAAAACATACCAGTATGTTCCTGTCTTACATAAGAATTGTGAAAAATAGGCAAAATTCCATAACAAGTGCAGTTCCCCTTTAAAGTTAGGAACAGTGTTAAAAGTAAATATGATATATTTCATAATGGAAAAATATTTCAAAAGTATATTTTTATTGATTTCCTTTACAATCAGGCCCAGCGAGATGGCTTGGCAATGTTACTGAGACAGAAGGAGGAGAAGAGCAACATTTTGACAGCCACTAACCAGCAGCTGAAGAGCTCCTTACAGCGGGAAGAAAAGACCCTTTCCAGCCTACGAGAGGAGCTGAGCAGCCTGCGCTCCAGAGTACAAGATCTCGAGGCAAAGGGAGCCGGCGCTGACTCGCTGCTGTCTGAAAACCAGAGACTGAAGGACGAGCTGGAAGGGGAGAAAGAGCTGGTCCGAAACTTTCAAAGCAACATGGTGGGGATTGTGGCGGAGGAACTGGCGCTGAAAAACAAACTGAAGAAGGAGAGGAAGCTTACAGAGAAACTGCGCAGGAAAATCAGTGAGCTGAGGAGCAGCAGTGAATTGGGAAAAGCAGGAGACGCGGAGGCCGTGGAACTTCAGTCCCGCCTGAAGGAAGCAGAGAAAAAGCTGGGCTTTGAGCAGCAGCGCTCTGACCTCTGGGAGAGGCTCTACCTGGAAACCAAGGAAGGCCAGGCCAAAGGAGACTCAGAACCTACAGTAACGAGGCCAAAACTGGTCATATCAAAGAAAGTGAAAGAGACTTTTGATGCGGTCAAGAACTCCACCAAGAAGTTTGTACATCACCACAAAGAGCAGCTGAAGAAAGCCAAGGAAGCTGTGAAGGAAAACCTGCGCAAAATCTCAGATTCTGTCAAATCTACTTTTCGTCACTTCAAGGATTCTGCCTCGACCTTCATCAACAAGGCCAAAGCATTCTATGAGTGCAACAAGAATAAAAAGTGTCAACACAAACACGACCACAGCAACCAAAATACGCGGAAACAAGGTGACCGTGTTCACAAAGAGCGAGGCGGCCAGAATGCCAACCTGAAAGGATGCCAAGGAGTGCTTGACTGTGCCTACCAGGAGTCCATGGGCCTCTTTAACATGCCCACTGAGCCCATACGAGCGGACGAATTCCACCAGCTTCTCTGGAGCTACTTGCAGCAGGAAGTGGACCACTTCCACCACTGGGAGGAGCTGGGGAGCTTCATCAACAACTTCTTTCACAACGGGTACTTTATCCACGATCGCATGCGCTTCACTGACTTTGTCAGCAAGTTGGAGGCCTACCTGGTGGACTCACATGAATACCACGGGCTTGACGACGTCTTTGGAAACCTTGATGACTTCATTTACAGACACTTCTTTGGAGAGGGTTATATTGAGAACTACGGGCCCAGGTGAGCAGCATGCACTTGGTAAACTATTTTTTTTTTAGTTCTTAGGGTGTTGCAATATAATGTCCGTGTCACTCTTTGGGAAAAATACATCAGGGATCAAGAATTACAGCACCTAAAAACTGCTGTTGTTGAAAGGGCGGTCCTATGCAAATTAGCCCATATTATGTCTGAACGTCTTGAAAAAACATTATCTGATACCGCCACTGCAAATTTACTTGATTATCTAACTCTCACACCAGATGGGTAGACAAATAATCCAAGTGTACAATTTTTTATGCTCGCCCATCTCCCAGCGGGCCGCTTGAACGACCAGACTCCAGAGAGGAGTCGAAGGCGACCCACCAAGCTCGTAAGCAGCAGAGAGACCGAGCTCGGCCCCACAGCGAGCGCAAGTGGAGCAGGACGGGCAAAAACGGACACATGGCTGATGTCAAAATAGAACTGGGCCCTATGCCGTTTGACCCCAAATACTAACAACAAGAGTACACAGGTTTGGTTTGAAAATGACAACTGTTAAGTCCTTTTCTTGTTTGTCAGTTTTCATGTTTGTTTTGATGCTACTGAATGTCCTTTTGCTGGTGTCCGTTTGACGATGGAATCTCGATTGTGGTTTTGCTATTTATATAATGAGTACTTCTGTTTAAAGCCATTGAACTACAAAACATATTGCTGTAAAGGTAGTGAGGGCAATTTGATTTGAACTTTTAAACCCATTGAGTGCTGACAAAATTATGTAGTGATTTAACCTTTGACCCCAAACTACCTCAAGCATCTACCATTCAAAATAAACAGGGTTTGTTCACTAATCATGGAGCAACCAACCATGATTTCCATTGAAATTGCACATAATTGGCCCTAGTGTGTGAATGTTAGTGTGAATGTTGTCTACCTGTTGGCCCTGCGATGAGGTGGCGACTTCTCCATGGTGTACCCCACCTTCAGCCCGAATGCAGCTGGGATAGGCTCCAGCACCCCCGCAACCGAGAGGGACAAGTAGTAAAAAATGGATGACACGATGCTGAGAGAGGCTGTCTGTGAGCCAAAATGTACATCACAGCATATAACAATCCCCATATACCAGAGGTGACAAAACTTTTTCAAGGAAGAGCATCATACAGAAAGATTAAGGGAATGTGACGGCCCACTTTGATACATTTGTTGCATTAAATGCTAAAACTAGGAGTGATGAGATCTGTCAGCTCAAAACGTGACAATATTTTAAGAAAATCTGTCCCACAGACAAAACAATCACAAATTGTTCATTCGCTAAAACCGACTCAGTCTTAGCCTTTAAGTGTAATATGTAATAATCCATCTTATTTTAGAAAATCATTTTTTAATGTGGCAAAGGCCAAAAAAACAAAATATCCCTGGGCTGTACTTTTACACCCGTGACATATGCAATGCAAACATGCCCGCTCGGGGGTGCTAGAAGAACATTAGAGTTATTTGATCAGAGCTGTGGTGTGCTGGCAATACCATGATATTGCTTTGTTATTGTGTCAATGATCTTTCCTACTGAGTAAGTGTTTCTAAAAATATTAGATCAACGATGAGGCACATTTTGAATGACTATTATTGACAATGCTATTGCACACTTTGAAAGTTGAACACTGCAATCTTTATAATTGGTGACAAGTACAATGTTCATCTTGACGCCAGATAGCTTGAAGCCTCTTGTAACATTTGTAACAACTGAACTGAGACGTAGCCTTAGCCCAGGACAAACAATTTTAACCAGGAATGTATATTTTACTTTTGGCAGCACAAGCGGGTGTGGAAAGTCAAAAACAAAACAGGGAGGCGTTGCCCAGTGTGTTTTATAGAATTGTCAGCTTCTTTAAGCTTGTGTGAGGTGTGATGCTGTTCTAACATTCCACCTCTTGTTTTTGTTTCATCTCAACTGGAACATTTTTGTTTTTTTATTAGTGATTTAGGGAGGGGAAATTTTTTTTTTTTTTTTAAAGTTCACACCAAACTTTAGTGCATCATTAATTTGGTGGGTTTATTTCATAGGAAAGAAGTGAAGTTGTATCACAAGCATGGCGTTTAAAGTGTATTTTCAGCAGCTAATGCACATTATCAGACATAGTGGCTAAAAGATGTGTTCCAGTGGTTGTCAGTGCCTTTCATAAATAAAAATACTTCCTCCAACTCTTCCCGAGGGAAAATGAGTGTGAAACATCTCTGTGGTCTTTGTGAAGTTATTCTCGAGTAAAAATGCGGAGATTTCCTACAACATAAAACAGATCAATGTGAAGTAAGGCATCAAGTTTTTTTTCAACCCACACAGATTTGTCAGCAATGTTTACCTTTTCTAAAACGTCAAACAGAACCAAGTGAGTAGGGCCTGAGGACTTGTGTGGAAAGGAAGTTGTGAGCCAGCGAAGAGGGTCACTATAGAATCCATCTGCTTCGTCCATATAAGCCCCTTCACCAAGATCAGGTGGGCACTCCAGGAACCTCATCCTTAGTGGACAGTGGATGTGACTGCATGGAGAAAGAACCATTAGCTGCTTGTAGAGACCGCCACATCACACCAAGCAGTACCTGTGGAAAGGCGTGGAGTGGCAGGGCATAAGGAAGAGAATGTACGGCTGTGGCTGCTCTGAGATGTGGCAAAGTGTCTGTAGGTGGCTCATCACGTCCAGAGCGCCGCGCTGGTGAATGAGCCCCGTGTAGAGAGCAGCGAGCAGGTTGGTCACTACCAAAACACATGCAGCTGTTCGTCGCCACGCTCTTAAATGAGCCATCGATAATCCTGAGGGCACATCATAGGGCTAAAAACGCGTTATTTATATATTGTTTTTATGTGTGCAACTTACCACAAAATATCATACAGAAGGGAAGCACAGGGTAGATGAATCTAAACTCCTTGTGAGGAAGCACACTGAAAATAACAAGCAAGCTATCAGCAAACAAATGGAGTAAATGGGTGTTTTTCCTCCGTTGCTCTTCTGTGGCCTTAATTTGCCCAGGTCTGCTTTACCTGTACACGCCAATAGTCCATGAAATTGCCACTAGCAAGATTCTGTATCTTCTGAAAGCCAGGCAGCATCCGTGAAGAAAGAACGGGAGATGTGGGCCCATCACGACCACGAAGCCCTGCGTGAAGTACCAGTGCCAGGGGTGGGAGCCATAGAAGTCTGCCACGCCGTGGAAGACATTAAACTTCAGGAAGTTGAACTGCACAAAGGTCCACTACAAGACAAAGTCGCAATTTTTGGTATTTTAACCAAATTTTTACCCTTTGCTGTTAAATGTCATTGAGTGTTTACAGAGAAAATATTCACCACTGCAAATTGCAACTATAATAACAGTGTTACATTTGCAGTGTCAAGCAAAAAGGTTCACCTTTCCGTAGAAGATGCAGTCGATTACGATTGAGATCACAACAGCTGAGGCCCTGGAGAGGTGAAAAGAAAACGTTAACGCAGAAAAAACGACAAAAGTATATGAGTATGAAAATTAAAAGCACAAACCCAATAGGGATGTAGTCATGAGCAATTAGTCTCAGTTTGTTTTCCTCCTGCCAGAAATGGTAAATCAACAGCGGAAGCCAGACAATCAGGGCCGTGGGGCGAACAATGATCGCTAGGGCAACAAGGGTCAAATATTTTTTGCTGGAGAGGAAAAAAAGCCAGGTGTCAGCCTGGAGTCTATTACACAGAGACATGTTTATCATGGTCGTCAGACCTGCTGTGTGCTTGGGATGCAGACAGAGGGAAGTAGGACAGCGCCATGCAAGTGATGCTGGTCTCCATGCTGTTGCTCAGCGTCCTGGTGCAGCAGAACCATGTGAACCACGAGCACAGCTGGCAGAAGGCCTGAAGAAACACAACAACATGCAACCCACTTTGTACCAATGCATCCATGTACCGCTGGTATTTACCGTCCATTTTGCAACTTGTCTACCCTCCAGTGTTCTCATGAGGAAGAAGAACTTGAGGTCTGCAAATGCAGCGAGGAGCGCTTGAAAGACTCTAGGCAGCCATATCTGCAGGAGGAAACAAACCAGCTTGAATAACGCTTAATGGTAAATACATGACGAAAATAGAGATTAAAAAAATAAAACTTTCCAAGAGATAAACAGAGTCACAGTTTATGAAGTATAGTAGTTTGTAGATGAAGGCAAAGATGAGAGGATAGGTGAAGCCTCTAAGGCCTGCTTTCCATTCCCAGGTCAGATGGCCATAAGTCACATTATTAAGGTTATATACAATTATATGAAACCACATTACTGTAAAATCTTAGCTGCTGTAAAATTAAATACATTACTAACTCAACTGTATATCAAATCAACGTTTCACAAATTAATTGAAATCGATTTAATTGGTGCTTTGCTACCCTCAAAAACAGCACCATTTTAAAATGTAACATGCCTTTTAAAAGAAAATGTTACTTTTAGATATGATGTATTGCATGATAAACAATACAAGACAATATACCACTAACAATTACAGTACTTGTATAAAGTAATGTAATAGTTATAAAATGTAGTTACAAGCATCCCTCCTCTGTGGGAAGTGGACTTCTACGGTATCTCCATATTTTCATGTATAAATGTCTGTTGTTTAGATATTACTTTAACAATATTGGCTGGCATTAGGCTCATTCTGCTTCAGGATGGTGCAGACTAGCAGTAACACATTCTGACATGTTTTTGATGTTTTCTTTCTTTAATTCAATGAATATCATGCACTTCTTCTCAGTACTGTTCTTCACACTCACTTACTTCCTTACCATGGTTAGAAAACAAAATGATGTCCATCTCTAGGTACAAGCTAATGCCAGCGAGTAAGAGCAGATGTTTTGGGCGGATATTATGTGGTTCACTGTGACATTTGCTATGTCAACTAATGGTGGGCATGCTTGTAACTCAAATATTTATTTGCAACTTAAAGCATAACAATTAACTGAGGGACAGCTCTTATCTCAAAACACTCCTAAACTGAGGTAGCTCTGTAATTAGAGTTAGTTTTCACAATTAATTCAAATGAGAGCAATTCAGAATGCTGTTACATCTGACCTATTGTCAAATGTAATATTTGTTGGTGCTGGTATGTGTCATACACTATTTAAATGAGTATAGCCAAACATCTAAATTAAAAAAATAACATAATAAATAATACTAAGGCCAACAAAAATAAAGCATGATATAATTACGGTGAGGCATTTGGAATAAAACAAATATTCAAAATATTAACAATTCAAAAAAACTATAGAAAAATAAAAGGTGGATATCCGTCCATCCATCTATTTTCTACCGCTTGTCTTTTTTAGTGAAAGGATATTTGAAGACCATGTGATGGGCGACCTCCAGAGACTGCCAGTACTCATCTGGAACAAAGCTGCTCTGAACTAGGAAGCAGTTAATGATCCGGAACGTCACAGAAAATGCTGCAACTCTCAGCACATCTGCATGGAGCAAGAATAATGACTTCATTATTAAGTAGGTCGTCACTAGGATATTGCATGGTGACGTCACAGCAACCAGGAAACCCACCATTTCTAAGAGGAGCATGATCTTCTTTTAAGTAAAGCAGCGACTTTCTTGTCCTTAGTTTCACATCCACATCGTTCTTCTCGAACCTCAAACGTTGTCTAAAAGTGTCCATATGGGCATTGTTTCTTTAGACGTACAACTATCTGACCGGAATACAATCACGACAGTCGTTCATTCAACAGTATTCCAAAACATAAAACTTTAGCAACAGAGATTAACTAGTGTTGCCATTACACAAAACTGACACGATACAAACGCCTACTCAATAACAATATATTTAATAATATTCAGGAACTCCAACTTACAATGTTTACAACTTTTCCTTTTAGAAAGGCCGCTGTATACGGCACTTCCGCAATTATTTGTACTTCCGGTGAAGTCTTATATGTAGCTTTCAAATTAAAAATGTAAAACTGTGTAACTATTTTTGCCAAACCAGATAGACAGCAAGTCAAAGCTAAAATGGGATTTCCTTACATAAGTGGATGGAATATGTGAACGTGCATTGCTTAGCTTTAGAAGACTTTTCGAAGCAATGTATGCTTCTCTCCAGCAGACGGCGACATTGACGTATTGTCGTTAGCCCAAGCAGAGAATAAAACACTCTGCATCATGGCGGTCATAAAAAAAAATTCGGTCAATGAATGTATCCAGACTCTAATTGGAACCATTAAGACCATATGTTTTAATACAAAATGTATGTTTTAGTTTTTTTGTAAATACATGCTTGTATATAGTCCGGTATTCAAAGTACTGACCCTAATGATACACACTCCAATGCAGTAGGTGGCGCTAAGCACTTAATAACGTTGGTTGTGATTCGCCGTATAATATAGAAGAAGATTGCGTTCAACGTTCCTTCTATGTCCTCCCCGTTGAGTTTGTCCTCGCATCGGTTTTTTGGTCTCTCGTTGGTCAGTAACATACTGTGATACGCTACAAAAAGTATCTCGGTGAGTTCACAATTACCATGTAATCACCATTAACCTGGTGACAACATGTCCAATTCTGAAAGCAAAAAGCCTTCTCATGTAGCGATTAAGCTAACAAGCAACAACAAAAACATTCTGTCGGAATATCCGGTGTGATCTTTCAGTATAAAATGTATTCATAAATATTTAATATCAACCAGTTTTGACAAAGCAGGTAAATGTTAAATTATGTGATATTAAGAATATTTATTTCGATGCCATGGATAGGCATAACGTGTTAGGTGGTAATCGTGAATACATTTGGAAAGTATTCTAACACCATTTTTGCTGCTCTTTTAGGAACACCTCTCTTGTTCTCTCAATACTGGATCTGCCTATTGCGAGGAACCATGTTTCGAAAGAAACTACCCTTTTCACAGATGGCCCTTGCCGCAGTACTTGGGGTTGCGGGTGGTTTCTACATCTACAGACCCTACTATGACACAACGACAAAGATCACAACACAGCAGCCAAACCAGGATACGGCACAAAAAGACAAAGGAACTGATGGAAATAAATCATGCTAAATGTAATAAGGGACACAGATAAACAAATATTTTATTTACGATAACACTACTCGGTCATGCATACTTTTTAATCAATATTTACAAAAAACTGACAAATCAATGGTAAATAAGCTGCCATATATGTGCTTCTGGCTAAGAATGTCTTTATACTGTTTATTTTCAATCTAAACCTCACTGTAAATTTACATAACTCCCAACTGTGTGGCGTGAAACACTTTCTGATATCATGTGCAATGAATATACAGTATAACACATGCATCACCCATCATATGCACGTCATGTTCCATACACTGGTCATACTTTTTAGCAAAACATTGGAATTGCAACAACAACAAAAAATAACAACTCTATGCTATACTATGTTATGTATTCAAATTGTTGGGTGTACAATATACTGTATGTAATGAATAGCCATTCTGTATCTAAATTGTTCATTTGGCTCCTCCAGGCCACCTTAATAGTTTTATTTGCCCACAAAATTGTTACGTACGGCGGGGGAAGGAGACGACATAACAGTAGGAATCAGTTCAATAAGTTTATTGAAACTGACTAGATGTTGGGGTGTGTATGCTACTCTATGTGAATGATGCAAGACGATGTGAAGAATTAACAATGTGAATGTTACCAGAGGTTGTTGTTTGTGCGTGTTGGATGAATCCTTCGACAGACCAGAGGGGCAAGGTAAGAAAACAGTCCGTGGGCAAGCAAGAGGTCGGGGGCTGGAGAGAGACGACAAGGTCTGTGTCCAAGCTGGGGTTGAAGATCGAGGCAACCAGTCCAAAATCCGGTGGGAAGTCGAGGCACAAAGCTCGATCACGGGCAACAGAGAGAACACCGCGGGGAACACAGAGGACATAAGACACGGGCAGAGGGGAAGCACAGAGAGAGCAGGTACAAGGAGGGAAGCAAGAGACGGGATGCTCACTACGAGGAGTGAACTACATTCCGGCACTGGATCTTCGGGACCGCTGGTCTTTATGCCGTCTGCCCTCATCAGACCCAGGTGCGCTGATTGATGATTGTCTGCGAGCAGGGGCGTGTCCTGGCGCGCTCCTAGCGGAGCTGCCGGCTGCACTTGCATCAAATGACATGCGGGATTGCGCATGCGCCGTGACAAACATTTTCAAACCTTTTAAGTATACATAGCCTTATCAATGTTGAATATGAAAAATGTGTGTTAATTTGTAGCAGAAACATGTTCTTGTATCCATCTAGTGTCCAAAGTTAGGACCAGCTTTACTTGCACAATCAAAACCTTTTAGATAACCACATGTACATAATTTCAACATAATTATGAATATGTGGAGTTTGCATGTTCTCCGGGTCCTCCGGCTTCCTCCTACCTCCAAAGACATGCACCTGGGAATAGGTTGATTGGCAACAAATTGGCCCTAGTGCCTGTCTACGTGTGTTGGCCATGCAATAAGGTTGCGAGGAGTGGGGGACTTGTCTGGGATGTACCCTGCCTTCTCGACCCCGAAAGGAACACGCTGTAGTAAATAGACAGACAGATAATTGATTGTTCATTGTGGCAGGAAAACATGTATTGGCTCTCTCTAGTGTCCAGATTTGGTACCAGCTTTATCTGCCTACATATTACCTCCCTTATTTTGGGGGGGAAATTATATATTCCACAAATCAACAAACACCCCTTTCATAATTATGTTATATTCAATCATCACCCATTGTCAATTACTGAATGCTACTGTGCAGGGCAACGCTGGTTTTGTTCCTAAATTGGCTATGTCTAATTTCTGGAATGTCTGTTTAGTTTGTATCAGTCACTAATTTGTGCATGATCCAGTTTCTCTAATGCAGTGACTTGTGATTATTTTCCAGCATGGTTTAAGTCACTACAGTTACTAAAATGTTCCTTAGGTTGGTTTAGCCATGTTCATTATTCTGTTTAGTTGAGTCCATATATGTTGGTACAATATACTCGGTGTGAACTTGGTCCCCTCCACGTTGTCCGAATCTCCCCAAACTTGTTCCACTCGTTTGTTCTACGTTTATGCTAGTATGTGCTGCAACAATCTTTGTTTGTGCAGTTACGGTTTTTAAGTTATATGTTTTTATGTTATTAACATGTAATAAACGTGTTATTATACATAACTAACCCCCCCAACTATGTCAACATTTCCACAAGCGTGTCCTATTCGTTTGTGCTGCAAAAACTATTACAGATTTTAAATGACTAACGTTTTGTGATCCAGCTGTAATAAATTGCCCCCCACTCCCTGTCCAAATCTTCCCAAACGTGTCCCTATGGTTTGTGCTACGTTTGTGCTGCAGAAATCTTTGGTCAAACTGGTATAGTTTCTATGTTATTATCAAAGTATACTTCACAGTCAGACGTGCCACCTTCTCAAAAGTGCTCCGTTTGTGCTGCAATAAAATTGTCTCACTATTATAGTTTTTATTTTTTTAACGTTTTACGGAGCTAATTATTAATCTATACCATCTATAACACCATAATAGACCAACAATTCTTGCAGCACAAACGATTGGGATAAGTTTAGGGAGATTTGGTCAAAGTGTACGTGCGTGTGGGGGGTGGTCAAAAGTTACTGCTTGATGTTTTTCTTCTCTTAACTAAGTCTAATTACTACGTCAGTCACTCCAACAGGTTTATAATGGCTGCTAGCCAGAAATGTTTCTCTTCAGCATGTTAGGAAATGTTTGAGTCTTTGGTGATGAAACGTCAAGTTGAAGCCGGAGGCAGGGAGGAGGAGGAGGAGGAGGAAGAGGAGGGGGAGGAGCTGCCATTGCTCTCCTTTCTAAACCAGTGATGGGTCGTTTGCAAAGGATACGACTGTTTGAAGTAAGAGAGCCAGGTTTTTCCGTCTCCTGAGACAGGGGAGAGGGAGAGAACATTACCGCATAATTAGATATCAGGTAAGGAAAATGAGCAAAACCTGAAGAGCTTTGTGTCTCTGAATGACAATCTTTGCCGAAAACCTGCAAAAACCTGGGTGCGTTTGATGCTGGTGCATTTTTTTTTACGTTTTGTTTTATGTTTTGTTAATAATGTCGTTTACTATAACAGCTCGGCATTTTACAAGTATGTTTTACCTTGGAATATTTTTAATCAGAAAATTTGTTTATTTTACCTTATTTTGGTAATTAATCAATTTAAGCAATTCATGCGGATCCAAAAGAGTTGACTATATGAAGAGCCGAGACAAAACTGCCGACTCCCTTGAGAATGTCAACTCAGCGGCAGCTCGTAGACGAAAAGTCTTAAAGGTGCAGAAGTAAAGTCGCCTCATGACATCTAATGGACCGGAGGACACAGGGGACATAAAACAACTTTATTCACCTTCGTAGGAGTCAGTTTAACTTTAATTTTTTTCATCTGGTTCAGCTTTGTTTTCCCCCTGCAAAGCAACAAGTGGCAGCAACGCCCCGGGCTGGTGAGTGAAATAAGTCAGCTATCAGGAAACGTAAGCAAGTTGTAGCATCTGTTAGGACGGAGCTAGTTTAAACTTCGTTTTTAGCTTTTTCACTTTTGTTGTAGTGACAAAACAGATACTTTTGGCTTTTAACGCCCACTAATGTCACTTAGGAAAATATTTTACGGCACTTTGAGAAAATTAGGTTCTCCTCCTGCTTCTGTTTGAAAATAGTGGATAAGTTGAGGTAAGGGTAGTCCACACCAACATGTCAATGACTACTTCAATGATATAAACATGATATAATTACCACATTACCTGCTGGGAACCATTACTTATTCTACTTAATTAACTTTTCTTTCACTCATTCTGCTGGGAATTAACCTGTTATGTAGTTCCTTCAAAGTTTGGTGCCTATTTACACGTTTTGTTATTATTTCCTATTTACTAAGTAGTGGTAATGGTGCATACAGTGCATCCGGAAAGTATACACAGAACTTCACTTTTGCCACATTTTCTTAAGTGACAGCCCAAAAATTAACACATTCATTTTTGTCTTCAAAATTCTACACACGATACACTTTAATAAAAATGTAACCTAACATTTTTTTAAAATTCCTTTTTCAAATTTATTAAAACAAACAAATTACACGTACATAAGCATTCACAGCTTTCGCTCAATACTTTGTTGATGCATCTATGGCAACCAGTGGCGTGCGGTGACGTTCATGTCAGGTGAGGCACTGACTTCATCACAGTCAGATTTACAAACATATGAACCCTAAAGAGTATCTTATTCACAATTTGATTGGCAGCAGTTAACGGGTTATGTTTAAAAGCTCATACCAGCATTCTTCCCTGCTTGGCACTCAGCATCAAGGGTTGGAATTGGGGGTTAAATCACCAAAAATTATTCCCAGGCACGGCGCCGCTGCTGCCCACTGCTCCCCTCACCTCCCAGGGGGTGAACAAGGGGATGGGTCAAATGCAGAGGACACATTTCACCACACCTAGTGTGTGTGTGACAATCATTGGTACTTTAACCTAACTTTAACTTTACACTTACAAACTGTAGCACACAATAAAGCACATTTAATTAAAAAAACGTTATTATGGTCTTACCTTTACTTATAAATGCGGGAGCGTGTGAATGAATGAAATATGAAATCCGCGCTGCATTCTGCAGGTGTACCTAATGTTGTGTCCCTGTTCACGGCTCCCCCGGCGCGCCGCGCGAGCATTGTTGTTTTTGCACTTTTTGGCTTCTTGTTAAGTGACTTTTTTTGGGTGGATTCGGTCTTGTACGTGGAGGGTTTGGGTGTGGGCTTTGGTTGGTGTGGCGCTCCCGTCGGGCGATGCATTCTGCGGCGGGAGTGTTAACCGGCACCAGGAGTCGGGGTTATGAGACGAGCCTCACACAGTGTGTCTTCGCAGCAGAGTTTTATGATCGCTCAGCACTAAAAATACGTTACACACATACAGATGTTGACAAAATACACTGTACATTATATACCTCAGCTAACTAAACTATGGAAATGTATAATATAATTCATATAGCAATACAGTCTCACTGCACAGCAGGCCAGCAGTTAGCCGAGTCATTGTGCACAATCCATGGTGAGGCACAAATCAGTGACGTGCCTCAACTGGCTGCTGATCACCGCACCTTCTCTTCTCAGTATTTGAACGGCAAATGTGAAAATAAAAATAAAAATAATCTAAAACTGGTGAAGTTAAATGGAAAATAACTTTAGTATAATCACTGGATACATATAACAATTTAATGGTTTTTTTTTTTTCTTTTTACTTTTTTTTTCTTTCAATGATGGCAGGTGAGGCCGTGCCTCCCCTGCCTCTAGTGACTGCACGCCACTGATGGCAACAATTACAACTTCAAGTCTTTTTCAATAAGATGCCACAAACTTGGCACAGCATATCTTTGGGCAGTTTCGTCAGGATAAAGGGAAAGATGAATACAGCAATGTACAGAGATATCCTGGATGGAAACCCACGCTTCCCAACCAGTTTCAGAGGTTCTGCAAAAAGGAATGGACAAAGAGGAATGGCCATAACTGCCCAAAGATAGGTGGGCCAAGCTTGTGGCATCGTATTCAAAGAGACTTGAGGCTGTAATGGCTGCCAAAGGTGCATCAACTAAGTATTGAGCAAAGGCTGTGAATACTTATGTATATGTGATTTTTTACAGGTTTTTTTTTATTTTAATACATTTGCCAATTAAAAAAAAAAAACATTTAACCTTGTCATTATGGGGTATTGTCTGTAGAATTTTGAGAACAAAACTGAATTTATTGCCTTCTGGAATAAGGCTGTAACATAAAAAAACATGTGGAAAAATTTAAGCGCTGTGAATACTTTCCAGAAATATATAACATGTATATATTTTTTTAAATAAACATTTTTTGGAAATAACTACATTGAATAGGCTCCAGCTTGCCCGTGACCCTAATGATGATAAGAGGTATAATAAAGGGATTGATAGAGCTACATTGAATTCATTATAATTAAAAATAATAATTATAATCAATTATAATAATTAATCCCTCCGGGTACTCCGGCTTCCTCCCACCTCCAAAGACATGCACCTGGGGATAGGTTGATTGGCAACACTAAAATTGGCCCTTGTGTGTGAATGTGAGTGTGAATGTTGTCTGTCTATCTGTGTTGACCCTGTGATGAGGTGGCGACTTGTCCAGGGTGTACCCTGCCTTCCGACCGAATGCAGCTGAGATAGGCTCCAGCACCCCCCGCGAACCCGAAAGGGACAAGCGGTAGAAAATGGATGGATATAATAATTAATATAAATGTATTATCATTTTTATTTTTTTAAATTTGTATTGTGTTATCTTCGATTTTATTTATTGCAATTATTACTACTAATATGCTCTGATGTGTTTTCTTCTCTTATTTCTTTTTTTGTGTAAAGCACTCTGTGTTTGCCACTTGCCCGTGTATGATAAGTGCAATATATAAAAAGTTTGAACTGATTTAATTTGATTGAAAAAAAATGTATAGAGATAGGTACAATTAACGTAAAATCAAACAGTGCCATATTTCGATACCTTTGATACTCGTGACGCCACGTCCAGTTGCAGACTAGACACCGGCTCAAACACCTCGCGAGGAAACAATCACTCAAACAGACTGCTTCTCGGTAATGTTGTACTTTTTAATACCAACAAAGCAAATATGCATAATAGAAGACATTCAAACTTAAAGTAAGGCTCCACCTTTCTAAAATATGGTAGCTTAATGCAAATTTACATTGGCTTTATCGTATACATGCTACCAGTTAGCATTTTACTTAGAGAATTCAACACCTGTAAATTTGGTAGTGAAAACTACAACTAAGGTGCACTTTACAATCAAACACATGGTGTGTAATAAATACAATACTTACAGTATAAACACTTTTTAGGGCATAACAATAGAAAGACTGGCACATTCAGCTTCATGGCAGAGGCTACTCTCGAGCTAGGTAACTGCCATCTAATGTCCTGGAATTGCATTTTCATGCCAAGTCTACTATACCTATATCCAATTGCAAATGGGATGAAGTGTAATTAAACATGCAAGAAATAACAATTGGACAGCACAGTTATTATAATTAGCTAATTTTAAATCTTAAAATTCGATTTTATTGGTAAACAATTTATAACACATACAAAAGTACTGCAAATTGTTAGTTTATTACTGGTATTGGTTCTCAGGTAACAGGAATTGGTACGGTTAAATTTTTTTCAAATTCTAATTTGTTGTATATCATTTTTAATAATGGTACATGTTCAATTTATTGTACTCTAGTATCACCTCGGGGTCAAAGTTGGACCCTGTGGCGATCTTTACTGGCCTGGTATACAAAGATTAAAAAAAAGACATCTTTTTTACTGGGGCTACGGTAAAACAAAACATCCCGAGCCAGAGACTGAGGCAAGAAAGCAAAATTCAAACAGAGTTCTGACAGCATACTTGCCAACCTTAAGACCTCCAAATTCGGGAGATGGGGGGGCGGGGGGGGGTTGTGGTGCAGGCAGCATACCCCTTCCCTTTCGAGCTGTCCTGGATGAAATTATATTCTTTTTTCCAATCATTTTGGATCTTGCAAGCGTATTTTTTCTTCTTACTCGTCGTCGCCATGTCTCTTCCTCGTACTTCTGCTTCGTCTCCTTCTTGTTGTGTGTGCAGTTGTGCACTGAGCTCCAAAAACCGTAGATGTTATTGTAGCGTCCCGGAAGAGTTAGTGCTGCAAGGGTTTCTGGGTATTTGTTCTGTTGGGTTTATGTTGTGTTACGGTGCGGATGTTCTCCCGAAATGTGTTTGTCATTCTTGTTTGGTGTGGGTTGACAGTGTGGCGCATATTAGTAACAGTGTTAAAGTTGTTTATACGGCCACCCTCAGTGTGACCTGTATGGCTGTTGATCAAGTATGCTTGCATTCACTTGTGTGTGTGCTTAAAATGAACGTTATCATTAAACAAGTTAAAAGTTCATACAACGTGTCAGCATTTCTTGACATCTTCGAGTAAAGACCATTGTTAAACCCGTCCAACGCTACATTATTATGTGACTGTGCCGGCACGCTGTTTATATGGAGGGAAAGCGGACGCCTGGACAGCATGCGGCTGTTAAGGGGTGAAGGTTTCAGGTGAGAGAGGACGCTAAAGGCAGTGCCTTTAAGGTACGCCCCCAATATTGTTGTCCGGGTGGAAATCGGGAGAAATTCGGGATAATGGTTGCCCCGGGAGATTTTCGGGAGGGCCACTGAAATTCAGGAGTCTCCCGGGAAAATCGGGAGGGTTGGCAAGTTGTCTGACAGCAACATGTGTTCTTGTCTTACATAAGGGTTGGGAATGATGGACAACATTCCAAAAAAGTGCAGTTCCCCTTTAAAGGCCTACTGAAACCCACTACTACCGACCACGCAGTCTGATAGTTTATATATCAATGATGAAATCTTAACATTGCAACACATGCCAATACGGCCGGGTTAACTTAATAAGTGCAATTTTAAATTTCCCGGCAAACTTCCGGCTGAAAACGTTTCGATATGATGACGTTTGCGCGTGACGTCAACGGTTGAAGCGGAAGTATTCGGAGCCCATTGAATCCAATACAAAAAGCCCTGTTTTCATCTCAAAATTCCACAGTATTCTGGACATCTGTGTTGGTGAATCTTTTGCAATTTGTTTAATGACCAATGGAGACTGCAAAGAAGAAAGTTGTAGGTGGGATCGGGGTATGAGCGGCGGACTACAGCAACACAACCAGGAGGACTTTGAGGATAGCAGACGTGCTAGCCGAACGACCTCACCTTGACTTCCTCCGTCTCCGGGCCGCCGACCGCATCGGTGATCGGGTGAAGTCCTTCGTCGTACCGTCGATCGCTAGAACGCAGGTGAGCACGGGTCGTGATGAGCAGATGAGAGCTGGCGTAGGTGCAGAGCTAATGTTTTTAGCATAGCTCTGTCGAGGTTCCGTAGCTAAGTTAGCTTCAATGGCGTCGTTAGCAACAGCATTGCTAAGCTTCGCCAAGCTGGAAAGCATTAACCGTGTAGTTACATGTCCAGAGTTTAGTAGTATTGTTGATCTTCTGTCTATCCTTCTAGTCAGGGACTTATTTGTTTTGTTTCTATCTGCATTTAAGCACGATGCTATCACGTTAGCTCAGTAGCTAAAGTGCTTCACCGATGTATTGTCGTGGAGATAAAAGTCACTGTGAATGTCCATTTCGCGTTCTCGACTCTCATTTTCAAGAGGATATAGTATCCGAGGTGGTTTAAAATACAAATCTGTGACCCACAATAGAAAAAGGAGAAAGTGTGGAATCCAATGAGCCAGCTTGTACCTAAGTTACGGTCAGAGCGAAAAAAGATACGTTCTGCACTGCACGCTAGTCCTTCACTTTCTTGTTCCTCATCCACAAATCTTTCATCCTCGCTCAAATTAATGGGGTAATCGTCGCTTCCTCGGTCCGAATCTCTCTCGCTGCTGGTGTAAACAATAGGAAAATGTGAGCAGCCCTTCCTCCGGTGTCGTCACGCTACTTCCGGTAGGGGCAAGGCTTTTTTTTATCAGAGACCAAAAGTTGCGAACTTTATCGTCGTTGTTCTATACTAAATCCTTTCAGCAAAAATATGGCAATATCGCGAAATGATCAAGTATGACACATAGAATGGATCTGCTATCCCCGTTTAAATAAAAACAATTCATTTCAGTAGGCCTTTAAAGTTAAAGGCCTACTGAAACCCACTACATACGACCACGCAGTCTGATAGTTTATATATCAATGATGAAATCTTAACATTGCAACACATGCCAATACGGCCGGTAACTTATAAAGTGCAATTTTAAATTTCCCGCTAAACTTCCGGTTGAAAACGTCTATGTATGATGACGTATGCGCGTGACGTCAATCGTTGAAACGGAAGTATTGGTACCCCATTGAATCCAATACAAAAAAGCTCTGTTTTCATCTCAAAATTCCACAGTATTCTGGACATCTGTGTTGGTGAATCTTTTGCAATTTGTTGAATGAACAATGAAGACTGCAAAGAAGAAAGTTGTAGGTGGGATCGGTGTATTAGCGGCTGGCTGTAGCAACACAACCAGGAGGATTTTGACTTGGATAGCAAACGCGCTAGCCGACGCTAGCCGCCGACCGCACAGATGATCAGGTGAAGTCCTTCGTCCTTCAGTCGATCGCTGGAACGCAGGTGAGCACGGGTGTTGATGAGCAGATGAGGGCTGGCTGGCGTAGGTGGAGCGCTAATATTTTTATCATAGCTCTGTGAGGTCCCGTTGCTAAGTTAGCTTCAATGGCGTCGTTAGCAACAGCATTGTTAAGCTTCGCCAAGCTGGGAATTATTACCGTATGTCCATGGTTTAATAGTATTGTTGATCTTCTGTCTATCCTTCCAGTCAGGGATTTATTTATTTTGTTTCTATCTGCATTTGAGCCCGATGCTATCACGTTAGCTCAGTAGCTAAAGAGCTTCGCCGATGTATTGTCGTGGAGATAAAAGTCACTGTGAATGTCCATTTCGTGTTCTCGACTCTCATTTTCAAGAGGATATAGTATCCGCGGTGGTTGAAAATACAAATCCGTGATCCACAATAGAAAAAGGAGAACGTGTGGAATCCAATGAACCCTTGCACCTAAGTTACGGTCAGAGCGAAAAAAAGATACGTCCTGCACTGCACTGTAGTCCTTCACTGCACTGTAGTCCTTCACTCTCACTTTCCTCATCCATGACTCTTTCATCCTCGCTCAAATTAATGGGGTAATCGTTGCTCTCTTGGTCCAAATCTCTCTCGCTGCATTGTAAACAATGGGAAAATGTGAGGAGTCTTTCCTCCGGTGACGTCACGCTACTTCCGGTATAGGCAAGGCTTTTTTTTATCAGCGACCAAAAGTTGCGACCTTTATCGTCGTTGTTCCCTACTAAATCCTTTCAGCAAAAATATGGCAATATCGCGAAATGATCAAGACACATAGAATGGATCTGCTATCCCCGTTTAAATCAATCAATCAATCAATGTTTATTTATATAGCCCTAAATCACAAAATAAAAAAAATTCATTTCAGTAGGCCTTTAAAGATAAACTATCTTTATTTAAATGCATTGAAGACGTTGTCATCCAAATACTTATAGGGTTTTGCTGTGCCTTTCTCTCACGTTTATCAAATCATCCTCATTCTGACATCTGAAAAACCACCAATCATGAGTCAGTATTCATTTGATGTGTTTTGTACAGTGATAGTTTGCTTTGCTATGTTTTATACATTGGTTATAAAGCCTTTGCAACCAGCACCTCATTTTATAATGGTCCGTGACATATTCTAAATACAAAATTAACATGTACCACATTAGAATACTCACACAAAAAACAAAATAAAAAAACGGACCTGAAAACCAAAACGACCACCAACGTCTTACTGTATATGGTCTTGATGTTTTCAAGGCGTCCTGTAGTAAAGTAGGGTTTTTGTCAAATGTCCACTTTTTTGTGTATAGCAGTTCAGTAGTAAAATACACTGTTTGGGTGCCCTCATTTGTTCTAATATCCGTGTTATAGCTTCCAAGTTAGACAGCTGCCCAGGATGGATCCTCTGCTTCTTCCTGACAAAATGATTAGAACTGCCCTTTCGTGGCTGCTCTGCTTGGAAAACATAACTTAGCTTGTACTTGCTCGAAGGCTGAGCGAACAATACGTAGTAAGATGTCCTTAAAAGCTATTTTAGCCATACTAGTACCCATCTTTGGGTACTAGTATTAATCAAGTTGTTTAATGTTATTTTTAATTGGAGAACGTTTCTCAATGTTCTCAACTTCTGTTTCCGTGCCATGATAAGTAGTTGACTAGTCAATGTAGATTGAATCAGTAGGTCCTCTTCTTTTAACCTATATTGTGTCAAAATGCATACGATTATTGACTTTAACACAACAGACAAATTTCTATAGCTCAATTAATACATTGATATTATAATTGGTGAATTTTTAATGTCCTTCAAGTTTAACTGGATCTGTCATAAACAATTGTACAATGCCCAGTGGGAAACATTTCTGATATATCCTGTGTGAGGTGTGCAAGGCAGCATGGTTGCACATTGGAGAGGAAATGTGTGTGTGTATTTTTGTGTCTCATCCCTGAGGCAACTCGTTACCTGTCAAGAAAATATGAATACAACGTGCGCGCAATAAACAAAATAAACTGCTGCGACTGTGACAAGACATTAGCGCGTATCTTCATGAGTATGAGCGTTGTAACACGTTTCATTAACCTTTCTTGAAGAAATATGTGTATTTTGCTGATAAACACAACATCTAAAAGAAACATCTGGTTAGCTTGAATTGCGCAAGGCGTATGTGTCAATCGAGACAAGTTGGTAATTGCAATAATGACCCAAGAGAGAACGACAGCAATTATTTGCTTCCAGTGAAGGACTACATCACACACAATAAATAAAATACTAATTACCCTGTTCGCGAGCTCTGATGTTCTAAGTTCATTCCGATTGGTGGAGTTTCCTAACGCAGCAGAAAGTTTGCCTCTTTGCTTCCTCCTCAGTGCCATGGAAGTGTTGCATACTTTTCTTTTTTTTCTCCATTTCACCATGTTACATAAATGTTGCCCTACTCTTCATTGTTATATTCACTTGCGATTACAATGTTATGGCATCTTCAAGTAGTTCTGGTTCACCTTGATGATTTTTTCTCAAGGATTTTGCTTGACTCTGTCACTTAGTGAGCTGTGTTAGTTAGTCTCACAAAAAATGACAGGAAACATGCACAAGAGTGTGTTGCGTCACTTTGATCCCATACTGTGGTTCTCGGGGACGGCGTGGCGAAGTTGGTAGAGTGGCTGTGCCAGCAATCGGAGGGTTGCTGGTTACTGGGGTTCAATCCCCACCTTCTACCATCCTAGTCACGTCCGTTGTGTCCTTGGGCAAGACACTTCACCCTTTGCCTCTGATGGCTGCTGGTTAGCGCCTTGCATGGCAGCTCCCGCCATCAGTGTGTGAATGTGTGTGTGAATGGGTAAATGTGGAAATACTGTCAAAGCGCTTTGAGTACCTTGAAGGTAGAAAACAGCTATACAAGTATAACCCATTTATCATTTATTCTCCCATGAGTGAGTCTCCATTGTAGTTAGTCCTTTATCACAGCTGATTCTTTTTTTAATTGTACTAGTGTGTGCAAGCCTTCACTAAGTTATACATAATTTTTGAATTGCAATTTCTGACCGAGGATTGGATAAAAAAGCATGGAAAACTGTCAAAGGCTGAACTCGTTGCAGTGGATTACAGTGAGGCAATTCGGATCCAATGAAGGTGAAGTAAAAAGCAACAAGGATGTGGTGAGATAAAGCCAGTGTTTTTCAATTATTTTGTGTTACGCCCCCCCTAGGAAGAAGAAAATATTTCGTTTCACTCTCCACCTTGACTATAAATAGTATGATTTGTCTGTAAAATTGTGATAAAAATACCTCTGCATAACATAGTAAGTTTATTAACATTAAAGGAAACAACACACCGGCCTTTCCTCGTCGCCCACCGAGGTCCCAGTGAAGCCAAGTGCTACATGCGCTTCGTCATATTCTGATACGGAATATGACAAAGGAGGGCCAGCCCCACTATTTGAGAAGGACTGGATTAAGCTACTTAGCTCATACTGTATGCTCGCTTGTATATACAAGAATGAACAATGTGCTTGTCACACAGCTGAAGTCAACTGATCAAAAGTTATACTGACAATTAGAAATGCATGATTGTGTCTCACCAGACATTCCTTAATTGATTATGGCATGTACTGTCCATGTACCATAAATTATTCACTTAAACTGCAAAAGGACATGGCGTTAACTGGAAGCAAACCATAATTGGTTAGCGGTTGTAATGTTCATTGCCAAATAGTGAAAAATCATTATGTGTAACAACTGCATTTTATAACCTGAATAATAATTTGGAGTGCTTGAAAGAGTGTTATTATTGTAAACAACAGTACAGCAAGGGTCTGATCTACTAAAGTTCTGCTTGTATTAAAACATGCAAACTTGATAGCGCACGCAAAGCGATCTACTAAGCTTGTGTGTAGAGGATTGAGTCTCTTAATTGAGCAAAATTGAGAGTGCAATCCATTTAGTGTACTTGCCTTCATTTATATGCAGAACATATGCTGATTATTAGAACACCCACAATACTTGGAGAAGAAGAGCCTAATGTAATCTTTTAGCACTCGCAATGTGATTTTTTTTTCAAAGCTAAAACTATTTTGAGTCTATATTGAGCACTTTTCAAATTTGTGTGGAGGCTGGCACAGTTACGCACAAATGGAAGTGTGAGAAAGGAGGGGATTGCGCTGCAAAGACAGACTATGGACAGAGAATCCTCCGTCTTACGTGTGCGTGTCAAAAGATTATGACTGTCAGAAATAAAAGATAATAGACATGTTGTCTACTCAGCAATGTAATTGTATAATCATATATGACTTAAGGCATTGACAAAGACTATTCAAATGATTTGTTTTGATGTCCACTAGCATTTTGCTGTTAGATTTATTTCATATAGGAGATGTATTATCAACAGTTATGGGCAGTATCAAGCTACATGTTGCGAAGGTACATAGCTTAACTACATTTCCCAATAGCTTGGTGATAGCTAAACTACTTTTTGAACAAGTAGAGATTCCTGTAGCTTAGCTATTTTTAGCCCCATGTAGCGAGGCAGCTTACATCATAGGTACAAGTTACAAAGAGAGAAAAATGACTGCAAATACAGCTAAAAAAAATACGGAGAAAATACAATGACCTGGGTGAATGAAAACATCCATACATACGGAGAAAACTCATGATGATGTAAGTGTTCATTTGATGAGTCACAATTGGCTAAGGTTAGGGCGAAACATTACAGACTGGCCAATCATAGGCAAAATAAGGCGGGTGATCGAAACCAGGAAGCAAAATCATATCAGACACATGACGACAAGGGAGTAGGCGACAGAGGGACGCTTCAAGCTGACGACTCAAAAAAATACTTGAAATTGGCAGAGGGATTCTATCCCGCAGATAAGTTTTTTCCTTTAGTGATTAAGACGACGTCCAGAAACCCCACAATAATGTGTGTCCTTAGCCATATTTACACAAACGTATGTGTGTATGTTTAGAGCAGGGGTCACCAACCTTTTTGAAACCAAGAGCTACTTCTTGGGTACTGATTAATGCGAAGGGCTACCAGTTTGATACACACTTAAATAAATTGCCAGAAATAGCCAATTTGCTCAATTTACCTTTAACGCTATGTTATTATTAATAATTAATGATATTTATCTTTGTGGAAACACTGATCATCTTAATGATTTCTCACAATAAATATATATAGAAACAGATAAATATCAATATGCAACACTTTATTTTTATATTTTCTCTAAGTGCACATTTTTCAAATTGAACATTTTCAAATGATCACTTCTAAGACAGTCTTGTGAAATCACAATATCCCATTTTAACTAGCTAGCCACTAACATTTTTTAACAAATCATGAATTACTTTGCACCATGTTTGTACAAATAACTCATGTAAAATACAAAAGTCAACTCTCAAATTTTTAAATAAATCATGTCACACTTTGAACTGGACATCAAATCTGTTATCTGTTTCTTTGTCAGTTAGTGAAGACCAAGTCTTTAAAATATTTTCTAGGATTTTCAAATTCTATTTGAGTTTTGTCTCTCTTAGAATTAAAAATGTCGAGCAAAGCGAGACCAGCTTGCTAGTAAATAAATACAATTTAAAAAATAGAGGCAGCTCACTGGTAAGTGCTGCTATTTGAGTTTTTTTTAGAACAGGCCAGCGGGCTACTCATCTGGTCCTTACGGGCTACCTTGTGCCCGCGGGCACCGCGTTGGTGACCCCTGGTTTAGAGAAAACAATGCCCAAAACCTTAGTTTTTAGTTGTTTACTCTGCAAACCAAAATCATAACTACTCTCTTCATCTAAAACGTCCACACAAATTTAGGAACACACAGGTGAGTTGAGATCATGAAAAGTTTAACAACACACTATTCTTTTTTTTTTGTCAAGCAATAGATAAATGCTGTTTTCTTACTGAAGGCAGAAAAAATGAATAACATTATCAGAATCAGAATCAGAATAGTTTTATTGCCATTGTTTGAGAACGGGTTCACAAACTAGGAATTTTTCTTGGTGCAATCGTGCAACATAAAACACATATAACACATATTTGGTAATAAAAAGAGCTGTAACTGAGCTATCAGATAGACTTAGAAGGAATTCAAGGAATTCAAGGAGCTGCTGTTAGGAGTTATTGTTCATGTGCCTGATGGCCGAGGGGAAAACACTGTTCAGGTGGCGGGAGGTGTGGGTCTGGATGGAGCGTAGTCTCCTGCCTGAGGGGAGAGGGGAGAATAGTTTGTGTCCAGGGTGAGAAGAGTCAGCTGTGATCCGACCCACACGCCTCCTGGTCCTGGAGGAGAACAAGTCCTGGAGGGATGGGAGCTTGCAGCCAATCACCTTCTCAGCAGCACGTACGATGCGCTGCAGTCGATGCTTATCCTGGACTGTGGCGCCGGGGAACCACACGGTGATGGAGGAGGTCAGGATGGACTCTATGATGTCTGAGTAAAACTGCACCAGCATCTCGGTCGGCACCTTAAGTTTCCTCAGCTGCCGCAGGAAGTACATCCTCTGCTGCGCCTTCTTGATGAGGGAGCTGATGGTCGGCTCCCACTTGAGGTCTTGGGTGATGGTGGTGCCCCAAAAACGGAAGGAGTCCACAATGAAGACAGGGGTGGAAGAGTCAATCAGGGTGAGGGGGGATGTTGGGGCTGTGACTTTCCTGAAGTCCATGATCATCGCCACTGTTTTCTGGGCATTCAGCTCTAGGTTGTTGAGGCTGCACCAGGACGCCAGCCGGTCCACCTCTCTCTTGTAGGCGGACTCATCGCCATCCGAGATGAACCCGATGAGGGTGGTGTCATCCACAAACTTGAGCAGTTTTACGGACTGGTGACTGGAGGTGCAGCAGTTTGTATACAGGGAGAAGAGCCAGGGGGATAGTACACAGCCCTGAGGAGTACCAGTGTTTGTGGTTCGACTGTCCGAGATAATCTTCCCCAGCCGCACGTGCTGTCTTCGGTCTGTCAGGAAGTCATTGATTCAACTGCAGAGGGAGTCGGGCACGCTGAGCTGGTAGAGCTTGTCTCGTAGCAGTCCAGGGAGGATGGTGTTGAAGGCAGAGCTGAAGTCCACAAACAGGATCCTAGCGTAGGTTCCTGGGGAGTCCAGATGCTCCAGGATGAAGTGGAGGGCCAGGTTCACTGCATCATCCACAGACCTGTTGGCTCTATAGGCGAACTGCAGTGGGTCCAGGAGGGGGGCGGTGATGTCCTTGAGGTGGGGCAGGACCAAGCGCTCAAAGGACTTCATGACCACAGACGTCAGCGCAACCGGCCTGTAGTCATTTAGTCCTGTGATCCGTGCTTTCTTGGGAACAGGGACAATGGTGGAGGTCTTAAAGCAGGACGGCACGCGGCATAGCTCCAGAGAGGTGTTAAAAATGTCAGTGAAGACAGGAGCCAGCTGATCCGCACAGTGTCTGAGAGTGAAGGGGGAGACACCATCCGGCCCGGGTGTTCCGCGTATTCAGATTCAAGAACTGCTGGCGTACATCCTCTTCTCGGATGGAGAGGGCCTTTACAGTCCTATGATGTTCTTGGAGTCCTGTGATGTCCTTGGAGTCCTTTGAGTCCTTTAACTCCTTTAATGAAGTGCTGCCATTGGTGGGGAGGGTGATGGTGGGGGGAGCAGGGCTTTGATGAGCTGAAGACCGTTCATGACGACAGTAATGTGTGTTGAGGCCCTGAATGGAGTCCGGTCATTCAGGGCCTGGGGGGTTTTGGGCTTATAGTTCGTGAGGGCCCTTAGCCCTCTCCAAACAGCCGCAGAATCATTGGAGCGGAACTGTTCTGGTAGACGGTTAGAGTACACAGATTTAGCTTTGTCCACTTTCCTGTTGAAGTGGTACTTCGCTTCTCTGCAGGTACTCCGGTCCCCGCTTCTCCATGCAGCCTCCTTCTTCTTGCGCAGCTGTCAGAGCTTGGGTGTGAACCAGGGCTTGTCGTTGTTATAACAAGCCCTGGTGCGCGTTGGAATGATTATATGGGTGGGCCAAAGAAAAGGCAAACTAAAATAAATATATTGGGTCCATTTGTACACTCTCAGTTACATCAACATTGATATTATACATGTGGGCCTGTAAATATAAATTCCGTTAAATGGGGGTCTGTAGCTTAATGCATGTCATACTGGGGTTCATATATGTTTATGTAGCTGTGATGTCGCAAGCTACTTTTGCCGTGTAGCTTGTAGTGTAACTTGCTACAATTCTCTGGGACGAGCTTCCCATGTACCTTAGCTACATTTAATCTAGAGTAACTTTTAGCTGAGCTTATTATGTTTTCCAAGTAGCTTGCCCATCACTGATTATCAGTCAGTATATGTGAAAAACTATCTTATAACATGCATTTTCATGCATTCTTGCATGCATTTCTGGCAGGCCGCCCTGGGCTGAATTGGTCCCTAAGCAGAAATGTATTTTTATGTAACTATGTGAAATGTATATTATACTTCTTTAATCAAACTTGAATTTAATTCGATGCATGTTTTATACTGAAACTAATTAATGTGACTTAAATTATATATAAAAAATAGTAGTTAGTATAATAATTATGGTGTGTGCCCACCTCCAAAAACATGCACCTGGGGATAGGTTGATTGGCAACACTAAATTGGCCCTTGTGTGTGAATGTGAGTGTGAATGTTGTCTGTCTATCTGTGTTGGCCCTGTGATGAGGTGGCGACTTGTCCAGGGTGTAAACCGCCTTCTGCCCGAGTGCAGCTGGGATAGGTTCCAGCACTCCTTGCGACCCCGAGAGGGACAAGCGGTAGAAAATGGATGGATGGATGGATTTTTTTGTGCAAAATAAAAATTGTAACATTATTAAAACATATATTTATAGACCTTGTTGCGACAGCATTCCTAGTGGTCGCTGAGAGGTGGGCATGGATTAGTTATAAATTTGAATGACATGCTATTCCTGATGAAATACTCTGAGATCCAGAGTGCAGTTGAGGTGATTTTAAAAAGGTTGTTGGTAAAGTAAGAAGATGTGATAAATGTTATGATCAAAATTGAAGTGTTCAACAAAGGTATGGCAAGTCCATTCCTTCCTTTCTCCTATTTCTTATTTCCTCCATGACAGGCGAATGGACACTGCCCAAATACTTCCTAAATTACGTTATGTCACAGCCATTCCCATGTCCAAGTGACGAGCACCTTCCCTGACCTGACAGACACCCCCTCTCACACACTGCACCAAAAAACCCTAATTCTGTCTCCTACAGACTTTGCTATCTCACCTCCGACTGCAGAATGGCTTCCCCCTCGAATTGCGAGGCCCTTTGGTCAACGTGTGCTGTGTTTAGAGCGGGGTGGCCCTGATTTCTTGATCATTCCAGGCACACCATCACAACACCGGCGCCTTCCTCAAGGGACCTTCTGTTTGCTAAAAATAGATTGTGTTGTCTAGATCGCACTTCTAAATGAAAGTGCGATGAAACAGCACAGGTTGGACCGCTGGAGCATATGATGTCATGAATGTGGAGGTGATTGAGTATCTCCATGGTGACAGTCAGTATACATGCAAAATCCTCATCTAAATAGGGTCATCTGCATATTGTACTTGTTATCAATTGCGCACGCAGGCTCACCCCGGATTTGCACATGCATAACGGCAGCTGAACGGCACAGCCACGGAAAGGGGCCACCGTCCGCAGTCTGGCAATCTCCTGTTCTGTTGCGGCTCTGTAAAGCAGCGAATAGCGTAGACTTTTACGAGATCTCGCAAAACCGCGGGTAATCAAGTGATAAGGGGAGTTGTAGTAAGGCGAACCACCAACACCAACAACTCCTCTGCTTTACCGGCCCCAGTATCAGCTTGCATTTGACACAAGCCCCCATACCCCTGTATAACTTCCCTGGATATGCCTATAAATTATGTTTTAATTTTGGACCTCCAGAATCAGCATGTTCTCATCCATTTGTGTCAACAAGGTGAAAATGTGTCTGAAAACCTTTGACAAGTTGAGTTCATGCCTGTCGCTGCCCAAAAGTGTAAAAATACGATCCGCCTTGAAAACTAAGTATTTTATTTTGAAAGTAAACCGGATAATTTATTTAGTTTTTTGTCCATAACTTCCTGTCCAACACTAGTAGATTTTTAGCTAACTTGTACAGATGTATTGCGGCGACCGGATAATACAGAAGCTTTGCGTATATTTAGCACAGGAATGCGTAACGCAGTGGTCGAAACTGAACACATTGACTTAGAAAAAAACGAAACGGGTTCTGCTGCAGTTAAGAATCCAGTGGAAATCCGGGCCCGCCCACTAGTAGTACTCGCAATTTTATAGTTTTCTTACGCTGTTTAGCACGTGGTATTTGGATCTTAGTTTAGCTCAGTATAACTGCGGGATTTTCGCACTGACAACTGAGCCAACATTTTAAACCTCATCCAGAGGTAAATAAAGCTGCTGTATGCTGACTACTAATAATACTTTAAATGTGTCCCCTGCATCTATTTACTTGTAGAGTTACTCAAATCTATATTAGAAGCTGGCCTACAGTCACAGCTGTTGATGCTTATGTTTGTTGACTCTGTTGGTTATTCAGTTTGGTAGACCAAACACACCATAAAAGTGTTAATTGAATTGCGGCGCTATATTGAGTATTTATGGAATGTTCCAAATAAGACTGTGACCAGTTTTCTGAACATAAGTCATTTGAAATCCCCTCAGTGAAATGTAGTTAATTTATTAAGCCAATATGAGATCACAATGTTGATTACATTATTGTAAAATATGCAACAGATTTTTGCAAAAGTTACATCATGGCTTGCAGTGGCTCAGTTGAATTATAAGTAAGTAAGTCATTAGATTAGGACCAAGCAATTGGTTCTTAGCATTCAAGAAGATTAAAGTGGCTCATTTCCCTGAATAGAAGCACGTTAAATAGAAAAATCTTAAAGTTTGTGCAGTGTAAAAGCACCTAATCTCTCAGCTGTACTTGAAAACAGCATTGGTGGTTAGATACTAGCGTATGGACACTCAGATGCGGGTATGAGCTGTTAGCATCATTGTGAGTGAGTTCATCATGAATCTTGGTTTCGCGAAAGGACTTTAAGCTGCCTTTGGCTCCAGATGAAAGGATCAATGGGGGTAACAGTGAAAGAATGTGAGGCTTGTTTGAATGCTCTTCCTGCACACTAGTCATATGATGCATCCGCGCCTTCTTTTGGCTGGAATTAGTTGACCATGTGAAGTGAAAAAATGGGCCGTTGAGTAAATCTAATTATTGTGCGTCCTTGTGGAGCCATGAGTACTATGTAGAGTACTTTCCATCATAAATGTAGTGAAGAGTATGTCTTACATGAAGCCTCTCTATGAAGATGTGCAATGTTCTTAATATGTAAATGTTTAATTTAATTGTGCAAAAACATATTTTTGCAGAATTGAGGGTATGCAAGAACATGGTTAGTGTGTATTTTTAGGCCTGGTCCAAAAAAGGCACCAAGACAAGTGGCCTATTTTAGCATTTATCAGTAGAAAGGAAATGCCCTCATTTTGTGACGGTCACAATGTCAAATGGAGACTAAAGCAATGAAGATGGGAGCCAAGTGTAGACGTTCAGCTTTACTTTAGGAGGTTTCACTAAAATGTTAGTGAATACGTCGTTCTAATAGCAGCGTTTATGCCCATGTTTGTCTCTACATGATGTGGTATGCTTTGGAACATGAGGCGTTCTGCTGGTTTAACTGTTATTCATTCCAGTCTTTTTACTGATAGGACTGATCTGTGTTTATACTACAGCTGTAACATGTTTTGTTATTAATGTTGTTATTTTATTTTTTGTAAGTAATTTTGGGCAAATGAAACAATATTCTGTATTTTTATTTTGTAACTTTTTTTAAAAAGTGTTCTATTTTGTGTGTGTTTTAGGAATCAAGCTCTCACTATGTCTGATGGAGAATATGATTACCTCATCAAGTTCTTAGCCCTGGGCGACTCTGGTGTGGGAAAGACCAGTTTTCTCTACCAATACACTGATGGCAAATTTAACTCTAAGTTCATCACCACTGTTGGAATTGACTTCAGAGAAAGACGAGTGGTAAGCTAGGGCTATTTTCCTCGGTAATGAAAGAATAAGCTAGGGCGCTTTTCCTCAGGAAGTCCATTTAAAATACTGCTGGGGTAGAGTTTATTAATATTTACTCTTTTTTATTACTTCGTGTTCTGTTGTTTGTTCCCTTTTTTGGACCAATGAGGGAGGCCATAAAACCAAATGTTGTTATGATTAACCCCCTCTTCCTGTTCAGTGTCTGTCTATCTAGCAATCTGGCCATCCACAGCTATCCATGGGACTCTTGTTATACATGCAGTACATTCCAACACACAAGTCAATTGGAGTACTGACTAATAATGTTTAACAGCAGGCGGCAACCTCCTACCATCAGCAAACACCTGAGTAGAACTAATATTTACTTTCTTAAACCCCTCCAATCCTTGAACTTCCACAATCAATCAATGACATGTCCATCATTTACCATCTTTTTAAATATGTTTTTTGGACCACTGTAATTTTTAATAACACTGACTGAAGTTCAACCCAAATTACATAAATGTTAACTCCAATAATTGTAAAGTTCAAGGTAACTAAGAGCAAAGAAACATAGGGCCTGATTTAATAAAAGTTTGTGTGTACTTAAATACGTGCAAACCTGATAGCACACGCAAAGCTGATCTACTAAACATGTGCAAAGGGGATTGCCTCTGTTAAGGTGTGCAATCCATTTTGTGTCTCTGTCTTATTAATATGCAAAATATATGCTGATCATCAAAACGGCCACAACACTGGGAGGAGAAGATGCAAATATAATTACTTAGCACGCACAATGTGATTTATCAACACTCATCACCGTTTAGCGAGCACTATTTAGTTTAGTTGTAGTTTAGTTTTCTTTAATTTGACACAACACTGGGAACCTCACCAGGCCCGGACACGAAAAGGATTGATATCTCCATCACCATCGCCACACACGGCTGCAGATGGCCTGACGAGAATCGTCCGTCCTACGTCTGTGTGTTAAAAATTTGGACGGACATTAATAAAAAATATTAGACATAATCATCTATTCAGCAACATATTTTATAATTTCATAGCTGCTGGTGGATTTAAGGGGCTGATTAAAACAGATTCAATTGATGCACTTTGGTGTCTGCTTACGTTTTTTTATATTGTTAATTTTTTGTATTCAGAAAATATATTATTGTAATATATCTCCCACATCAAATTACATCTTTTATTGTGCATTTTCTTGCGTTTGAGTTCAGATGCACGAATGCACTGGTGATGCGATCTACAGCCTCACGCACAGAATTAAGTGTGAATGTGTATATGTTTCTGTTGTATAAATTGCGATTCAGAAAAGGTGTTATAGATTATTAATGTGTGCTGCTGGTTCAAATCATCGCACACAGGTAGGAGCAAGATAACATGAATGTGCAGAAAAATTATGAAATAGCCACGTGCACATGGACAAATGTATTTAATCTGATCATCATTCGGATTAGAATGTTACTGTGTACATGGACCATGAAAAAATGATCTGGTTATGACGTGCAATTTCATGTGTCACACTTTAAATCGGAATACTTTATTTTGACATCCGCAGAACGTAACATAAACGGAAACTTCCACTGTAAACAAACATGGATTTGTGCATTTCTGCTTGTCCGATGTTATCGCGGTATTTATTTATCATTTTTATCACTCCATGATTACATCCCTGAGGCCGGTACATCACCACCGGGAATATGCTTTCCCAAGCCTGCTTGGGTCAGGCTTAATCGCCTTTGTACTGGCGTCGGCCTCTTCCGCTCAACTATGTGCAAATGGGGAATGGCTTCATCTGCGGCACGTGAGTGTGGTGCAGAGGAGCAGACTGCAGACCACATCATAACATCCTGTCCCATATACCGCCATCCTGATGTTAATCGTGGTCTGGCAGCTGTGGACGAGAGCTTGGTCAGCTGGCTGTTAAACACTTGCCCAGCTGTACAGTGGTTACACCTCTAATCAACATCTTTATCCAAACGAAGAAGAGGACATGCTGTTTTATTTTTTGCGCACGCTGCCTAGCGGGTAGTATATGCATCTTAGTAAACCAGGCCCTTAGTCTATCGCACGCAACACACCCAATAATAGTACACTTTATTTTATTTTTTGCACACGCTGTTTAGTGCAAGGTTTTTGGTTCTTAGGCCCAAAATGTAGTACACTGATCACATTTCAGCAACCAAGGAACAATGCTATAGAAACGAAACTTGGATGTATTTTAGAGTAGTCAGTGTTAGGGATGTGAATCTTACAACAACTTAGGGTTCAATTGGATTCCGATTCTTGGGGCGACAATTCAATTAAAAATGTATTCTCCGGTCAACACGATTCTGGATTCAAACCGTTTCTCGCAATTTATTATTTAGTACATAAATGATACAAAAAACTTTACAAAACAGGTTACAAGTTAAAAGCTCTTTTTGGCTGCTGATGTATGACATGAACATGGAGTTGGCCAATAAAATGTTTTTTTTTTTTTTTTAATCAATTCTTGAATATTTTGAATCAATTTAGAAATGTAATAAAAAAGAATCACGATTAAAATGTTAAAAAAAAATGACAGCTCGTATGATTGTATAGATTTCTATACACTGAGGATGACGCTGCTCACAGCCATTTTTGTCGAAATAGATGGCAACACAAGTGAGTAGCAAGATCATTTTGTCTTGCCTACAGCGTCTGCTAGTATAAAATGGAAGTGTTAAAGTGTATATTATGAAATATGTATTGTATCTGTTGTTTTATGTATTTGTGTAATGTATAATTTGTGGCAATGAGTGGTCTACTAAGCTTAGGCCTATAAAAAATATTGCTGGACGATATATTGTCCCACAAATTATACTGACAGCATTATTTTGGGACCAAATTAAGCACAAACAATATATAATATTAATAATGCGAGTAACCCTTTAAAGGCCTACTGAAACCCACTACTACCGACCACGCAGTCTGATAGTTTATATATCAATGATGAAATCTTAACATTGCAACACATGCCAATACGGCCGGGTTGACTTATAAAGTGCAATTTTAAATTTCCCGGGGAACTTCCGGTTCAAAACGCCTTTGGAGGATGACGTATGCGCGTGACGTAGCCAATTTAACAGAGGTATGGCTTCCCCATTGTGGCTAATAGAGTGTATATATGTCTTGTGTTTATTTACTGTTGTAGTCATTCCCAGCTGAATATCAGGTCCCACCCGCGCGATTCCAAACATTTGATTGCTTGCCCGTACGTGCGTGTCATGTACGTAACTTTGGTTAAATATATAAGCTTTATGAACCTTGGGTTAGGTGAACGGTTCTTTGGGCTGAGTGAGTGTGTGTGTTGTGCAGGTGTTTGAATTGTATTTGCGGGTTATATATACGGGATCCCGTCCATATTACCCGCTCGAGCTATAACTAGCTTGAGCTAGTAGCTAGTAGCTAGGCGCTAGCATAACAAACACCTAGGTGTTTTTATGTGGGATTAATTTGTGGCATATTAAATATAAGCCTGGTTGTGTTGTGGCTAATAGAGTATATATATGTCTTGTGTTTATTTACTGTTTTAGTCATTACCAGCTGAATATCAGGTCACCAACGGCTCTCACAGCATCTTCCCTATCTGAATCGCTTCCACTCCCCACTAGTCCTTCACTTGCACTTTCCTCATCCACAAATCTTTCATCCTCGCTCAAATTAATGGGGAAATCGTCGCTTTCTCGGTCCGAATCTCTCTCACTTCATGCGGCCATCATTGTAAACAATAGGGAACTTTGCGTATATGTTCAACTGACTACGTCACGCTACTTCCGGTAGGGGCAAGCCTTTTTTTATCAGATACCAAAAGTTGCGATCTTTATCGTCGTTGTTCTATACTAAATCCTTTCAGCAAAAATATGGCAATATCGCAAAATGATCAAGTATGACACATAGAATAGATCTGCTATCCCCGTTTAAATTTAAAAAATTCTTTTCAGTAGGCCTTTAAAACACAATAAATGTTTATTTCTAATTAGTATTTTTTACTATTGTAAATGGAATTTCAATGACTTTTAATTATCCTAAATAAGTAAACAATCAATCAATCTCTGTTAGCAAAAATTGCACTTCAATAAATATTGAACATACTGAAGTGCAGATTTTTCCCAGTTGGAAATGGTGGGTTGGGTGGTTTGTTAAGTCGTCTTTTTTTGCTGCCATCACTTTCGGCATACTGTGCTGATGAACTTATCTTTCTCATTTGGTTTGAAGCCCCAAAAAATATAAATATGATATAGTTCATTTGAAACTATGCTCAACCAAAACAAAACAGCCAGGCTCTTTGATACAATGGAGATGCTCGTCCGCTTTATGCTAGAGTGTAGCTCAGTGTACTTCATTAAACTGCACTCGTGACGGGAGATTGTGGCTTAATGGTGAAAAGTTAGCAGTAAACATGTCTTCTAACAGACGTACAATTCCACCGGTCCTGATGGCTCATCAGGTCGAAAACAAAAGATCCACATGCAGCTGTGGGACACGGCAGGACAGGAGAGGTGTGTCCCCCTAACACTTTTTCAGTTTTCATAATGGTAAATTACATTAAGTTGTCTTTCGATTATTACATCTTTTTTTCTATTGTCAGGTTTCGGAGTTTGACCACTGCCTTCTTTAGGGATGCCATGGGTTTCCTCCTGCTATTTGACCTCACCAATGAACAAAGTTTCCTCAATGTCCGGAACTGGATGAGTAGGTTGACACGCACATAATAAATTTAAATGCTAGTTAAAAATAAAAAAGTCTTTCCACATATATTCACCCTTACTTAAGAATAAACTGTGCTCAGTTTCCTATTTCCTTAAACTTATAAATACAAATGGAGAAACAACTACAAAGCTGAATGTTGCTGATGATCCTGTGTCACCTTTGTATATATATTCGTTTACAGTTTCCAGGTCTTTTTATTTACCGTATTTACATGTACCGCAGTACCTCAACTTACAAACATAATTGGTTCTGGGACAGAGCTCCTAACTCAAAACACTTGTATCTAAAAATTAGGGATGTCCGATAATGTTTTTTTGCCGATATCCGATATTCTGATATTGTCCAACTCTTTAATTACCGATACCGATATCAACCGATATCAACCGATACCGATATATACAGTCGTGGAATTAACACATTATTATGCCTAATTTGGACAACCAAGTATGGTGAAGATAAGGTCATTTAAAAAAAATAACAAATAAGATAAATAAATTAAAAACATTTTCTTGAATAAAAAAGAAAGTAAAACAATAGAAAAACAGTTACATAGAAACTAGTAATTAATGAAAATGAGTCAAATTAACTGTTAAAGGTTAGTACTATTAGTGGACCAGCAGCACGCACAATCATGTGTGCTTACGGACTGTATCCCTTGCAGACTGTATTGATATATATTGATATATAAAGGAACCAGAATATTAATAACAGAAAGAAACAACCCTTTTGTGTGAATGAGTGTAAATGGGGGAGGGAGGTTTTTTGGGTTGGTGCACTAATTGTAAGTGTATCTTGTGTTTTTTATGTTGATTTAATAAAAAATAAAAAAAAATAAACGATACCGATAATAAAAAACAGATACCGATAATTTCCGATATTACATTTTAAAGCATTTATCGGCATCGACATCTCTACTAAAAATCCACGTCTCCCATTTAAATTAATTGAAATCAATTGGTGCTGAGCCTCCCAAATTGTAATTTAACATGTAACATGCCTTTTGAAAAGAAAAAAATAACTTTTTTATAATTTTGTCAGAAAAAAATCAATAGAATGTTAATAACTAAACAATTACAGTAGTTTTATAGCTAGATAGATAGATAGATAGATAGATAGATAGTACTTTATTAATTCCTTCAGGAGAGTTCCCTCAGAAAAATAAAGAAATAATATATATTATGTTATAAAATAACATAATATGTTATAAAGTAACATAATAATAATGTACAGCATTTACCTTGGAGAGTGGATTTCTGCGGTATCTCCTTTGAGCTGCTTCTCCATATTTTCATCGATAAATGTTAGCAGTTTAGATATCATGCTAACATCCTTGGCTGGCATTAGATTCACTCTGCTTCAGTATGGTGCCGACTACTTATGCTACTCTCCAACTGCTTCATCAAGTTAGCTAGCTACATGCTCTGTCATGCTTCACGCTCTGTCACGCTTTTGATGATTTCTTTCTTTAATTCATTGGATATCGTCCACGTCTTCATAGCACTGTTTTTCACACTCACTTTCTTCCTTCCCATGCTTGAAAAACAAAGTTATGTCCATCTCTAGCTATAAGCTAATGCAAGTGAGAAAGACCAGATGTTTTGGTTCGAATCTCACGGGGTTCACCAAAGCATTTGCTACGCCAGAGCACCCATAAATTGAGGTGACACTGTAATCTAAGTGAGTCTACTATGTCACGCAAAGTAAATACTATTGTTTCTGTCAGGCCAGTTACAGGTTAATGCTTACTGCGAAAATCCAGACGTGATTCTGTGTGGCAACAAATGTGACCTGTCTGAACAGAGAGCCGTGAGGGAGGATGAAGCCCGAGACCTGGCAGAGAAGTACGGGTAGGTCTCTCATTCCCTCATTCGCACACAAAAACCTCTCCCAGGAACATTTGTCAAGGAGGCAGTGGCCAACATGTTTGCTAAAGTCAGTGAGAGAAGAACGTCAAACTCTATAGGCTCTCCTGGAAAAGTCAATATTTGTCCACATGTGTAAAGTATCCTGCTCAGGCACACCTGTACTGAAAAGTAAATAGTGTAATGGATGAGAACGGCATCAAGTGTTTTAAAAGGCTTCTTGAGGAGATTAAACACAAGCCTGGTTATCTTTGTTAGACTGTGGCACAGCACACATCATTCACAAATAAGGTTTTGTTTGTATTTTTAGTCATGGTTGGTTCTAAGACGACTGCACGTTTTTCCTATTTATCCACAAGTTCAATGCAGGTAACATTCCTTGTGATGTTCAACAGAATCCCTTACTTTGAGACCAGTGCGGCAAACGGCCAGAACGTCACTGAGGCGGTGGACGTCCTGCTCGACCTCATCATGAAGAGGATGGAACGATGCGTGGACAAGTCCTGGATCCCCGACGGCACTTTCAAAACGAATGGAACCAACACTGCAGACTTGGCAGAGAGCTCCAACAGTAGCAAATGTGCATGTTAAGAGTGTGGACAAATAGGAATGTCTGTTTTAGGCTTCACATGCAAATGATACACCATTAATAACATGCTGTGTAGTATGTCACTATGTGCCTTTGTAGTAATAGTTGGACTTTTGTGACTTTATTGCTTGGGGTGGGGATATTTATTTAATGCTAAAAGGTCCAATCATGAACATTATACAAACCCCGTTTCCATATGAGTTGGGAAATTGTGTTAGATGTAAATATAAACGGAATACAATGATTTGCAAATCCTTTTCAACCCATATTCAATTGAATGCACTACAAAGACAAGATATTTCATGTTCAAACTCGTAAATTTTTTATTTTTTTTTGCAAATAATAATTAACTTAAAATTTCATGGCTGCAACACGTGCCAAAGTAGTTGGGAAAGGGCATGTTCACCACTGTGTTACATGGCCTTTCCTTTTAACAACACTCAGTAAACGTTTGGGATCTGAAGAGACACATTTTTTAAGCTTCTCAGGTGGAATTCTTTCCCATTCTTGCTTGATGTGCAGCTTAAGTTGTTCAACAGTCCGGGGGTCTCCGTTGTGGTATTTTAGGCTTAATAATGCGCCACACATTTTCAATGGGAGACAGGTCTGGACTACAGGCAGGCCAGTCTAGTACCCGCACTCTTTTACTATGAAGCCACGTCGATGTAACACGCGGCTTGGCATTGTCTTGCTGAAATAAGCAGGGGCGTCCATGGTAACGTTGCTTGGATGGCAACATATGTTGCTCCAAAACCTGTATGTACCTTTCAGCATTAATGGTGCCTTCACAGATGTGTAAGTTACCCATGTCTTGGGCACTAATACACCCCCAAACCATCACAGATGCTGGCTTTTCAACTTTGCGCCTATAACAATTCGGATGGTTCTTTACCTCTTTGGTCCGGAGGACACAACGTCCACAGTTTCCAAAAACAATTTGAAATGTGGACTCGTCAGACCACAGAACACTTTTCCACTTTGTATCAGTCCATCTTAGATGAGCTCAGCGAAGCCGACTGCGTTTCTGGGTGTTGTTGATAAACTGTTTTCGCCTTGCATAGGAGAGTTTTAACTTGCACTTACAGATGTAGCGACCAACAGTAGTTACTGACAGTGGGTTTCTGAAGTGTTCCTGAGCCCATGTGGTGATATCCTTTACACACTGATGTCGCTTGTTGATGCAGTACAGCCTGAGGGATCGAAGGTCACGGGCTTAGCTGCTTACGTGCAGTGATTTCTCCAGATTCTCTGAACCCTTTGATGATATTACGGACCGTAGATGGTAAAATCTCTAAATTCCTTGCAATAGCTGGTTGAGAAAGGTTTTTCTTAAACTGTTCGACAATTTGCTAACACATTTGTTGACAAAGTGGTGACCCTCTCCCCCTCCTTGTTTGTGAATGACTGAGCATTTTATGGAATCTATTTTTATACCCAATCATGGCACCCACCTGTTCCCAATTTGCCTGTTCACCTGTGGGATGTTCCAAATACCGGTAAGTGTTTGATGAGCATTCCTCAACTTTATCAGTATTTATTGCCACCTTTCCCAACTTCTTTGTCACGTGTTGCTGGCATCAAATTCTAAAGTTAATGATTATTTGCAAATAAAAAATGTTTATCAGTTTGAACATCAAATATGTTGTCTTTGTAGCATATTCAACTGAATATGGGTTGAAATTGATTTGCAAATCATTGTATTACGTTTATAATTACATCTAACACAATTTCCCAACTCATATGGAAACGGGGTTTGTACATAACACAGTTTCATTATGCAACAAAGTATGTTGCCATAAATATGTGGGTGATCGTATTAATTACTAAAACGTTATTAGTATTTCCTGCAGATGTACTCAATTGTATTGCCGCATTTCATTCCATCCATCCATCCATCCATTTTCTACCGCTTGTCCCTTTCGGGGTCGCGGGAGGTGCTGGAGCCTATCTCAGCTGCATTCGGGCGGAAGGCAGGGTACACCCTGGACAAGTCGCCACTTCATCACAGGGCCAACACAGATAGACAACATTCACACTCGCATTCACACACTAGGGCCAATTTTGTGTTGCCAATCATTCCAATGCTGCAATATTCATTTTCACAGCCAAAAAGTATTCTTGACTAAAAGATGAAAACACAAGGCAAGTTGTTTACGCTTCAATAAATACAGTTAGTGTTCAATTAAATTCATTGATTGACATTGTTTAAGATAACATAACATCAGTCATAAACTGTATGTGCTAATTGATTATTTGGCAGAATATTCCACAACAATAAGCAGCAATTGTGTGCCTTTTAAGTAATAAAGAACAACTGTGCTATATTGGTCACAAAATAAGAGAATCCATCCATCCATCCATTTCCTACCGCTTGTCCCTTTTGAGGTCGCGGGGGGTCCTGGAGTCTATCTCGGCTACATTTGAGCGGAAGGCGGGGTACACCCTGGACAAGTCGCCATCTCATCGCGGGGCCAACACAATCCATATAATTTAACTTTAACATTTTTATTTACATTCTGATTGAAAATAATGTTATAATAAAAATATTTAAATGAGAAAAATTGTCATTGAGAAGCAATTTAATGCTTCAAATACTTCTCATCTGTTTTTGTATTCTGGTTTATCATTTGCAGGAGTTATATTTACATTCACCATGTAGTTAAACACTGAAATGCAATTGTTGTCCAAAAGTTTTCTTTTGAAAGTCTATTAACTGTTACTTTGATACTGTATGTAACAACTAGCAGAAAATATTTGTTTCCTCAAAACATTTCAGTCAACTAATTCAGCAAATACAGTAGAAATTTGGAATTGATCTGTTGAATAAATCACAATTTGTTCCATACACTTGAAAAAAATATTTTATTTAAATAAACATTTGAATTTATTTGTAATGCACCATGTCTTGGTTAATATGAGCATGAATGCATGTTTTTCTCTTCGGAATGATTCACGAAACATGAATTGATTAACGTGGACCCCGACTTAAACAAGTTGAAAAACTTATTCGGGTGTTCATTTAGTGGTCAATTGTACGGAATATGTATTGTACTGTGCAATCTACTAATAAAAGTTTCAATCAATCAAAAAAAAAAGCAGTAACAAAAATCAAAAATTGGGTTAATTATGTCTACATTCACCCTTATCGCACATTTAATATTTAAAGAACCGATAATGAAGATTGCCATACCGCACCAAATTAATATTGCAATGCAGTAACAGCTCGGTTGTAGTTCTACTAGATCCCTAAAGGGGCAGCACTTTCTGTAAAGTCAATTACAATACACCAACGAAGAAGAAAGACGAACAGAAACATCCTGTTTGATGAAGGAGGTCTTGGAAAGGCGAGTTAAACAAATATACAGCCATCCATTTTCTACCTTTGAATTATTTTGTGACCTTAAATGTTTTCATTTCCAACCAAAACTAGTTATGTTTCTTTCAGACGCAACGTATTCGGTAATATATAACATTCAAACAGTTGTTCTGCGTAAGGGTATTGTCATTTAGCTAACTAGTTTAGTTTTACAACAGACAAATATATAATATCTGTATAACTTTCACTACATTACCATTGGCTGTGTTTTCAAGCGAGTGTTATGTTCCTTTACTCGGCGTAGATGAACTGTAGTTTAATGACAGTGTTGTCTTTCATGACAGCAGAATCGTTTCGGTGCTAGCCATATATTATATTACGCAATTTCGTACTTATATATTGCGTAGGGTATTTCGTTTTTATAGTCTAGATTACATGTATGTAAACAATCATATTCGCACATTACAAAGAGAAGAAATCCATACAATTATTGGAAACACATCAATGTGTATATATAGTACATGTTTTAGATAAGAGCTGTCTCTCGGTTAATTCCATCCATCCATCAATTTTCACTGCTTGTCCCTTGTTATGCTTTAATTTGCAAGCACCCCTGCCATTAGTTGGTGTCACAAATACTATATACTACAGACTACTATACACTGTGTTCCAAATTATTATGGAAAGTACATTTTACTCATCCATCCATCCATTTCCTACCGCTTGTCCCTTTTGGGATCGCGGGGGGTGCTGGAGCCTATCTCAGCAGCATTCGGGCGGAAGGCGGGGTACACCCTGGACAAGTCGCAACCTCATCACAGGGCCAACACAGATAGACAGACAACATTCACACTCACATTCACACACTAGGGCCAATTTAGTGTTGCCAATCAACCTATCCCCAGGTGCATGTCTTTGGAGGTGGGAGGAAGCCGGAGTACCCGGAGGGAACCCACGCAGTCACGGGGAGAACATGCAAACTCCACACAGAAAGATCCAGAGTCCGGGATTGAACTCAGGACTACTCAGGACCTTCATATTGTGAGGCACATGCACTAACCCCTGTTCCACCGTGCTGCCCCTTGATGCAAATATCAGTCAGTATAATTTTCAAGTCATCAGCCATTAGAGTTTAATTCAAATTTCATTGAACAAATCTCAAAATTATAACAGTATTTTTACAATAAATAAATACAATAAATAACTCAAAAAGTCCACTGTTACAAAAACACAACAGTGTTTCAAGACAATTATAGGCTGTAAAGAACTCAAAATTGTCACATGTTGAATTTGTAGCATTATAAGACCATATAAATGAAAGTTTTATGCTTGAAATAACTTTTGATCAAACAGGCTGAGTTACATGTTAATATAGTACCCCTTGCTTGATATCACCCTTGCATCCATTGAAATTGTGAGTTGTTGGACATCCATACATCCATCCATCTTCTTCCGCTTATCCGAGTTGTTGGACAGTTTCAGCTTTAATATTTTTGCAGGATGTTAGAATAGCGTCCCAGAGCTGCTGCTTGGATATGAACTGTCTCCCACCCTCACAGATCTTTTGCTTGATGATGCTCCAGAGGTTCTTAATAGGGTTGAGGTCAGGAGAAGATGGTGGCCATACCATCAGTTTCTTTCCTCTTATGCCCACAGCAGCCAGTGACTCAGTGGTGTTCTTTGCAGCATGAGATGGGGCATTGTCATGAATGAAGATTATTTTTTTATTCTGAAGGTACGGTTCCCTTTTTTTGTACCATGGAAGAAAGTGGTCAATCAGAAACTCTACATACTTTGTAGAGGTCATTTTCACACCTTCAGGGACCCTAAAAGGACCTAGCAGCTCTTTCCCCATGATTTCAGCCCAAAACATGACACCCTAAACCCCTTGCTGCCGTCTCAGCCTTGTTGGCACATTGTGGCCATTCACCAATCATCCGTTGCTCCAGCCATCTGGGCCATCTAGGGTTGCACAGCACTCATCGGTAAACAAAACTGTTTGAAAATGAGTCTTCATGTATTCCTGAGCACACTGCAACCGTTTCGGCTTGTGAGCATTGTTTAGGGGTGCCCGAATATTAACTTTAAGCACACTTGCAAACTTGTCCTACCCTGAGTAAGGTAGTGTACTATCTCACGCTTTTCAGCAGCAGAGAGGTCGTTTTTCTTCCCCATATCGCTTGAAACCTGTGGCCTGCTTAATAATGTGGAACATCACTTTTAAGCAGTTTTCCTTTGATTGGGCTCACCTGGGAGACTATTTATCACAGGTGTCTGAGATTGATGTCAATGATTTTCAGAGCCTTGAGACACAATACCATCCACGGGTTTCATGGAAAAACAAAAAAATAAATGTATTTGACTTTTAAATCCAATTTGCATAATAATTTGGAACACAGTGTATACACTCTTGGGCTCTAATAATTTTTAAAGATGATGCTTTTAAATGTATAGTTTTATTGTATTAGATCTTGATGTTCCACTAATAATGTACAAACAATACATAATGGAACAACATCTGTTTAGGTTGCTTTAGCCATGGAAACACTATATTGTGTTGTAATATGTTTTTTCTCATGCAGGATGACTTTCCGTTTCTGCCCACAGTGTGGCACAAAGCTGCAGTGCGGTTTTAAATTTTGTCCTTCGTGCGGGGAGAAGATCCCTTGTGCCACTGATGTCGAAGACATCGTAACAACCATCTCGTCTCCTCCTAAAGTTGACGATTCCAGCTCAAGTTACGAGTCTGCAGAGGGTAAGATGGTCTTTGTGATAACACGTTTAACCTCTACCAAAATCCAATATGAGCCAACACAAGAGCTGTAAAACTTAAAAATGCTTACCATAATAAACTACTAGAGCGGGACAATCTAACTAAACATATCCTTTTTCTTGTTCTACAGTGCATGGATTTTTAAGTTCAAGTACGGTCTCTCCTCGTCCTGCACTGCGAACGACTCGTAAATCCTGCCATCTGGACAGAAAGCGCAAATTAAATGTGAAAGAATCCCCTCCCCACGTGACACAAGGTAACTCAATTTATGATCTTAATTGGTTCTGTGACGGAGCTCTTAACTCAAAACACTTGTATCTCAAATCAAAATCTCCCTCTGAAATTAAATTGGTTCATTCCCCCACCCCTGAAAATAGCACCTTTTTAACATGTAACATGCCTTTTACAAAAAAAACCTTTAGATAAAAAAAATATTGCATGAAAAACAATACAATAGGATGTACTACTAACAACTACATTAGTTTTATGAAGTCATGTAATAATAATGTATAGCGTTTATCTTGGAGAGTGAACTTCTATGGTATCTCCTTCTTGCTGCTTTTCAGTCAAACACACAATCAGCAGATGTTCTATATTTCCATGTATAAATGTTCACCATTTCGATATTATTTTAACAACCATGGCTGGCGTTAGACTCATTCTTCTTCAGTATGGTGCAGATAAGATAGATGGATAGTACTTTATTGATTCCTTCAGGAATTTTTTTTTAGCAGTGATACGCTCAAATTTTGCCAAATTTGTAATTTTTTTTGATTATTTCTTTCTTTAATTTAAATAATATCATCCACTTCTTAGCACTCTTCACCATAGTTGGAAAACAAGGTTATGTCCATCTTTAGCTATATGTTAATGCTAGTGAATAAGAACAGATGTTTTGGGCGGATCCTACAGGGTTCACTGTGACTTATTTTTGTTTGCAACTAAGAGCATAATAATTAGCCAAGAGACAGCTCTTATCTCAAAAGACTCTTAAGTTGAAGTACCACTGTAATCCCTAAATATTTTAGTGACATTCAAATTTCAATTTACTTAGAATATTTGATACAGACCTTGTGTTGGATCTCTTTGGACTTGCCAAACGTGCTAATTCTGAGTGGCCTGTGATTGTATAGTTATGTTTGATTAATTTGGCATTTGTCCTGATAGGTGACAATGCTGAATGCCCAACATCTTCACCTGAACAAAACCCAGTCAAGCGTGGCGTGAAGCAGGCGAGGACAGTCGGGTCCCCTTCCTCTCGATCTGGTACACAAAGTATAAAAAACACAATTGCAAGCAATTATTTGATCTCTTATCCACCTACTTTTTCTTCAGTGAGAAGAAAGGCGACACTCGTTCAGACTGCGGCGGAAGGAGAGAAAGGCACTAATGAAGCAACGAAGACAGCACAAGAATCCACGATGGACGTCTCAGCTCTGGCTATCTCCTCTCCTGGTTCTTCACCGACCTCTAAATCTCTTTCCAAGGGTAAACAAACAAAACTGCAACTTATTTGCACCTTCCATCCATCCATTTTCTACCGCTTATTCCCTTCGGGGTCGCGGGGGGCGCTGGAGCCTATCTCAGCTACAATCGGGCGGAAGGCGGGGTACACTATGAAATTCTAAACTATAATAACCATATAGAAATACCTCTAAAGTGGGCATTGTTATCTTTGTTTATCAGCGGTGGGTAGTAACATGCTACATTTACTCCGTTAAAATTACTTAAGTAACTTTTTGGATAAATTGTACTTGTCAGTGTCATTTTAATGCAACATAATTTTTACTTTTGCTTCAGTATTTTTGTGAAGAAGAAACACTGCTTTTAGTTTGTTACATTGACTTTCATTCCGTTCGGCTCAGTTGTTTATATCATCATTATATTTATTCATAACCTATTGATTACTGCTTGCAAAGATGAATTCATTTGGCTCATACAGAGACTTCTTCCAGCCGGCACGGTCACATGACTCTGTTTCACCAATCAAACATAGCCTGACAGTCACATGACTGCACTCATTCTGTACTGCAAAAAAGGGACATGCCGACAGACAGGGCAGCACAACTCTTCAATGTTTCCTTACAAACTAGAAAACATAACATTTATATCATGCTCTGTCATCTGTCAGTAGAAATGTTCAGGATTCCACCTCCAACTAAAGAAAACATGTTGCTGTAATATGTAGATGTTTTTTTATGTTTTAGCTGCACATATGCTAACATTAGCCCTGTTATAACATCACAAGTGACTGCAAAATGTGCATCTTTTGTAGTACACGCTGTAGTAGTGTCTCTCTGTCTCTCCCACACAAACTACAGTTGTAGTGCAAGTACTATTTAAAAATAGTTACTAAATAAATCAGAAGTGTAGTTTTGAGTAGTTTTTTTCACTGAATACTTACTTGAATAACTATTTGGAAGACGACTTTTTTTTTTAATTTGAGTCGTATTACTGTAAAGTTTTAAAGTTTGTCGATAACTAACTGGACTGAATGGATGTGCAGGCAGAGAACACAGCAAAGCCAAGAACGCAAGCAATGTAAAGCATTATTTGATCTCTCATCCACATACTTTTTCCTCAGTGAGAAGAAAGGCGACACTCGTTCAGACTGCGGCGGAAGGAGAGAGAGGCACTAATGAAGCAACGAAGACAGCACAAGAATCCACAATGGACGTCTCTGCCCCAGCTATCTCCTCTCCTGGTTCTTCACCGACCTCTAAATCTCTCTCCAAGGGTAAACAAACAAAACTACAACTTATTTGCACCTGCACTATGAAATGATAAACAATAATAACCATATAGTTAAATGCATGTCCCAAATTCCAAGCTGCTGTTTTGAGGCATGTTAAAAAAATAATGCACTTTGTGACTTCAATAATAAATATGGCAGTGACATGTTGGCACTTTTTTCCATAACTTGAGTTGATTTATTTTGGAAAACCTTGTTACATTGTTTAATGCATCCAGCGGGGCATCACAACAAAATAAGGCATAATAATGTGTTGATTCCACGATTCTATATATCGGTATCGGTTGATATCGGAATCTGTAATTAAGAGTTGGACAATATCGGAATATCGGATATCGGCAAAAAAGCCATTATCGGACATCTCTAATTATAACATCATAAGTGACTGTAAAATGTGCATCTTTTGTAGTACATGCTGTAGTAGTGTCTCTCTGTCTCTCCCACACAAACCACAGTTGTAGTGCAAGTACTATTTAAAAATAGTTACTAAATAAATCAGAAGTTACTTACCAGTACTTGAGTAGTTTTTTCCACTGAATACTTACCTAAATAACTATTTGGATGACGACTTTTTACTTTTACTTGAGTCATATTACTCTAAACTTTTAAAGTTTTAAGGTTTGTCGATAACTAACTGGACTTAATGGATGTGCAGGCAGAGAACACGGCAAAGCCAAGAAGGCGAAGAACACGCCTGCTTTGGAGCCACTCGAGGACGGCATGGAGGTGACGGACACGACGGGCAGGAAGTGGACGTTGGAGCGGCTGCTCTATCAGAGCAAGAAGGAGCTCATGTATGAAGGTGACGTTTCATGAGCTAATTTAGCAAGGACCGTAAATTACATTTGTGGCGCCCCCTGTGGATTGTGCTCAAAATGTTCCGGAAGACATGCTGGTATACATGTAATTCAAATACAGGTAAAAGCCAGTAAATTAGAATATTTTGAAAAACTTGATTTATTTCAGTAATTGCATTCAAAAGGTGTAACTTGTACATTATATTTATTCATTGCACACAGACTGATGCATTCAAATGTTTATTTCATTTAATTTTGATGATTTGAAGTGGCAACAAATGAAAATCCAAAATTCCGTGTGTCACAAAATTAGAATATTACTTAAGGCTAATACAAAAAAGGGATTTTTAGAAATGTTGGCCAACTGAAAAGTATGAAAATGAAAAATATGAGCATGTACAATACTCAATACTTGGTTGGAGCTCCTTTTGCCTCAATTACTGCGTTAATGCGGCGTGGCATGGAGTCGATGAGTTTCTGGCACTGCTCAGGTGTTATGAGAGCCCAGGTTGCTCTGATAGTGGCCTTCAACTGTTCTGCGTTTTTGGGTCTGGCATTCTGCATCTTCCTTTTCACAATACCCCACAGATTTTCTATGGGGCTAAGGTCAGGGGAGTTGGCGGGCCAATTTAGAACAGAAATACCATGGTCCGTAAACCAGGCACGGGTAGATTTTGCGCTGTGTGCAGGCGCCAAGTCCTGTTGGAACTTGAAATCTCCATCTCCATAGAGCAGGTCAGCAGCAGGAAGCATGAAGTGCTCTAAAACTTGCTGGTAGATGGCTGCGTTGACCCTGGAAAAAAGAGCTGGACTGCTGCTGAGTGGTCCAAAGTCATGTTTTCTGACGAAAGCAAATTTTGCATTTCCTTTGGAAATCGAGGTCCCAGAGTCTGGAGGAAGACAGGAGAGGCACAGGATCCACGTTGCCTGAAGTCTAGTGTAAAGTTTCCACCATCAGTGATGGTTTGGTGTGCCATGTCATCTGCTGGTGTCGGTCCACTCTGTTTCCTGAGATCCAGGGTCAACGCAGCAGTCTACCAGCAAGTTTTAGAGCACTTCATGCTTCCTGCTGCTGACCTGCTCTATGGAGATGGAGATTTCAAGTTCCAACAGGACTTGGCGCCCGCACACAGCGCAAAATCTACCCGTGCCTGGTTTACGGACCATGGTATTTCTGTTCTAAATTGGCCCGCCAACTCCCCTGACCTTAGCCCCATAGAAAATCTGTGGGGTATTGTGAAAAGGAAGATGCAGAATGCCAGACCCAAAAACGCAGAACAGTTGAAGGCCACTATCAGAGCAACCTGGGCTCTCATAACACCTGAGCAGTGCCAGAAACTCATCGACTCCATGCCACGCCGCATTAACGCAGTAATTGAGGCAAAAGGAGCTCCAACCAAGTATTGAGTATTGTACATGCTCATATTTTTCATTTTCATACTTTTCAGTTGGGCAACATTTCTAAAAATCCCTTTTTTGTATTAGCCTTAAGTAATATTCTAATTTTGTGACACACGGAATTTTGGATTTTCATTTGTTGCCACTTCAAATCATCAAAATTAAATGAAATAAACATTTGAATGCATCAGTCTGTGTGCAATGAATAAATATAATGTACAAGTTACACCTTTCGAATGCAATTACTGAAATAAATCAAGTTTTTCAAAATATTCTAATTTACTGGCTTTTACCTGTATATTCAGTATATAGTGCTTGTCAAATGATTAAGTTTTTTATCTGATTAATCACTCTTTTTAACTGTCATTAATCATCATTAATCATTGCTGGCAAAATTTAAATTAACTTTAAAAAAAGACCCCAAAAATTTTACACAAAATATCATACACAAACAAAAATATATATTTTACTAATACACTTAATTAATTTGCTCAAAACTTGGTATCAGTTTTATGTAAAGTCCCATCGTGGTGTATTCTGAAACGAAATTTGTCACAGAGCACACCAGTCACACCAAATCTGAATTTCCCCCTTGGGGACTAATAAAGTATATGATTGATGATGATTAATTGATGATTTCCTCACTCATCTCCTCTCTGATGTATGCATTGTCCTGATCACTGACCGTACAACAATCTTTCAAGTAACCATCCACGGGTAAGGTAAAGGAGGGGTGAAAATAAATTGAGTGATTAATCTGGATTGATACATAAGTAATGCAATCGTTTTTTGTGATTAATTACGAGCGTTAACTCGTTAAATTTGCTTGTGCCCCTGTAACAGCGTTTTTCTAAAATTGTGTTAATCAAATTTCATGATGATTTTTGGCATTTTGAGTTCATCTTAACTCTGAGGTTCAACTTTTTGGACTGACAGCGCCACCGTGTGGTGTATTTGCTAGCAGTATAACAGTACAGGCACCCCAAATGATTTGACACCTTTTGTATATACGAGGGTCTTCATTTTTTCACATGACTGTCTCTTTATGTCCTTTTGTTTTTCAGTTGTTCAAAAAGGACCCGCCTCCAATGAATCCACTTACGTCCTCAAAATGGTGAGCTTTAGTCCTTTTGTTGTCTTGCCGAGCTTGTCAGGATGTTGATATAGATTATTAATGAAAGCAAGTCAACAAAATATGATTCCAATTAACATCTGACTGCTGCAAAAATAGTGTATAGCTGTCCATTTTTCATACACAATTCTTGGCCACAGCAATGAGTAATTATCTGCATAATCTAATGATTCCAATAAGAGTTTTGTCATATATTCTACATGTACAATATTAATGCACACCACTGTAGTGCCTCATACTGAGCTACTAATATTTTGCCCTGCTGTATGGCTAAATTATGGTCAGCAAAATGTTAGAAATGTTAGCCACAGTAATACATTTAATACCAGTGCATGATCAATGCAACACATATTTATTATTGTAGGGCGCAAAAGATGGAAGAATCTTTAATGAACAGAACTTTCTACAGAGGGCTGCAAAACCTTTATCTGGTGAGAAGTTTTACTTTTTTTTATTAGTGAATAACATATACACATATTTACATATATTGGAAGATTTTAACATTATTAACTGTTTGACTCAAAGTGCCGATGAGCAAGCGTGATAACTATGAACTGCCATGATAACACTACAGTTGTCTCTTTATAGTCAGCAAGTGGGCCAAGCAGCACAGTATGGACTTGCTTGGAATTCCTTCCTATGTCGGCTTTGGTTTCCACGCAGATGCTTACAGGTGTGGACGTTAAAATCATTTTTTTCCTTACCCCCACATTGGGATTATGATGGCTATGATGTATTTGTTTGGGGTTATAATTGCACATTTTAACACATCTGAAAAGGAGTTGGAAAAAGCACAGTTTACATTTAATCTTACCCCCTTCTCCTTGTCTTTTATTGATAGTTCATTCACAACATAACTTTTACCAGTTTAAATCATGTTCACTTCCTGTGTGAAAGAGAGGAAGGTGTTGAATGAAAAAAACTATGATATAATTGAACACTTCATACTTGATCAAGTAATAATCTAACAGTGACCTGTTTGTTGGCATTGATTTGTGTCAAAATGTTTTTTTAGGTTCTTGATTTTCTCCACCATAGGCCAGCCTCTGCAGTCCATCATGAAGGACAACAAGCTTCTTACAGAAAAGAATGTTCTCCATCTCACCTGCAGAATAGTGAGCATCCTGTCCTTTCTCCCTCACGGAGCGCTTTGTGCATCTCCTACCTGATGTCTTCTCCTGTCACAGCTGGATGCGCTTCACTATATCCACTCCAACGAGTATGTTCACGGTGACGTCAATGCTGAAAACATCTACATCAAGGCTGGACACTCCACTCAGGTCAGGAGTCTTTTTATTGACACAATGTGACTGAGTGAATTATTTTGTTGACCGTTTGCTGTGTTGTGTGCGTGTTCAGGTGTATTTGGTAGGCTACTGCCACGCCTTCAGGTACTGTCCCAGTGGACAACACGTGGAGTATCGCGAAGGCAGAAGAGCGCTACCCGAGAGCTCCCTGGAGTTGATCAGCTTGGACTGTCATAAAGGAGTTGGTAAGCTGACCGCTGTACTGTATAAAACAGGACATTACTGTATTCTACATTATTATAAAGTGATCCTTTTTACAGTCAGTCCCTCCAGGATTTTGCCATCGTGCCAATTCATGCAAATTCAACCAAACTTTGCAAATGATCAGTTCGGTCCATATTTTCCTGTACATTTTGGCAGCACGGTGGCACAGGGGTTAGTGCGTGTGCCTCCCCTGGTATTCTGGCTTCCTCTCACTTCCAAAGACATGCACCTGGGGATAGGTTGTGTGAATGTTGTCTGTCTATCTTGTTGGCCCTGCGATGAGGTGGCGACTTGTCCATGGTGTATCCTGCCTTCCGTCCGAAAGCTGAGATAGGCTCCAGCACCCCCCCATCTGTCTTGTTTACATTGACAGATTCATTCATTCACTCATTTACCAACAAAAATCACCACTGTAGATGGCTCTTAACAGTTACTCAATGATCTCAGCGGAAATGCAGACAAACAATGCGTTGGAGCATAAATTAAAGTTTATGATCGACTTTCAGCTGTAAAACATGTACAAATGTGCACGAGAAGTTTTGCAATTTGTGCACGACAGAGCAGACTTCAGACATAATAATAACAACAACAATAAGACAGAGCAGACATCAAACATAACAACAATAATAACATAACAACAATAAGACAGAGCAGACATCAGACATAAGACAGAGCAGACATCAGACATAATAATAACAACAACAACAAGACAGAGCAGACATCAGACATAAGACAGAGCAGACATCAGACATAATAATAACAACAACAATAAGACAGAGCAGACATCAGACATAATAATAACAACAACAATAAGACAGAGCAGACATCAAACATAACAACAACAATAATAACACAACAAAAATAAGACAGAGCAGACATCAGACATAAGACAGAGCAGACATCAGACATAATAATAACAACAACAAGACAGAGCAGACATCAGACATAAGACAGAGCAGACATCAGACATAATAATAACAACAAGACAGAGCAGACATCAGACATAACAACAATCATAACATAACAACAATAAGACAGAGCAGACATCAGACATAATAACAACAACAACAAGACAGAGCAGACATCAGGCATAATAATAACAACAACAACAAGACAGATCAGACATAAGACAGAGCAGACATCAGACATAATAACAACAACAATAAGACAGAGCAGACATCAGACATAACAACAATCATAACATAACAACAATTAGACAGAGCAGACATAATAATAATAATAACAACAACAATAAGGAGACAGCCTTTGGTTGATATAGATTGTTTTTTGCAAACTTAGCACGCATAAGTGTGAATTGGTCACATGTGTAGACAATAAGGACGCCAACAGACGGAGCACACGCTGTTGGTTGATATGTATTCATTATGCTAAGCCTACATTTACACTTTGACTAAAGAATATATTGAAAATAACTAATAACTATTACATTTAGGTACACTCTTCAAACATGTTTACAAAAGTACATCTTTTTAAGAGAGAATACTACAAAATGAAGCTTGAATATATTTTTCAGTAGGCAGTGTACAGCTGGCATACAAAGTGTAATTTTTATAATATTGTCCATTAAAATTATTTGTATTGTTTACTCGTCTTCAGCATACTGTAGATTATTTTCAAATGTGAAGGCTGAGATATCATTTTTAGTCTTGTCCTTGCAGCAATACACGTGTACTTTGTTGTGGCTGAGTAAAGCCTCTTTAACACATTTTTGTGTGCCATGTAAGACAGATGCTTTTCTCAGTCTTTTTTTTGTTGATAAATTACTTTTTCTTCAGCAAATTTCCATAATATGATTACAGAGGGAAAACCACAACAATTTATTGAAACTTTAAGTGTCTCCCACAATTTTATTGTGACAAACACCTAAAACAACTTGCACTTTCCATTGCATTTTTTTAGAAGAACTTATGAAATTTTAGGCATCCCCTGGGGGGACTTGATACATTTCTGTCAATGTTCAAAAATGTTTAAGATGCAAATTAAAGCATATTTTCTTAGATTTGATTAAATCACATGCTCTTTGGGGTCAGGGTTACAAAAAGCACTTAAGACACTACAAATTCATAAAATCAATTGCGGACATAATGTCATTGAAAGAAATAAAGCCTTAAAACATTGCAACTTTTTGGAAGTGATGCATTTTAGTCTGCGACGATCCCCAAAAAAGGCAGAGAAATCCTGGAGGGATTGTAATGATTTCAACAGTTGCGGATGGTGTGGAATATTTGATGGTGACACAATACTGTCCTGAAATTACAACTTGAAAGTTTACCATTATCAATATTTTAGTGTCCACTATGAAAAAATGTTTAAGTACGTTTTTGGCACAACTTCAACAATTCCACTTTAGTCCATCCCCCCAAAAAATCTGTACACTTCTTTCTTTGGACGCTTCCTGAACTGAGTTCCCGTAAGTTTTAAAGTTGAGTTTGAGCCTCTTTCAGCTCCGTCGCGGCGCAGTGACCTCCAGTCTCTGGGCTACTGCATGCTGCGCTGGCACACGGGGGCACTGCCATGGGGTGCCCTCGTTGAGCCGGACAAGGTGGCCGCCCTCAAACACAGGTGGGGGGAGAATAGAAACGTTGACCTGCAACATTTCCATATACATGCCCCATTTCTGAATGCAATGAATTGAACGTTGCTATTTTAGGTACATGGACGACGTTCCGGCACTGATGAGTCACTGCTTTGGGTGGAAGATAATTTCCAGTAAGTTTATTTTCAAAAAAATATTAACCAAGAGTAAGTGGTCACAGACTTATGTGTGTGTTTGTGATTAGATGCATTTCAGAGCTACCTGACCGCAGTTTCAGCTCTCCAGTATACAGAACAGCCGGACTATTCGGAGCTGAAAACCCCGCTCAGTGCTGCTTTGTCTCAGCTCGGCGGGTCGCTGAACGAACCTCTTGTCTTCTAGGACACAGAAAAAGGATACGTAGAACACTTTTATTTTATGTGCAGGAGAAATATTTCCCTGTGACTTGTGAATAATGACTGCAGAGTTAAATTCAAGGGTTTTAGATTTCATCTTGTATTTTTTTTTAAATTATATTTGTCACTGCTTTTATTGGTGCTGGTGCTTATAGACAAAGGCTGGTTGACTGCGGTGTTGCTGGAGCTCTGAGCCATAGCAAGTTTCATTGCTATGCTTGTAGGTAGTTAATAAGCTCAAGATGCCTCCTGGAGTTGTGCTCATAAAGAAATAAGTTGTCTGACGTTCATAATTATTCAAAAATGACAATGCTTTGTTTTTCAGCAAATCTCTTTTTTTGGAGTTTGCATAAAATTTGCAACACATTCTCACATTGAAAGCACTGGCAATAAATGCTTTCCACTATTAAGGTTTTAAATTTGTGCAGGGTGTTTTGTTTTCTGCTATACAAAATGTGAACAAATATCACTTTTACAGGTCTGCAAATGCTCCCAAAATTCTAAATGTGCATTGTAACAATTTGACAGAAATAAATAAAAGTTTCGCCCTTTTGGAAATTGTCTTCGCTTCTTAGTTAAAAGATTTTATCCAATTTGGATTTTACTCAAGAAGACCAGAAAGCAACGTTCATTTAAAAGAAATCTTTATAAAGTTTGAACATTTTTTAACATAAACATTTCAGGACATATACAATTCTTTATATGAAACAGTAAATATCTCTTATGGTGAACAATCCTAAAAGTAATTTCAAAATAAACAAACTTTTTGCCAGTTTTTTTTTGTTTTTTTTACAACCTTATACCCGCCGTCACTCGAGGCACTTTCTGAATAAAGAGGCTTTTTGTACGACGACAAAGCAATTTACCGCTGAACCACTACAACGCCCCCGAGGCTACTCTTGTAGAGACCTCGCTTGGACCAAAATATATATACATATATATTTTTTTTTTTTACAGATGAGCCTTTTACAGCGGACATGCTGGCAGTGTGAGGCGTCTACACATGCAGGTTTAAATATACCTTTACACCACTAATTGCATTAATATCAACTCCAATCCTGCAACCGTGTAAAATAAATCCCTAAAAAGGTGTGGTCGTAAGGCAGCTTAAGTCCTGGTGTAGCTTAAAAGACACGTTGTCACACAAGTGGAATACATTAGCGCTACACAGCTTTGTAGCAAAGACAAACATCACATGCTCTTGGAGTTCATCCCAAGAGCTTGGCTTGCTGGCAAACTTCCCCCAGTCCATCAATACTGCAAGTTTAGAAGCTTGGAACGCCTTTCTTTGTTTACCCCAGTGACTGATTGGATGCAGAGTAAGTAAGGAAACACATCCTCTTCAGCACGGTTTGATCACTTAAATAAATGGAACAAATTAAACCAAGCCTGCTCTCAATGGATTACTTCAAACAAAAGTGAAATAAATGGAACAAATTAAACCAAGCCTGCTCTCAATGGATTACTTCAACCAAAAGTGGTATTAATGCAGGCAACACAATGTCGTTGAAAGACACGGGACAAGGCGGACATGTGCACAAACTCTTTACGAACGAGAGCTTGTTTGTCGAGTGAGTGCGACTTGGCAATGAGCACATTAGACAAGAGTGGAAATGTTTGGACTGTGGTTCCACACTGCGTGCCCTTAGTACACAGTGGTGGTTCCACATTGCGTGCCCTTAGAACTCAGTGGTGGTTCCACACTGGGTGTCCTTAGAACACGGTGGTGGCCAAGTTGCTCGGAGTAGGAGGACGCTCCTCATCCTGAACATCTTGTGACCTCTCCTCCGCTATAAATGCAGAAAAAAAAAACATTTAAAAAAGTTGTTGCCAATGTGGTTATTTACAGTATATGTAGCAAACACACGCACTTTGTTGGTCGCCTCCCTTTTCCTCATTAAGCTCCTCCTCCTCGGGCAGTTGCACCGGAACCAAATCCTGCTCCTCTTCTACACTGGACTCCTGACAATATTTTATATCAGTACCAACGTCGCCTTCACAGGTTAGCTAATGGGTTAGCTCATCAGACAGCTGCTTACCTGCGATTCAGAGATGCCATCTTCATCAGAGTTTCTAAATCCCTCCGGCGCCTCCATAAGGAACTCCAAGCCGTCTCCTGCCTCTTCATCGCTGCAGGGACACAGAGGAAGCTGGTTTCACAGTAGTCTTTTCTTTTTCTTTTTTTTTAATAGTCCTATTATTTCTCATTATCTGGCACTGCTTCATCAACTTGTAATTATATTATACAGTAAAACTAGCGCAAAGAGATTTGTGGAAACTAGAGCTGCAGCTGTCAAACAAACTTATCCATAAATTACTTGTTTATTAAAATAATTAAGTTTATCACTTTATAGCCTTAATTTGTGTTTCCGGGAAAATAGTTTAAACAATTTTTTTGTTGATTTTTTTTCTAATAAATGCACATCATCAATACTGAAATTGCACTTTTAACATTTGTACATTTATTTAAAAAAATTAATGCACAAATGCATCAGGATTGTATACACTTGTATTAATTAGACTTAAACGATTAATCGAAGCAACAAAATATAAATCAAAGGTTTTTTTTTAATTAAAATGAATTGTTGCAGTCCTGTTTGAAACAAAAAAAGTTTCATATACAAACTTGGATGGTTTAAGGTGGAAATGTATTTGGGATTTCCCGCTTTGTTTCAAATAATAATGTTATTTTATATTAAATGCAGTCATAACATGAATGTAGCTCAGCTTCATCACTGACATTCTTTACATTTTCCCATGCTCATAATAAAACTCAATCAGAAAATATTCTACAAAACAGTAAACCCTGGTTGATTGCTGTTAATCAGTTGTAGGCCCATCCATCCATCCATTTTCTACCACTTGTCCCTTTCGGGGCCACGGGGGGTGCTGGAGCCTATCTCAGCTGCATTCGGGCGGTAGGCGGGGTACACCCTCATCTAACTGTGGCAAATTAATTTCCATGCAGTAGGAATTATTAATTAAAAATCAAATACAATTTAATTTTCATAGCGCATAAAAAACAGTTTAAAACCTTCTAAATACAGTTTTTAACATTAGGAGAGGCTTCTAAACATGAAAATAACACCCTTTAGTCACCTTTACACTCTTTTAATCCAATATTGTAATGCTGTCTAAGGCTGAGCCAATCATTGGTTTGGTCTCACCGGGTGGACAATACTACTGTAGTATTGACATTTTTAGTTTATTTAGCCATTTTTATGCTTGAAAATGCTTAACTTAGGCCAAAAATACATACATGTTTAAAAAAAAAAAAACTGTGATAGAGTGAAATTTCAAAGCCCGATTTGGCGAGGAACGACTGTCCAAAAGGACAAGATCACGGGTACAAGCGGCCGAAATGAGTTTCCTCCGCCGGGTGGCGGGGCTCTCCCTTAGAGATAGGGTGAGAAGCTCTGTCATCCAGGAGGAGCTTAAAGTAAATCCGCTGCTCCTCCACATTGAGAGGAGCCAGATGAGGTGGTTCGGGCATCTGGTCAGGATGCCACCCGAACGCCTCCCTAGGGAGGTGTTTGGGGCACGTCCGACCGGTAGGAGGCCACGGGGAAGACCCAGGACACGTTGGGAAGACTATGTCTCCCGGCTGGCCTGGGAACGCCTCAGGATCCCCCGGGAGGAGCTGGACGAAGTGGCTGGGGAGAGGGAAGTCTGGGCTTCTCTGCTTAGGCTGCTGCCCCCGCGACCCGACCTCGGATAAGCGGAAGAAGATGAATGGACGACTCTATGTCGTTTTTAAACATAACTATACATGCTTACTACAGTAGGGATGTAACGGTATGAATATTTCATATCATGGTTATTGTAACCAAAATGATCACAGTTATTAATCATCACATTATTGTTGAATGTGCTCAAACAGCACTTATACACACAGAAATATTTTAACGAAGTTTAATTTTTAAAACTTAAATGTGTCCTGTATTCATGCTAGCATTTAAGATAGCTAGAAATTAGCCAGCTAGTTGCTTCTGTAGGAATCACTAAGTTTTTCAACTTGTGTTTATCACTGTTTCAAGAATTTTATTGCGGTTTATCATTATACTGGTAATGGTTACATCGCATTGCTTGCACGTACAAAGTGCATTTCAGAGCACATCAGTTTAAAAAAGAGGAGGGACATGATGTACGTGTAAAAAGCTAATAATTAAGTGTATGTATGTAGATATAATATTTGGATGATGCATTTGAGTAGTGTTTGAACTTGCACTGTATTTATCATGCACTTTGTCCCTCCTCCTTAGGACTCCTGATGGAAATTAGCTACTAAGTTAGAGTCTGGTACAAGCATAAATAAATGAAATAAAATAAGAAGGGGTTTTTTCCCCAGACATTTTCTGAAAATGTCATCAAAATCTGTCCATAACGGTTTGAGTTTTGTTGCTAACAAACCCTAAAGAAAACATAACCTCTTTGGCGAAGGTAATTAAGTATGCGTGCTGCAAAGCAAAGCCTGCCACCTTCGTCTCAAGCATTTCCAAGCCGACAAAGAACCGGTAGTGGGGCACCGCGTGGGAGGAAAAAAGCTTGATGGGAGCGCAGACACGGCAATTCGAGAAATATGAGAAGCTACATAAACCATCACCCGGAAAATATATTTAGGGGCGGCATGGCGTAGTGGGTAGAGCAACCGTGCCAGAAACCTGAGGGTTGCAGGTTCGCTCCCCACCTCTTACCATCCAAAAAAATCGCTGCCTTTGTGTCCTTGGGCGGGACACTTCACCCTTGCCCCCGGTGCCACTCACACCGGTGAATTGAATGATGAATGATAGGTGGTGGTTGGAGGGGCCGTTGGCGCAAATTACAGCCACGCTTCCGTCAGTCTACCCCAGGGCAGCTGTGGCTATGAAAGTAGCTTACCACCACTAGGTGTGAATGAATGATGGGTTCTACATGTAAAGCGACTTTAGGTACTTAGAAAAGCGCTATATAAATCCCAGGTATTTTTATTATTATTATTATATTTGAAGCCAGCGAGGCTAAACATCAATTTGTGAGGAATTTGCATTAACAACAGTTAAATTGTCTAACTTTTCTGAGAAACAGCATTTTCCAAACTGATATAAAATGTCCACTGCAGAGGACACTGCTTCTCAGAAAGTGACATTTGAAAGACACTAAACTGTACATTATTGTTTTCCATTTGTTACACTTGATGCTTATATTGTCACTTCAAAAACACTCAACTATGTTCTTTAATATATTTGCTTGAAACAGTGGATGTTGCTGCACTATTCTTGGCACTTAAAAATGCATATTTGTAGTAATAATTCTGATTATAACATTTGAGTATTATGTTTGTGTTCAATTACAGTAAGTGTTTTGTCCTAAACATTCATTTCACACACTATGGCATTTTTACCAAGTCTTTTTTTTAGTGACATATACCACAATAATATCGTACCGTGGCCCAAATATCGTGATTGATATCGTTACATCCCTATTACAAATATGTCACATTTTCCTTTATTACAGAGTGTAAAGTCGAGCTTAGCTGATATACATAGTATCATCAGAGGGTAACACAAATTATAATAAATCATTAATATTATAATTATATTATTATTAGTACATCTCCTGGGAGTTAAGTCTCCCCGTCTTTAAAGACTAGTGTCAACTCTGTAACCTTGAACGCACCAGTTATGCGCTATGAGATGCAAAAGTGAAACTTGTACAGAACATTCTCTTATGCTGCCATCTATAGATTTATTATATTGTTTGTACCTTTTTTCTATCACTTTATCCTTATTCCAAAATGTTGCTTCTGTGTGTGAATGCTTAGTGGTGAGCTTTGATGACATTATAACGTCTGTGTTGACGTCACTTTGACATCTCTGGGTACATGAGCTCATTAGTCTGTGCAGGTGCACCTAAATAAGTGAATTTTTCCATTGCACCACTGTGTAGAATACAGTCCACATACCTTTTTTCAGAGTAGTTATCTTTGTCTTTCTCCCCCTCTGCTGCCTTCTCTTGCTCAGCCATATTGTCATCTTCATGCTGCTCCTCGTCTGCTTCTTTTTCTTCTTTGTTTTCCTTTTGCTGCTCGTCTTCCTCTTGGTTCTCAGACTCTTCTTGGTGCTCTACCACTTTTTCTTCCTCATCCTCCCGGTCAGAGCACTTGAAAAAGTCAAAGCTTTCCAGAGCCGTATCCACTTCTTGGTGTTCTACCACTTCTTGGTGCTCTACCACTTCTTGGGGCTTTACCACTTCTTGGGGCTTTACCACTTCTTGGTGCTCTACCACTTCTTGGTGCTCTACCACTTCTTGGTGCTTTACCACTTCTTGGTGCTCTACCACTTCTTGGTGCTCTACCACTTCTTGGTGCTCTACCACTTCTTCTGCCTCATCCTCCAGGTCAGAGCAGTTGAGAAAGTCAAAGCTCTCAAGAGCCGTCTCCACTTCCTGGGTGAAACTAGAAGACGTGGGAAAAGGGACCTGTGGAGATAAGTAGTCGTTGCTCGTCATCACAAGGTGAAATAGGGATTTAGTGAACAAACATAAGCATGAACTTACAGCTGGAGCTCCATCAGACTGTTTTAGAGCTGGATGACTTGGTCCTTCAGCCTTGATGGTTCCTGCTTTGGTGTGGACTATGGAGTCCTCCGGTGGATCGTTAGCATGCATGTTGCCACATTCCTCCATCCTCTCTATGGACTCGGCGACGGTGGAGGAAACGTCAGCATCAGAACACGAGCAGCTTAGTTCTTCCAAGGTTTCCAGAACCTCTGATTGGACTGACAGTCTGTCTGTTAAAGTACATCCCTGACCGGTGGCGCCGATTTGGCTCCCAGAGCAGGAAGTCTGCGGGTGGCCGTTGTGCACTGAATCTTTTGAAGAGAAAACATTGCCAGCTTCGCCCTCGTCTTCCTCCTGGTTAGATGAAAGCGACGGCGTCGATACGCTGGACTTGTGCGGCGTGAGCGACAGTAGCGCGGTGACGTTGCTTTGAGGTATGTTGGAGGCCGACAGCCTCTGAGCGTGATGGGCCAGCGCCGGGCTGGAGGAGTCGTCAGAGGATTCAGAGGAGTTGGACCAGACTGTGCCGTTGTCGAGCTCTCCTTGTCGTTTCAGCAGAGACTGAAGGGGAAAGAAGATGTTGAGATGACATACAAACAAAGACAGACCGGACATTGCATTAGGTGCACCTGTACAACCTCATGACAGTCAATGCAAGAGCTTTGTCAAGAAATCTGCTTTCACAAAAATAACCAGACCAAAAGGGCTTTTTCATTAATGTTAGAGCCTATTTTATTGTAAAATGTAGACCACATTAAATCCTACACATACTGTATATTCCATTGTGACAACAAAGAAACGTTGATTATTCAATTGATAATAAAATACTTAAATATCCCATTAGCCTGAGTATTCACCACCTTAGCCATGACACCTAAAATGTAACTCTGGTGCAACTTGTTTCCAATAATTATTCTTGGGTTAAGTCTACTTATGTTTAAGTCAATTAAGTGTAAACATTTATGCTCCTCTTGGGATATTTTTACTGTTTAATTGTAGAATATTTCCAAAAATATTTTCTCTACTTTGTCATTATAGATGCAACAATTTTGAGAGAAACACTAATTCAAAGACTTCAGTGTAACTAATAAATGGGGTAAAAGTGAAAGAAGGCGAATACTTGTATTAGGGATGTTCTGGTTAGGGTTTTGTGTTGCTGATTCTGCCCATCCGTAAGTGAGATTGGCCGATACCGATCTCTTATTAACAGTATTTTTTTTTTTTACTATCTATTAATCATTTAAAACTTTTAGGTTTTGCCCTCAAATTCCTGCTGTGTCCAGGGAATTATTCCCTGAGTTAATAAACAAAACAACAAAAAATTATTGAGAAAATTAAAAAAATCTATTCAATTATTCTTGTATCGATTAAAAACTGATACTACCCCTGGTGTTGACAACAGCAATTTTTAGATCTATCTGTAGCCTTACATGTCGTGTAGTGACTCCCGATACGGACACATTAACTGTTGTTGTTATATTATCCTCTCTCCAGGCTCGTAATAATCCTACTTGTCAATGCCTTTTCACTTTTTGCAATAATACGCTTCTGTCTGGACTTCTTATTTCTTGGTGTTGGTTTTGTTTAAAGCTAGCTGAGCAGTTCGCTTAGCTATTAGCATGCCTGCTCCTGGCTTGCTCTCGGTGTGTAACATGTTGAGCCTCCAGTGATAGTAATACTTGATAATGATACTTAGGAAACTAGAAAAAGCAGATTATTTGCTGTAATGGAGGTGATTAATAATTTTGGAGAACAGTTCCACACTGCATGGAGACACATAATTAGCTAGTGGCCGCTTGTCAGCCAGGGACCAAATATAAAGAGTGACAGTCAGATGGATCGATGTTTGTAATCAGCATTAAAAGATATAAATCATATCCGATCACATGGGGTTTTTTTCAGGAGATCGGCTCGATTGGCACATACCTTTTTCATGGGCAAATAAAAATTAAAACTGAGTATATCATCTTTGCAAAAGCAGAATTGTTGATACCCTATTCCACACTCACTAGACTGTGCAGGTGTACCTAATTTTTTGGCTGGTAATTCAAATCACCCATAAAGGGGCTTTCCAAAAAGTTGAAACTAAGAATAAACACAATGGTTATCAAAGCGCCCGGCGGGTTGCAAAGTTGCACATGATTGTCATGACTAGGGCTGGCATATGTGGCGTGCAAGTAAAGTCCAATGGATGTGTTCCATGCGGGACGTGGAACAAATGGGTGCTTTGAAACCCGCAAGGCCACAACGATTCAGGTCAGACCAATTTATTCAGGCAGCGCACAAATCGAGAACAATGGACACATTTTTGGGCAGGAGGTATGAAAAAAAAGGTGGAACCCACCAGGAAAATAATCCGTTGTAGCACTGCCGTTTACAAGCAAATGACACTTTTATTACTTATTTAATTGAGAACCACTGAATGAATACAATTGAGTACTGTTCCATAACAACTACAACTGTTTATCTAAGTCCAATGTAATACTACAAATATTTGTACCATTTCCTCCTTATTTCTATGTGTTACAATGTCGTAGGACGAAGTGAAGACACTGATTTCACAGCCCAAATGTAACACTATACATTATGTACATTATTCTCTTAATTGTGGATGCGTTCCAATGTGTAAAAATATATTTAAAAAATCACTCAACTGACATCTTGGTCAGAAATTATTTTCTTCCTTTATAATTTTCTCAACTGTTGCTGACAACATGTACCTGTGGCATACAAACTAAAAAAAAACCTTTCTAGCGCCCCTAGTGGCTATAACAGGGAATGATTCAACTCAGAGGGGTCAATCACTTACTAGTACTATCAAACTAACAAGGTGCACTACAACTAGTTCCCACACACCAACTGTAAACGGCTGCATGGGGCTCTCGCACGGCTCAGTTCGCACGGTAAGGAAGCCGTCCCGTCCGTCCCGCTCTCATGGGCCATCTCCGTCAGCCGGCGGTTCTGCGATGCGCCCTCGTGACGTGTGCTCTTCAGCGTGGTGAGGAAGAGGAGGATCATATTGGACGGCTACTCAACCACTATTAAACAGCTACAAGGGCCGCAGCTCCGCTCATACATGCTGCTGCTGTCACAGCGCCTTCTAGCGCCATCATTCGTCGCAGGACTACTCGCGTCAGGCACACCACTTCCACAACCACATGACCGGACACACAGTCCTGTGCCATTATCCTCACACACATCAGTGCTACCGCTACACACAAAGCAGTTGGGGAGCAGCTGAAACAGAACAAGCCAGTGAAATGAAAGTAATAGCAAGCCGTGAGTGAGGCAAACACATTACTGGATAAACTCACTGGCCACTTTATTGCATACACCCAAACAGATGTGTCGTTTCAACGCATTGATGGAATTGCTCAAAGGTTTTTTCACCTCTGTGTTAAACGCCGAGCTCCACAGTGTGGATCACATTGTGTGTACCAAATGAAGGGACCAGTGAGTAAACATACAGGTTAAATAGAAAATGTTGCCTGTGGACTCACATAAAACACTTGCTCCCGCATGGAGGGCGTGTCTGGAGGGCTCTGATTGGACAGAAGACGTTTGGAAACTGTACTGGTGGATGATGTCTGGTCGTCCTTATCAAATGGACTGGAATGAGATAAATAAAACAATTTGGTAAATAAACAAAGTATAAACCTAAGTGATATGAGTTGAATAAAGAATTTGAATACAAATTTTGAGTAACTCAGCAAAGGATCTAAGAATATGTGCATAAAATTAGTTTTTAAGGCAAATGAACACAAAATGGCCTGCTATGCAATAGGTTTGCAACTAACGATTCTTTCAGTAGTCCACTAGTCAGAAATTATTTTTTCGGTTAGTCGACTACTCAAACGATTATTGCCTATAATCTGCTGTATATTATTGAGTTTGACATTAAGTCCGCAACTTCATTTGAACTCTTTATAGTAAATTCATTTGTAACAAAATAAACAATCACTGAGAAAATAATGGTTTTACTTTATCACACAAAGTAAATAACCAAAGTGAAAAATAAATCAACAGAATTAGGTGCAAGATGTCCTGCAAACATGAATTCAGTACAAAAATATTTGTATCCAGTATTGTTACAGTTGATTTACTTAAAGCAACAAAAATGCAAACATGAACATATCAGGCTTTTAATCAACAAACAACAAAAACATTTTGTATATTATTTATTTAGTCGATGATGTCAAATAATAGTAGCAGCCCTACTATGCTATATTAACAGTGCAAGGAGACATTACTATTAAATGAAATAAATAGGCAGCAGCTCCTTCAGCTTTTTCTTCTTATAGTCTGTAACTTTTTAGAGAAGGCTATCCCAAACTTGTTAGCTTAAGGCCAAAATTAGAAATGTGATTCCCCTAATCAATGGACCCAAACCAACATTCATTTATTCCAAAATATGAAAGAAAAAGTCCTTACCATTAAATATCTATTAGAATCTGGCTGAATATTAGTAGCAGTGTTTGGACTAACCTTGTGATAGTCCATGGCCAGTTTGGCATATACTTATATTCATCTCTTTAAGTAATTCAACTTCTATTATTGAATTTAGTGTTTCAGGCACACTGTGCGAAAAGTGTTTTATTTTTTTATAACAGGGACATTTTGAGGACTGTGGCAAAGAAGGTGTATTGCTGCATGTTTCCATACCTCCAAGTCACCTCCAAGTTGAGCTTCACTGTTCCAAGGTCATTGATATCCACAGCAAGGGTCTGCGGGAGGGGGCAGAACAGGTCCAGCATTTCACAGGACACGCTACCCACCACCACGTGATTGGCCAAACTCTTCAGCTCTGTCACCTGAAAAGAGTAAGACTTAGAATATCCTTGGAACAACTCCTACCTAATCAAGGTACATATATTAGGGTATTATAGAATAAATCGATGAAACCACACCTCCTTGGTGGAGCTGAGCATCAAAACTCATTCATTGCTTACCTTAATGGACAGGAGTTCTGTGACAAGAGGCAGAAAAATGTACTCTTCGCTGTCCCATATCTGCTTGTTGCTGACTTCAACACGGCCCCGCAGCCTCCAGCGTTGCCGCCCATAGCGCATTAGCACCTGGACAGTGGGTGAATATGAATATAATGCTTCCCATTAAACAAAATATTTGGAACATCAAATATAAATAGCTCAACATTAGTCTTCGAACCCCTTCAACTGGTAAAAAACAACGACAACTATTTGGTCAATTAAATTGATGACAATAAATGTATTACAGTAATTCTTTGGGGTTAAAATTCATAATTTCCACATGCATGTTTAAATTAACGTGTTTTATAGTTGTTGTTTTTTTTTTTAAAGGGGACCAATGATAAATGATAAATGATAAATGGGTTATACTTGTATAGCGCTTTTCTACCTTCAAGGTACTCAAAGCGCTTTGACAGTATTTCCACATTTACCCATTCACACACACATTCACACACTGATGGCGGGAGCTGCCATGCAAGGCGCTAACCAGCAGCCATCAGAGGCAAAGGGTGAAGTGTCAATGATGATTTTAATCTACATTTAAAACACTTCCCTGTGGTCTAAATAATATGTATTGGATATGTTTGATGCAGATTTTGCGTAAATGTTGCTCTACTGTCACTTTTATAACCTACTTTCTGCAAATGTCTGCATAATGTACAAAACCCTGTTGTGTAATTCGTAAATAAAAACAGAATACAATGATTTGCAAATACTTTTCAACTTACATTCAATTAAATAAACTGCAAAGACAAGATTTAATGTTCGAATTGAGAATCGTAATTTTTTTTTTGCAAATAATCATTAACTTAGAATTTAATTGCGGCAAGACGTTGCAAAAAAGTTGGCACAAGAATTTTAACCACTGTGTTACATGGCCTTTCCTTTTAACAACCCTCAGTAAACATTTGGAAACTGAGAAGACCAATTTTTGAAACTTTTTAGGTGTAATTCTTTCCCATTCATACTTGATGTACAGCTTAAGTTGTTCCGACAGTCCGGGGTCTCTGTTGTCGTATTTTAGGCTTCATAATGCGCCACACATTTTCAATGGGAGACAGGTCTGGACTACAGGCAGGCCAGTCTAGTACCCGCACTCTTTTACTACGAAGCCACGCTATTGTAATAATGAGAATGTTGCTTGGATGGCAACATATGTTGCTCCAAAACCTGTATGTACCTTTCAGCATTAATGGTGCCTTCACAGATGTGTAAGTTACCCATGCCTTGGGCACTAACACACACCCATACCATCACAGAAGCTGGCTTTTGAACTTTGTGCCTATAACAATTCGGATGGTTCTTTTCCTCTTTGGTCCGGAGGACACGACGTCCACATTTTTCAAAAACAATTTGAAATGTGGACTCGTCAGACCACAGAACACTTTTCCACTTTGCATCAGTCCATCTTAGATGAGCTCGGGCCCAGTGAAGCCGGCGGCGTTTCTGGGTGTTGTTGGTAAATGGCTTTGGCTTTGTATAGTAGAGTTTTAACTTGCACTTACAGATGTAGCGACGAAATGTAGTTACTGACAGTGGTTTTCTGAAGTGTTCCTGAGCCCATGTGGTGATATCCTTTACACACTGATGTCGCTTACGTGCAGTGATTTCTCCAGATACTCTGAACCTTTTGATGATATTACGAACCATAGATGGTAAAATCCCTAAATTCCTTGCAATAGCTCGTTGAGAAATGTTGTTCTTAAACTGTTGGAAAATTTGCTCACGCATTTGTTCACAAAGTGGTGACCCTCACCCCATCCTTGTTTGTGAATGACTGCACATTTCATGGAAGCTGCTTTTATACCCAATCATGGCACCCATCTGTTCCCAATTAGCCTATTCACCTGTGGGATGTTCTAAATAAGTGTTTGATGAGCATTCCTCAACTTTCTCAGTCTTTTTTGCCACTTTTGTGACAGCTTTTTTGAAACATGTTGCAGGCATCAAATTTCAAATGAGCTAATATTTGCAAAAAATAACAAAATTTTCCAGTTTGAACGTTAAGTATCTTGTCTTTGCAGTCCATTCAATTGAATATAGGTTGAAAAGAATTTGCAAATCATTGTATTCTGTTTTTATTCACGATTTACACAACGTGCCAACTTGACTGGTTTTGGGTTTTGTACTTTGTCATACCTACTCTTGTGTTTCTCAAACCAAATTGTAATGTCACCGCCTTTTTCCATCGTAGTTTAGCAGCTAATCCAATTTTCTACTGGTCCTGTGTAAAATGTCGTAAAGTCAAATAAAAGCGGCTAATCCAAATTTCTACTGGTCCCGTGTAAAATGTTGTAAAAGGAAATAAACATGGAAGTATTTATTTTATCGACATTAGGAGGAGGAGCTCCTCCCACTATACTTATGTACATTTAGGTAGCTCCTACCCAAAAAGCATGAATCTTATAATTTGTCGTTTTGGCATTTTTTAAACGCAAGTATCCAACATTGTAAGAACATTAAAAAGTCAGAAAAGTCAAATATGATCTTAGGAACCCCTTAAAAAAAGTGTTTGTGTGGACTTTTGCATGCATTTGTGTTTATGTCACCTCATACTGGTCACCAGCACATAGCCTGGCGAAGCCGGCAAGGCCTGTAAACATGAATAAGAAATGGTGAGTTGAGAAGAAAGGGGAAGAGAAAGTGATGAGTGTAGAAAAGTGACTCACCCTTCATCTTGACATGAAACTCTCCCATGTGGCCTTCCAGTTCACTCTCCAGTGAGCACATGCGCTGCACAGACATCAAGATATTAGTACAAACTCCTGCATCATCTCACTGATGTCAAGGTAATAACATAAAAAATTGAAGTCAACTTGTCGACTGTAGTTCAGCCTCTCACCTCTGTACATTCCCTGAAGCCTTTGTTTGCCTCACTCAGGCTCTCCCTGGCCTCCTTACTCCCACTGGCGGAGTTAAAGGCTGCCACCATTTTACTGGCGCCATCTCGAAGTCGGCGCTGTATGCAGTAAGCATCGTACAGCTCCTCTACCTACGAGAGAGACAGGTTTCAAATAACTTCATATAATCAATTACTGAACTGTAAATAACAGTTATTAGCTGATTGATCATTTTAAAAAAATACCTTGCTGAGGTGGAATTCCAAGCGACGCATAAATCTCTCTATGGCTTTCACTTGCTAAAATAAAAGAGGCCAAATTAGTCAAGCTTATATGTATTGTTGTTTAATACAGTTTATATTTGTGTCCCAGTCTCTGAGTCCATATATAGTGGTACCTCAACTTATGAGTAATTTGAGGTACATACTATCTCAGATTTTTCTTATGCTTTAAGTTGTGAGAATAATTGTGATATCATATTTGTGAGAATTGTGAGAATAATAATCACAAGCCCAACACGACGTCGGTTGAAGTAATACTTGTCACAGAGTTATCTGCATATACTGTACACTCATTCATCAACCAGAACTTAAATACAAAAACAATTCGAAATGTGTATCAAACATTCTACCTTTCCAGAAATAATAATACCACACATTTAAGTAACACTGTTGGTTAATAAAAATTAAAAAAAAGTACATACATACATACATAATATTGTGCAGATCAGAAAAAATATAATTGCTTAAGGAGCAGTACCCCTTCGGGTCATCGGATCAATTTGGAAAAAACTTGAAGGAAAAACCTGCGGTGTGGCAGCGTCAGGAAAATATAGCCTAACATCAAGATTTCTGTCAAATGACGAGGGTCTGGGCTCTACAACGTGCAATTTTAATTGTGTTTGTGTTTTTTTTTCATTGTATAGAATTGCACGCCACACTGCTAATTTGCAACATGGAAAGATAACAACCCAACTTTTCAGTGCCATGTAGTGCAGTTTATTACTTCTACTGCAAGCTACAACATAAAAGTAAACATTATTGTTAAACAAACACCTGCTGTACTTTTAGAAATGCAGTATTTTGGATTGTAAAGCTGTTCCTAATGTGGTCACCAGTGAGTGTATACAACAGCTGTCAGTGAAACTCACCTTATCCTGCTCATACAAAGAGCCCTGCGGAAGAAAAGAAAACATTTAGCATCATAAAGAGTCCAATGAGCATCCCGACTGGCACTGCTCGATACCAGTGAACCCAGTTTTTGAATAGACCGTCTCTCACCAGTCGCCCATTTCTCTTATTTTCTCTGATCTGCTGGCCCAGACTGTCCAGCTCCAGCTGGTGGACCTGTAAGTATGACCTAACAACAACAAAATGCAATGTTTCACTTTTAATGATTTTCCACCTGGCAGGCACCCACGTTGAGTGTCAACTCACTGTAAGCCCCGACGTAAGGCGGCGTAGACCTCGTCCAGACGCTCAGGCTGCGGGGTTTTGGCAGGGGGCAGCTTGGTGGAGCCTGTGAACATCCTGCTTCCTTACAAGGCACGTTTCTCTTGGATCAAACAGTGCTGGAGAGGCGGAGAGCCGCACAGTGACAAAAGTTCATTTCTGCGACGAGACAATCATAAAGAAAGCAGGCTAGAGGAAGCAGGATGGAGGTACCTGATGACTGGAGGGATCCTGTCACTACTGGAGCATGCTGGCAGGGCCAAATGGAGCACTGGGGCTTTAATAAACCAAAGGACATGTCCTGTAATTGTGCCCAAAAGACAGATGAGAGGCATTTTCCCACTCATGCTTCACTGAACCGGACAGGGATATTCCTCCCACCCGGCCATTTTTTAACAATCTTCATAATGACAGATGGTAAGGAGGCGATAGAGGACAGAAACCTGTTTCACTTCCACTCTGGGTAAATATTTTAAGTGTCTGAGTCACAGCATGATGCTCTCTATAGCTACGACCACAGCAGTCACCACACTTAAGCTTGTCTTCCTTTTTCTTCTTTGCTCCTGCCGCCACTCCCCCCATCTTTTCGCCCCCACTTCCCTGCACAGAGCAGGAAGTCTCATAGTGGCTTCCATACAGGAAATTCTACACAGACGCTTGGCCCGAGAATATAAAGCAATCCCTGCGACGTGGGCGAGTGTGTAAAATAATGGCTGCTTTTCAGAAAAAAAATGTTGAGATTTGCGTGATCAAGGTGACTATAGGAGGAGGGTCGTGCCTGTGCTAAGCTAGTCACAAAAGAGATTATGGTTTTAAACCAACTTAAATCTGTCATGTAAGAGCCAAACCCCTTATTAAGACATGGAATCTGTGAATGAACAAAGGATGGGAAGCTGTCTTGCATTTTTACTCTAACAAATGGCCCAAATTTCACCTATTTTTAAAAAAATACATCAACTTGTGCTTGTACAAAACACATACATTAATCATTTGATCAACATGCTGCCTTTATGTGTTACCCTGTCACAGAGTGATGACGCGGGGTGCGGGTGGGTGTCCCTCAATGGCCAAGGGCTAATCTAGGTGACATACTGTGAGGATTAACTGAAGGTTGTGGGGGGGGGGGGAGAAAAAGTGCTATACAGTGACACTGGTCACATTTCATACAAAAGTGCAACTGGATGATGTAAGTCAATGAAACAAGAGACTTTGTGAAGGAACACGCACATACTCTCCGAAACAACATGTACTAGCACACACACGCACACACACATTCAACAGCTAACTATGGGTTTTCCTTTCATTTCGATGAGCTTTTATCCCTTTCCCTACATTAGAGATCATTAGCTGCATTAATCCTCTCCTAGCGAGCGGAGCAAACAAAGACGACACTGTTTGAAAGCACCTCACAAGACTGGAGTTTTCTTTCCAAAAAAAGTATTTCATGCACAAGCCACATAATGTGTTGTGCTACTTATTCCCACACATAAACCACACATTTCATGTTAGAAAACATACAACCAGATGTGTCAATAAACAATCGAAAGGGTCACTCACAACAAACTTTACAGTTCCTGTAGTCCTTAACTGACCTATGACCTATGTATTGTACATACACTGGACTAATGATTCTCAAACTGTGGTATGTGTACCAGTAGTGGTATGCAGGCTCCATCTAGTGGTAAACTAGATTTGATTCATTATTTTCATTTTATTTTCCTATATTCAAGCACAGTGTTACTGTTCCAACTGTGTGTAATGTTACAGTGGCCAAAATATTAAATATACTTGTTAAATAAAACTTCTGCTTTATCTTTAATTAATATTTGGGCCTACTACGCAACTGTATTTTAAAAAGGGGTCATATTATGATTTTTTTTTCTACATTTAAAAAACGTCCTTGTGGTCTACATAACATGTGATGGTGGTTATTTTGTCAAAATGTTGCATAGATTATGTTTTACAGATTTTAAAGCAGCTTTCTGATCGACTCTTCAGGATGCGCTGTTTTGTCAGCGGTCTTATTTACCTGGCTCTACATCGACTGCGTCTTCTCCAGGCCCACTTTGATGTAGTTTTTAGCGCTTTCATATCGAGTCTACTTACAAATATAAGTTAGAACTATACACTACTTTGAATTAGAAATGGATATAGTGGAGGATGCATATCCATGCACAAGACAGTCTGCCCCACATCAAGAGGATAGAGAAAAAGAAGGAGCTTATTGACAACAACGTTGGACTGGTTGAACTGCAATGGCGGACCATGTATGGAAATATCCGCTGATGTCACATGTGGCACAACGTCCCAAAAAGAGCAAATTCAAAACGAGTCATTTGGCGGAAGTAGGAAAGAAGGCAAGAATATCTTACAAATATCTCCGTAATGCCTCTAATATTTGTTTTCAAATTTCAATGCAGCCCACATATACAGGTACAAATAAAAAAGAAAAGAAGGAAACTTAGTTTTGCATAAAAGGCCCCCTTAAAGTACAGTGTTTTCTTTTCCTATATTCAAACAGTGTCACTGTTCAAACTGTGTGTTATGTTACAGTGGCAAAAAGATTAAATATACTTGTTAAATAAAACTTCTACCTTGTTTTTAATGAATACTTTGGCCTATTCCACCATTGTATTTTAATGTTGGTCATTATGGTGATACTTGGAGAGCTAAGTTTTTCTGAGGTGATACTTGGTGAAAAAAGTTTAAGAACCACTGCACTGGACCATTATTCAAAATAATCAATTAGTAAAATAAATGATAGTAGGCAATGACATACATCAGGAAATCACATACATGAACCATTAAGTTAAACATGAATTCATTTGAAAACACACATAATGTTAACGTTCTAGTAGTAACCATCCTAAAAGGGCAAGTCAAACAATAACACTGACTGTTTTCATTACACGACTAGACGAAAATGTATGCTGCAGAGGTTGGGGTGTGTTTTGGAGAAATAAGACGCGATGAAGGGTAGTAGTCAGTGACGTGCTGTCAGGGAAGGAAAGTGAGGCAGTGCCTCACCTTGCCACCAGGGGGGTAAAAGGCTTAACCATGAGATGTTCAAAATCGAAGTAATAAAATAAAATAAGTTTGAATATTTCTCTTTTGGTCTATGCTTTCTATGTGATTTTGGTGTGGTACCTGTATATTTTGATAATTTTCATGGTCAAAATCGCGGCAATTCCTGATGAAAATAACACGACAGACAAGAAGTGAGGCAGACACAGGTGGTGCCTCCACGGCTACACACAAAGTGTATTGAGCGTGTGCGTGCAAGGGGTGCATGCTTGTTGCCACTGGGAAAAGGCAGGCCATGAGGCAGCAAGTACCTCTGCCTCAGGGTAGGGGGCGATACATTGTCTACTAGCAGTTCAATGCCTCAGCAGTACTCTGACTCGCCACACTGGGAGAAGTGGAGGCGCTCACGGTAGCAGACACATGTCTCTCCAGCGGAAGCCAGCCTTTTTTTTTTAAAACTGTATTTATAACAAACATGCCATTTTTATTAGAGTAAGCCAGCGTTTGTGGGTGTTTTTTGTCAGATGCTTTGAATTAAATTGAATTAAATGAATGTGTCTGCCAATATGGAGGATTATATACTGTATCCAAGATTAAATACTTCTCTAAACTGGACATTAAGACAAAATTAATGTGATCATACAAAGTAGGTTTTCATGGAGGATAGCTATTGCTGCTTCAGATACAAATACAGAAAGGTAAGACACACTCACAATACTTGATTTATTTTGTTAAAAGCAAATGGGACCAAAAAGTATTTCATAACAAATTTATGAAATACTTTTTGGATCAATTTCTCATATCATAATATCATTATGATAACGTTTTTATGAAAGCGAATTACTCCCTTCATTTTCGTGTTATTCCAAATGTGCAATTTAAATCAACAATGATTAGAGCTGCACATATGAATTTAAGTTTTTTTTTAAATAAATAAAATAAAAACTCCAAAAGTATCTATGTCTCACCAGGTGTATAGTTCACCGCACGTCACTGGTAGTAGTCACAATAAAAACACAACCGCTACGGTTCCAGATTAGTGGATTAGCTAACCCGGCGGCAGAAGGCCACTTAGTGGGATAAACAGTCGCATCACAGCCGGGGCCGCTTCACTTGGATGGACCTTCAACAGCAAAACTTGGGAGTCAAATGTAAAATCCAGCCAGGATTCTACGGAGTTCACAACTAACCACCAAATATAGACAATATGGATCAAAAAGTCGACTTGCCAGTTTATTACAAACATAAACACCGCTGGCGAGAGAGCCCCACAAAAAGGAGAAAAGCGAAATACAATGACGACGAGCGGGCGGATATCAAGCGGACTACATCCCAGCAAAGCTAATTTAGCGTCGCCAATAGTAAGAGAGATCTTAAAAACTGCCTTCTTATGACCTTGGTCGATTAAACAAGCTCTCACCTCTCTTTGGAAGTCCGACACACCGGAGACTTGGGCATAAATCCCATGGCCAACACGATGCTCCACACAGTTCGCTAGACTTCTTCGGGGCGCTGTCTTTCTCCTCGATTTCGCAGTTTTTTGTGTCCATACAGTGGAGCGGTCACCAATAGACGACTTCCGGTTGGTCATTTCCAAAATAAAAGCCCCTCATGTGAGTCAAGAGTTGGGTTGCAAATGTACACGCTTGGCATTATGTTCAAAAACGATTTGCTCTGTGCTAATATAACTAAAAGGTAACGTAGTTTTTATGTATGTTAAGACTATTCCAAATACACACAATGTTTAATTTGCAATTAGTGTGTATTTATGTACACCATGTTTAGTTATGTCGAATCACAATGCCATTGTCTCTCTGTGGCAACCCCAAACAGGAAAAAATATGTTAATTATTATTTCCCATAGAAAAAATAGTTATTGATAATGTGTTCTTATTACTCAAAAACATGAATGAGTCAAGTAGTGTAAAAAATGTTGAAGATTAAACATTTCTGTGCGTCACCCCCCCCCCCACACACACACACACCCCACACACACACACACACACACTCAACCGTGACAATAATAGTATAATAATAGTATATTTTTGTATAAAATTGTTATAAGTATATCTCTGCATGACATTGTATAATTTTTAACATTAAAGAAATAAATATATATTAATTTACAACAATAACTTTATTAACATTGTTATTAGCCTGTAACAGAAAATATAGTTTTTCCTGAAATAAAAAAAAAAGTATCCTCATTTAAACTATAAACATTTTTTGACCGGTTTGAACCTATTAATATGGACAAATAGAATTAAATAAACTCAATAAATGATAATAAACTCTAAATTATCAGCAACATTAACTCAGGAGCAAAATATATAAACTTTAACCTACAAAACAAAAATCAAAACAATTTGTGCTGATTTTTTTATCATCAAGATGAAGTCATAATTTATGCACGATTACAATGAGCACGTTTTGCAGTACACAGCTTTGTAAAGCGTGGTTCAAAGCATGATACTGATAAACCATGTTCACACACGTCCCACTGGCATTTCACCTTACATGGGGGCCGCCCCACTATTCGAAAAGGACTGCTTCATATAGCCAGTAGGATTTAAGACAATCTGGTCCACTGGCCCTACAAACAATTGTATTTTTATTTTATTTAGCCTCTATTTAACCAGGTAATATCCTATTGGGATCAAAGATCTCTTTTCCAAGGGAGACCTGGCCAAGAGGGCAGCAGCAAGGTTACATTAAAAAACAGTAAACAACACATAAAACATCACATTTACGACATTAAAACTTGCTCACATAACACATGTGCATACAGACAAGGTAAACTGCAATCCTTTCACAGAAGCTTTAAACTCATTCAATGTAACAAGGGTTTGAAGTTTAATATTCGATTGTAGGTTATTCCAAGCCTTCGGTGCTGAAAACCTAAATGCTTTCTTGTCCAGTTCAGTTCTTACTTTGGGGACGACAAATAGCAGAACATTCATTGAACGAAGATTGTGACTTCATTGTTTCTTTGTTAAAAGACAAGACAGATAAGATGGAGTGATACCCAGAATGGTTTTATAGATGAAAACATACCAATGATTGAGGCGTCGAGCACATAAAGATGTCCAGTTAACCATTGAGTATAATATGCAATGGTGAGTAAGGGGAGCGCAGTTGGTGATGAATCTCAGTGCACCGTGGTACACACTATCCAGCTTGTGGAGACAACCAGCAGTAGCATTCATGTACAACACATCTCCATAGTCAATAACAGGTAAAAAGGTTGTTTCAACCAATTTCTGTTTCACAGTAAAAGAAAAGCAAGACTTGTTTCTATCATAAAATCCCAGTAAAAGTTTCAGGTTTTTTTTACAACATACTGAATGTGCTCCTTAAAACTCAAGTGGTCATCAATTAAAAATCATAAATATATAGACGTCCCTTATTTATTTTTGAGGGAGTTGGCAACCCTAAGTAGATCCCCTCTATTTGCGGGCGGGGGTTACGTTCTGAGACCCTCCAAAGCCCCGGGCAAAATGATGATTATGGATGAATATAAACCAAACAAATGTTAAAGGAGCCATATGTATGAATATGGCCACAAATGGTACTGCAATCACGGTCAAAATGTTGTAGTCCCCTCCCCCTCTCCCTGACTGAGGTTGCCAGATAAGCAGCCAAATCCAACTGGGCTACTCCAAGGAACTTCAAACTTCCACTGCCTCTTACAAGGGGTTGAGGTGCTGGGACCATAATAGCTAAATATACAAGCTTTTTGTCAATAACAAATCTCTAACCAACACATTTTACACAGAAATTAGGCTATTTTCAGGATGAAGTACGTCATACTTGCATACAATATCACAACAAATGGCTATCATATGGTTATTGTCAGTACTATCAGAAAACAAAGACTAAAACCAACTAAAACCAACTACAACCAACGCTAGCAATGGTTATATTGGTGAAAATAAATAGAGCATGCTTAGCAGCCTAATGTATGCCCAAAACTAAAGAGGAGAAATTTTACCAAGGTATGCCTATAGGCTACTGTTTCAAACGTTTCAGATTGCCATATAACTTGGTATACATGGAGTCCACAATATGCAAACACGAATGAGGAATTATTTTGTGATTTGGCTGTCTCCATCCGTGCTAATGTTGGAACCCATTTCCTCTGCATATCAGCATATTGAGAATAGGCACTGACACTACCCATATCCACAATGGTTTTATTTGTCGAAAATATATTTTGCCCTGTCAGTTTGGTTACACAACGACATACATATATTTCCCGCGTTAGCCTATGTACGGTAGATGTGTCATCGAACTGGCCTATACGGATGCTCCCATTGCACGAACATACTAGCTTTGCTAGACAAGATCATATACTGTATTGGACAATGTAGTTTACATATGAACTGTCCATTTCCATTTATTACAAGTAATATGAAAACGTAAATGCTTGACTTACCTATCAAGGAGGAAATTAGCAAGTTTGGCGTCAGTTGAAAAAATATTCTCCGCCTTCACTTCAATCGTCTCCATCTTTCAAAGGCATCACTGATACAAATCTTCGTTTTGTTCCTGGCTTTGTCATGACTAAATTGAGAATCGAAATGACGCCTTTTAGATTTACTAAGGCCTGACATGTTTAGTAACTTTACCAGTGGCAGTAGCTAGACGAAGATGGCGGTGCATAAGTGGCAACCTGGAAGTGACACACTCACTGACTTTCTAATTGGTCAAACGATAGAGGGCGGGACATCGAAATTAAAACAATATTTCGGGGCTGTAAATCTAATTTTGAAATGAGCGTATTCCGACTGATCTACTGTTATCAGTTATAGAGGTATTCGAAAAGAACATGATTTATTAATGCATTTTGACATATCAAGACTACCTAATGATCACTTGACATGAAATTCTTACATACGGCTCCTTTAAATTTTCAAATGCAAAGGAACTTACCACTAATGAATGATAATAAAATATGATTGATGCAGACCATATGTATGCTGTATTAGTATGTTGTGCATTTTATGCTTTATTGTCTTGGATTTGCTGTGAAAAAATCAGCCTTTTATCATAAAGACATAGCACATATGTGTGGGGTTTCTCACAACTTAAGAAAAAAGTTAAGAAACCCGCAAACATGAATCGCAAATAGGGGTTGACTGTATTGATATGTTTACAGTACAATTGCACAACATAAACATTTTGGGGAAAAACACAAAATACAAAGTTATATTGCCAAATAACATACCATTAACAATACAGTGCAGTTCTATACTACAGAAAACGCCACCATATATTGTTTAATTATTACATATTTGACAGTATCAATCAAAAATAATGTCTGTAAAAGCTCAGGAAACTTAGCGCAGAGTGAGTGGAGGAAATGCGAAGGAAGATATGGAGCTGCGGAGCTCGCGTTGAGCAACAAGATGGATGACTTTTACGGAGTCCTGGATGAATGAGCATGTATCGGACACTTCGGTCTAGACGGATTCTTGCTCATCCGCGGGGACCGAACTTTGTTCGAGAGCTAGTGGGCAGCCTAGGACAGAGTCAGCTCTCATGGTTGTTTCGTTGGGTCTTTTCCTGTCTCTTGTTCACACCAGTAGACAATGGCATGGGGCACTGCAAAGGCCAACGAGGTGTAAAGTATGCGGGTGTCAAAATGTTTTTGCTTTGTTTGTTTATGTATGGTGATAGCGTATGTGCGCAATATGTAAAAATGGATTGCTATTTTTTTGTGTTTTACTTTTGTAGCTGTATGTAGAATTGGTGCAGCTGGTTTCTTCAGCTCTCTTTTTGTCTTTTTTCTGCCCAACACTACTGAGTATGCACACTCATGCACAGCGCTAAAGGTTTCCTCGAACAAAATAACCATAGCATCCATCCATCCATTGTCTACCGCTTGTCCCAAAAAAGTCAAACCAAAACAAAAACAGTATAAACCTCGATTAACCTAAAATGCATGGCGCCAGTTGTTTGACTACTCTATACTGTATGGTGACAGAATGAATGTCAATAAGTATTTTGACAAGCTCATTTGTAAATGATAATGAAAACTACAAAAGCACTTGTTCCAAGACCTATTTCGGACATTTTCCAATTTTAAAAAAATCAAAATCCGTCAATCACTTATGTTAACTATGGGATTACGCAAAATCCGTCAATCACTTATGTTAACTATGGGATTACGCAACAGGTTGCCTTTTATTGAAGAGGCACATTTTTTCAGAACACCAGCTTTTATTTTGAAATTCAAACACGTCTCCCGGAAAACGAGTATCCGCTAGTTGCTGTGGCAACAATGATGTCCCTTTCTGTCATTGTTTTTTTCCCTTTAACTAACGACTCCACGCTGAATTCGGACAAATCAAGCTGTTTTTTTCCCAGTGGGTCCGAAATAAATGAGAAGCAACTCCGACGACTCACACAACTATAAGGTTTAAAAAACCTAGAGGCTCCGTTGCAGGCGCAACGGCTCCAGGGCAGAATTTTTCCAAGTCAGGCGGTGGGGGGCGGCTCAAAGAGTGAGATCATGAGGCTCCACACTTGCTGAACAAAAAGAATACTAACAATCCATGTTGTATTAACATATTGTATTTACAGTAATGATTTCATTACATCGAAGTGTTTTGGGTAGACAACACGTGCTTGTTACACCTCACCCCAATTGGGAGTTCACCAATTAAACAAGCCAAGGGAGATGTTTATTACATTTGACTCATTCAATGTGTATATAAGATACATACTGGACCATTCCAGTGACCAAAATAATATTGGAATATGACAACAAACGGAATCCAAGATGAAAAACAAGAGTGGTAATGACTTTTAACCTCTTCTCACTAGAACTCATGTGACAGCTCGAAAATATGCATTTCTCCGTGACAACTTGCATGCTTGTCTCCAATGAAGAATCGGCCATTGACACAAGATTGTACCAGTTGAAAATAATTTGCCAAGATTGGACAAATTCAAGTAGCTTTCCACTCCAGCCACACATTAAGTAAATTTTGCAGGCTTCACTGGTCACAAAATAAAAGGCTCTAGTCAAGTGACATTTACATGATTTTTAGTATTAAGTCCTCTATTTTATAAAATATATATGAAAGCAAAATACAAACATATTCATGGTGGCACTCAACCAAAGTCAATCATATAAGCACTACTTTTTCCATTGTACCTACTGGCAAGAATGCAATCAGTTCCTAAATGAAATCAAAATATATGTGTGATACAACCGCAGAAAGCTACAACATGACAGTCCATATCTACTTTTTATTTGTTGTACCATCATACATGTTGTCAACTGCCGGTCATTTTAAAACATCACACTGCCCAGAATGTATTGCAATCGGTAAAAAAAGAAACCATGAACCCAACGTGGAATGGCTACACAAGGGAGCAAAGAAAGAAAATCAATTTCTTTTTTCACATAAATGACAATGTTTTGTACATGGACTTAGTCTCGGGAGTGTTACAGTAGCAAGAGAAGATATAAAGTAAGCAGACTAAAAGCTTTGATAAACTAGAATAGGTGTTAAAATAGTTTTTTTATACTAACCACAGCAAAGAAACCAAAAAATAAAAATACAATAAAAATATTTCAAATCTTTTTGCTGTAATTAACAATAACATTATATTCTGGTCTCTGGACAAATCTTATCTCCAGTGGTTTTTGCCATTAGGCTAACAGCGGGTTTACCAAGTTAAACGGAAAAGCTGGTTAAAAGATGTCTTTTGGGGCGGTGGGACAGTTTTCCAAACTGAGAGGTAAATAGGCTCTTCAGTGAGGACATTGAACATGGACTGAAAAAGTGCAGAAAGATCCATTATCTGGGTAATTCCTCTAATTACAATGTTCACCCCATGACACAAGTGAGCCTTACCAAGAAAAGTATAACAAGTAAAAAATACACAGGGCGATAAAAACTGGGCATGGGTGTGTCAACAGATGGATGAATATGCACCTACATCCTTTGGATAGTTACATGCACATGTGTGGGATTTAGGGAATCATAATTTTTGATGGTGTTGTCAGGATAGATTTATTAATAATAATTTTCCTACTACTGTACTCAACGCCAAGGACAACAATGAGGAGGCTAAAGACTCTATGGTCAAATTACAGCCAGCCCAAAACAGAAATTTTGAAATGGATTTTTGGTAAATAAATCTGTATGAAAAGTCTTTGTCACTCATACATGTCAATGTATGATTAAAAAGCAAGCATTAAATTACAACAGTAATGTTTGTCTATGTAGGATGCAAGTGTTTGTAATCCTAAATGCAAATAATTAGATGTGGATGTGAACGGGGTCTGTGTGTGTTTACAGGGTCGACCCTTGCATCCATCACCGGTCCATCATGCTGAGGATCATTTCAGGGGTGAGGTCTCCATTAGGCGGGGCCTCCGACAGCTGCATTTCCTGTTCCTGGGACAGCTCTTCCAGCTGAATAGTGGAGTTGTCTTCACCGACAACCACCTCATGCGGGGCTTCCTCTTCCATATCTTCTTGTTCGGCACCGATCTCCTTTTTCACAATGATGTCATCCACCTCTCCAGTGACCTCGTCCTCAACGCGGATGATAGCAGCCACTGTCAAGAGAGTTAAGTCAGCTTTAAAAAAAAACAAAAACACTACAATTTGAACATTATTGCCACGGTATCATCATAAATGCTTTCCAAAAGACAATCCCAAATTGTTGCATTGAACAAGCATTTTACTAAGACTGTAAGGCACATGTATGGAAGGTTTATAAGACCATACACAGGGTTGTGCATAGCGCTTCAAGTCCATTATGACACTCACTATCTGGCTTGTTCTTTGGGGGACGCCCGCGCTTCCGCTTGACTGGTGGATCCTCAGGAGCCGCGATAGGAATCACAGGTGGAGCTTGTTCCACTTCGATATCAGTTAACAAATCATCTTCATCATCAATGTCCTCATCAAGATCAGGTTCTACACGAGGATGACAATTTTGTCTCAGTTCAGTTGTGAGTTGTTTCAATAACCATTCTACCACTTGAAGTAATGAACACTAGTTAAAAAAAAAAAAGAGGGCGGAGGCATACCTGTGTCATCATCATCATCATGCCTGTCCTGCATCTTCCTCTTCCTGCCACGACGACTCTTCTTGGGAGGAGTTCCATTTTGGTCTCCAGGAATTTCACCCATGCAGTTCTCACTGTGACGCAGCATTGTGTTCTGTGGGGTAAACATAATAGTATGGTGACACACTACACAAGGTTGCTGAAAAGTAGTCACAAATCTGTGTGGGCTCAGGCCTACCCTGCGGGTGAACGTCTTGCTACATTTGTTGCAGACAAAGGCAGTGGGCACAAAATTGGGATCGTGGTAACGTTTGAAGTGCATGTCCAGAAGCTGCTTCTGTCTGAACGTCTTCTCACACTGACTACAGGCAAAGGGCTTCTCCCCAGTGTGTGTACGCTTATGCATGATCATGTGGCGTTCCTGTCAGAGGAACAGGGGCGTGTTAAGACAGCTGTACACTAAAGATCATCACTCAAATGTTGTCCACATGGCTTACCTGCTTGCAGCAGTAGTCACACTGGTCACACTTAAAACGTTTCTCATTCTTGTGAGTCTTCTGGTGCTGGATGAGAGCATATCGCTCATGGAACACAGCGTCACAGTAACGACATTTCTTTCCCTTCTCAATAAATGAATGCTGCTTTCGCAAGTGAACACCTGAGATTTCCAAAAGGAAAGACATTCACTTGAGCTGCACACATCTGTTTTGTTTTCGGGGCAAAAATTATTGAATATTTTTTACCAAGGTCACTCTTGCGTGCGATGACAGTGTCACAATGTGGACAATGGAACTTTGCCACATTCTCTGTGTGTTTCTGCAGGATGTGCATCTTCATGGTGCCACTCTGGGTAAAACGGGCATGACAAATGTAGCACTCGTATGGCTTCTCGCCTGCAAAAGCAAAGTGAAAGGGTCTTGTAAGTGTGTGAAACCATGTTTTAAAACACAAGAAGTCTCTAAAAAAGTAAGTATCCCACCTGAGTGTGTCCTCATGTGTCTTTTCAGTTTGTAAGTGTCCCTGCTAGCATAGCTGCACAGACTACACTGGAACGGTCGCTCTCCAGTGTGAGAGCGAATGTGCCTTTTTAACTTACTCACCTAGCAAAGGAAAAACAAGTGCATTGAGAACCTCAAGACAATATTGGCACAGTGCTCTCATTGCAGTTTCTTCGGTATCAAAAAAGGACAATCCAGATGGGATCACTCACCTCCACACTGCAATAGTCACACATGGAGCACTTGAAGGGCTTCTCGTGTGTGTGCTTGTAGCGACGATGGCGCACCAACTCCCCGCTGGTTACAAACGCCATGTCACAGTCAGTGCATTTGTGTGGTCTGGTGCCTAAGAATTAAAAACAAAAAAAACATGTAAATGGACATGTACCACATATCCAGCTGATTTTTAAACTCAAACCAGAAAACTTAATGTAATCTCAAAAGGGGCTGTTTGCAACCTTTATACTTTACAATGAGTTGTAATTTCAAGTATATCAATCTGTGCTCAGCAAGCTGGCCTTCCGGAAGATAAGTATTTATCCAACATCGATTTAAAAGGCAATATATCGATTTTATCAACACTAAAAAATGAAATATTGGATTTAAGAACGACAGACTTTATATTAAGTGTAGCACTTTTAATGAAAAGAACGTTAAAAAGTTATTTAAGTCGACACAATGATATAAAGCCACAACATAAGCCATGAAGGATGCGACAGACAAAACGGATTTGACAACGGCGAAAGTTCACTGACAGACCAACTTGAGACGGAAGGTTAAAAACAGTGTAATAAAGACAGCATATTAAGGTTATTGAAAAAGTGTTTTTGTAAAAGTTATTTATGACAGAGGTCACCCCACATCAGTTTCCAACTTGTCTGCTGTCACTTTCGTTTTTCTTTATGATGTTCCGTCCATCCAACCATCCATTTTCTACCGCTTGTCCCTCTCAGGGTCGCGGGGGTCTGGAGCCTATCCCAGCTGCCTTCGGGTGGAAGGCGAGGTGCACCCTGGACAAGTCGCCACCTTATCGCTCATATACACACACAGGGGCCAATTTAGTGATCCGTGTTTAATAAAATGAGAGTAGTAGCATTGCTCATTTAATCTGAAAAGATTTGGTTGCACTTAATTTCTCAGGTAAATCAACTGTTAATTCAACCTGAAGAAATGTTGGTTGCACTTTATTTTTGATATCAATATATTAATTGTATGTTGAAAAACAGCAGCAAAAGTAGCAGGTAAATCTACTGTTAAAATATTGGTTGTAGTACTTTTATTGAACATTGCTGGAATGTCGAAAATGAGAGCAGAAAAAGTTTACTCTTATTAATTTAACCTAAAGTGTTGGTTGCACTTTATACAATTAACAGTAACAAGAATACCAAAGACTATAAAAATGGGACCCATTACCTCCCTGCTTGGCACTCAGCATCAAGGGTTGGAATTGGGGGTTAAATCACCAAAAATGATTCCCGGGCGCAGCCACCGCTGCTGCCCACTGCTCCCCTCATCTCCCAGGGGGTGATCAAGGGGATAGGTCAAATTTCACTACACCTAGTGTGTGTGTGTGTGACAATCATTGGAACTTTAACTTTATATGAAACTTCACCTGCAGTGCCCAGTATTCATTTCCCAGTCACACTCATTTAATTTTTTATGCTAAAAAGTTACTTTATTGATTTCAACTCAATGAATCGTTTCGGATTGTATCATTCTAATTAAACTAATATTGTTAATGAATCGTATCGACAACTACAAATTCTAATAGAATCCTTGTTAAAACGAATCATTATACCCTTATTCGCTACTAATAAGTTATTATTGAATGTATAACAATATAACAGCAAATTGTTAGTTGCTTCTCCAGGACTGCTTTCGTGTAAGTGCACATGCTCCTTGTATGTAGAGCAATTCTTCAATAGTATTTTTCTTGCCCTCCCTTAGAGACCATTTTTTTCACGCATCATGGCCGCCCGACTATATAACTAGTAGTGGTCCAATGATTATAACACTTTTCAGAATTTCTATGTAATTTTAAAGACTAGAAGGTGATATATATCTAATAATTCAAGTACAGGATAAAAGTTTACATAATACATGTCTTTCGCATAGATTAGTGGTTTTTTAAATGATTTTAATCACGCCTCCCCCTCTGAGACAGATTTTTTTTCACACACCCTGTGAAATGAAGTCTTAACGAGAACCTGACCATATTTGTTCATATCCTCGTTACCGGCAAACTGAAGGGTTATGTATGTAAACCGCACTTTTCAGTCTATAAAATCCTTACATTTTCTCAAAAATCGACAGAGCACCTTGTAACCCGGTGTGGATTAATAGTGGTTGTGCTTACCGACCTCTATGCATTTCATTTGGTACACGATGTAATGATAAGTTTGATCAGTAGATGGCAGTTACATAAGAGTGTGGACTGCAAGATAAAGCTAGCAAAGCAAGCCCAAAACCTTGATGTTTCATTGAAACATTACACAAGGCACCCAAAAAAACTGTCTAAATGTTGTACCACGACTTTGGTAAGCTACAAAGCTGCACCGCTTGATGGATTGTCGGCACATTACAGCTACCGTAGTGATGCGTACTGTGCTTCAACATGAGGGTATTACTATAGTGTGTTTTTAAATTTAAAAACCCCAAAATGGTACCCATTAGGAGACATTATTTGGGGGTTTGTTTCGTAATATCATGCAAAACCAACTTTTCTTACCGATTGGTTGCTGCTGTTGTGTATTTGGGACCTACATAAGTTGCCATTTCTAATATAAAGTAGCGTACAGTTCTAACATCTCTGTCAGTAGACTTGAAATGGAAGCGCTAAAAACTACCGGTATAGTGGGTTTACATAACTCACCCACAGAACTTCAGTGATTTTTACAGAGACGTTTTTTCACGGGACACATTTCGAGTGGTGATGGTGTTGTTGCACTTGTGAGCCATGGATGAGGAGATACTACTCCGTTGTTGATTTAAGCAAAGTCTGAATGTCATTAAAACAGAGTCCCAATGATTGTCACACACAGTAGGTGTGGTGAAATTTGTCCTCTGCATTTGACCCATCCCCTTGTTCACCCCCTAGGAGGTGCGGGGAGCAGTGGGCAGCAGCGGTGCCGCGCCCGGGAATAATTTTTGGTGATTTAACCCACAATTCCAACCCTTGATGCTGAGTGCCAAGCAGGGAGGTAATGGGTCCCATTTTTAGTCTTTGGTATGACTCGGCCGGGGTTTGAACTCACAACCTACCGATCTCAGGGCGGACACTCTAACCACTAGAGCTCCATCTTTCGACACTCCTTCCTTACTTGCTACACACGTACAACAAAAATAATGGGGAGAAGATGCTGTCGAAGTGGAGCCACGTCAATAAAACCACCCACAAAACAATGCATCCTGTTGATTAATTCAAGCAGTGTTTCCACCTAGCTGTAGGCTTGCGTATCATTTAAGAATGAACCCCCCCGCAATTTCAGGAAGTCCCTTGCCCCTCAGTCCCCATGACACCTCACTGCACTATACAGGAAGCACTGGTGTAGAGTAACAGCCATGCACGCCAGACATATTCCTCGGGCCAACGAGCAGATTTATGGGGCGATTCCAAACTTCAAGTAGTTTTTTCCCCACTCATACGCTTACTCATCCATTTCACCGTTAAGAGCTGAGGAATTTGTATGCATGTTGTGCAAGATATTACTCGTTTTTTTATGTAAGACTTCCATCTTTTTAAGTAATCTGTGGAAGAACAGGGTGGATAAGGGGGAAAAGGGTGACAGATGCAAAAATATTGTCTATAGACAAGTAAAATTCTATGCCAGTATGCTTGTCAAATATATTTTATACGAAATAAGCACTCTATTTGGGGAGGGCTTTTATCCTCACAAGAACGTCACAATTCAGGGGATTTATAATTGAGACCGGATATCTCTAAACGCGATTTTCAGATGACTTCCAGAGAGTCCGGAGTTGGCTGCTATGTATAACTAGTAATTGTGAAAAATATAGGCATAAAATAAGAAGTCCTGTTAAGGCACTTGTGGCCACCCGGTGGGATTTTTGTTTAATTGTTCGGTCTGAAGAATCTAACAGAGCAAGTTGCAAATCCCCCACTTAATACATTGACTGTGATGTTTGCGCTACCTGTGTGGGTGTTGAGGTGGTTTCTTAGTAGTGTGACTGTTCGGAAGGCTCTTCCACACAAGTGACATTTATGTGGTCTCTCGTCTGTGTGGCTCTTCATGTGCCTGTCTAGGTTGGAGCGTCGTGGGCAAGTGTAACTACACAGCTCACATTGGAAAGTCTTCTTTACACCTGGTCGGATGGAAGAACTATATTAGAAACCAACCAAACTCCCTCCACACAGCCCGTCCATCAGATCTGTGTGCTTATTTCACAAAACACGGATTACCTTTTTTCTTGATCTTAGTGGGTTTGGGGGGCTTCATGTTTCCAACAACCTTCTCTGCATTCACCTCAGATAGCAGCCCCTCCTGCTGCTCTTCCTCAAAGTCATACACAGAAACATCCATGTCCCGGTCACCCTCTGCATAGCGCAAACGGCTTTTCTTTCCCTTCTTTCCTTTGCGGATTGCCGTAATCGGCTGGTAGTCTGGGTCCTTCGGCCATTCTGGTTGAGGCTCATCGGGTTCTTGATCTCCTGCCACTTCCCCATCCACCATTTCCTCTTCTTCCCTTGTCCCTTGAAGCTCATTGTGGACCGCCTGAAGCTCCTCTTGCTCAACTGTCTCCACTTCACCATTAGCACCCACTTTCACCACCTAAATTGTAGTCAGATCTTTCAGTTTGATTTCTTATGGGGCAATACAAAGTTTCATCAAGGGCACATTCACTTTCACAGTTTTAATTCCACCTTAAATTCCTACCTGGAAGCCTTCAGGTAAGGGGAGGGTGTGACAGATAACCGGCTCTGCATCCTTATTCGCAGATCCATCCACGTAGGTGGCTTGGAGGCCATCTACTGTAGTTGTAGTGACTGGAACCTGCACTAGCTGTAGCTGACCAAGACCTAAGGCAGCACCAGTCTGCTCCTCCATATTTACAACCTACACACAATATGTTTTTGTTACGCAACAAAAACATTTATATGAAAGTAATACTAACCACATCCTGTACTGACCTGAAGGGTGATGATCTGACCCTCGTCTCCACCAGTTACAGTAACTGTGCCGCCCCCCTCTAACACCTCTGTTTTCATTTGCAACAGTGTAGGATCCAGGGCATCCATCACCATCATCTCCATGTTGCCTGGAACTTCCACTGCTTGCGATGCTCCCGCCACTCCTTGGATCACAGGATCTCCTGCTTCTGGCAGAACCCCATCATCAGGGGCCAGGCCCCCTGGATGGGTGGTCTCCATGGAAACAACATCGCCCTCCATGGCAACGGGCCAGTCAACACTCTATACAATTTGAGGAGAAGTGGAGACTTGTCAATAAAAACAGTGTACAGTGACATCATGTCTATTTTGTGAAATGATAGGGGCTAAAAAAAATATTCCCAAGCCCACTAACTCTAACCTCACTATGGAGTTGATAAGAGTAGAACAAAACAAACAATAACAGTAAATGTCCAAAAGATCACGATTGACCAAAAACGAGTTACATCACTTTTCTTTACACATCTTGGACTTCTCGAACTAGCAAGTCCACGTAAGCAGAAATATGTTGAAAATGGAATTAAATATAAACGTTGTGTAAAGCCAAATAACACCTTTCATACTAACTTGGAGGTTTATTCAAATCACCTCGTTGACACACATGATGACACTAGGAGTTACCGCGCGGGTTTTGCAACAGCAACTTAGTTCAATAACATATGGGAACAGTTTGTTGAAATCTAACTAAACGTTTCTAAAAACGGACGTTAGATGGCATCAAAGCAGCGAACAAAACCTTGGCAAAATGTGGCAATTAGCATCATCATGAGTGGATAAAACATTGGTGGCGTGCTTCGGGTTTGCCAAGTGAATAAAGCGCGATCGGACTATTTCAAAGTGACTCTTTCGTTTTTAAAATAACATTTTACTTGAATGGGACATATTTCGGCATATTAGCCCAATTTCACGCAAGCGTTCCAATGCTGTGAACTCGTATAAGAAGTTATATTTGTTTGTTGACGGGGAGGCGCGAGGACGATTGAAAACAGGAAACAAAGGGCACGATAAGATGGACGACAGGCCTAAAGTAAGTTAAAACAGAAAGACACATTCAGACGACCATCGCTAAGCAGTTCCAACAAAATAGCATGCAAAAAGCACTTAAACACACGCCGGGAACAGCGAGTTAGAGTTTAGAGACAGATTTAGTGAATATTGGATAACGATAGAGGGAGACAAACACCCCCCGCCAGTCGGTAACGTTAAGCCCCACCGTGACACCTAGAGGCCGACGCCAGCTCCTACAAAAACGTCTCCGTGTTTGCTGGCAAAGTACGGCTTCAACTTACCGCAGAATGCTTCTTTTATCTTTATATTATGTTGGAGGCCTATCGAATGCGGGTGCTCGCTTCAATGTTTCGTGGTCGCCTGAAAAAGCTGTGTGCTGGCCTGATAATTTTCTCCCGCTTTAGAATAGAGGGCCTCACACAAAATGGCGGCCGCGGAGAGCGAAGGAGCATGCGCACACATAAGGCCTGGCAATGAAGAGGCGTGGCCAATCTGGGTCCGAGGCGCCAGATTTGAATTCAAGCGTGGGCGTGGCGACAGAGACAAGTTGGTTAACATAATTTATAGCAGCGCATTATTTGCAAATATAAGGATATTTGTCTACTTTCATGCCGTACATATTGGAATAAGCGTCACTTATATGCATTCTGGACTGTCAGTCAAGTTTATCAAAAAACTGAATCAAAGCGTAATTCACACAATAAACCACATGGGGGCGTGCGATATGCAAATTTGTGAGTGGCGATCATTTCAACCTCCTATGCTGTAACTTCTGCACCTTATCCTAAAAAAGAACACAAGCACTGCAGATACATTATCAGAATAAACAATACAGCACTATTAGCATCTAAATATAAAAAAATAAAAATATTTTTGATCAAATTAATTCATATGCTTTTACGGATTATAATGTTATAGTGTATTGTTTATTTTAGTAATATTGTTTTCTTTTAACTGACTTGTAAATAAATAAAACAACATGTTTTTCATAGCTAAACCATGTAGCTCATACACTCTGTAACACAAATCTCAATTTAACAAATTACATTTATCCTGGCGAAGTTGGTAGAGTGGTCGTGCCAGCAATCGGACGGTTGCTGGTTACTGGGGTTCAATCCCCACCTTCTACCATCCTAGTCACATCCGTTGTGTCCTTGGGCAAGACAATTCTCCCTTGCTCCTGATGGGTGCTGGTTAGCGCCTTGCATGGCAGCTCCCGCCATGAATGGGTGAATGTGGAAATACTGTCAAAGTGCTTTGAGTACCTTGAAGGTAGAAAAGTGCTATACAAGTATAACCCGTTTATCATTTATTTATCCATCCATTTTGTACTGCTTGTCCCTTTTGGAGTCGTGGGGGGTGCTGGAGCCTATCTCAGCTGCATTCGGGCGGAAGGCGGTGTACACCCTGGACAAGTCGCCACCTCATCGCAGGATTTATCATACGGTTTATCTAAATCAAAATATAAGGAGGTGTGAGTTTTCCACTAAAAGTGGGAAAAACGATTTACTTTGAAATCAGTTGGGGTTGTTTTTGTTCCTGAAAATATATGCTCGGGTTATAGATATAAATGTTCTCCACCAGTGCATACAGTTCTGCAGTTAAGTATTGGATTTGTGGATATTTTGACAAACAACACATGATACAAGGGGAATACCGTACTGGTGTTATATTAAAAAAAACACATAAGCTTATTGTGTCTGATTAAATTTTTGGCTGCATAATATCATGTGATGTATGAAATATTTAATGTGACTGATTTAAAAAGACTAAACTTAAGTATCCATTTTCTACCGCTTGTCCCGTTCGGGTCGCGGGGGGTGCTGGAGCCTATCTCAGCTGCATTCGGGCGGACGGCGGCGTACACCCTGGACAAATCGCCACCTCATCGCAGGGCCAACACAGATAGACAAGACAACATGGATGGATGGATGAAACTTAAGTATGCATTTGTCTCGACCGTGACAGACATATTTATTGTGACATGGACATTGTTTTTTCATAATAAACTTATAACAAGTCTTGACATGCATATCCTTCATAAGTGGAAACATTATTTTAAGGATCGTTAGGTATGACCATGGCTGTTCATGCATACTGGCTCTCATGGCTGTTGTATGTAAGGAGAAAAAAAATCATGTTACTCTGTCTTGATTGTCCAAATGTTTATACCAAAGTGCTTGAAACAGAAATTGTACTGTTTATAAATCCAAACATTGCAATGATAATTCACACTACAGGGAAATTCATGTGGGTTAGCAGATGTTTGCCTGATCCATATGTTTCCTAAAATTAAAATGCATGCATGGCCTATTTTGTATATGCATAAAAATACAAATCTTGAAGGTCAGTCTTGTACTGGCAAGTAAAGGGAATTTGTTACATAATCAACATGACACTGACGTCCACCCATGTCCACTGTCATGGATTTCCTTGAAAAAAAAGTCATTTCCCTGCTCCCCATTATCTGCCCCTGATTTTGTTCTCACCGTTTTCCTCTCTAAGGGGAGGGGGCAGGAGAAGGCGAGGTTCTGTTGTCATATCTGTCAGTCTCGCCAGGGATGGCCCCTCCCACCTCAGCAGAGGCATTACATACTGCTGGTGCTTGTGCTCTTAGCAACGGTGCCTCAGCAACAGAGCCAGGGCAACAGAGCTCCACGGCAACAGAGTGCCGTGTCTCCCCAATGGAGCTGCCATTGGGTGGACCAGCTCTTAGGCACTACACCCAGAGCAGACCAAGACCTCACCGACAAAAACTCAACTATCGTCCCAGCAGACCGCAGGTACAGTCAAACATAATATAGGAGCATGATTGGAAAGTAGTGTGTGTATAGAGATCAAATGGAAGGGTGAGAGGAGATGTAATAGGGAGGGGAGAGGCAGGGGGAAGGGAAGGGACGGTTAGAGGGGGAGAGCTGCAAAGATGCCTGCTCCCATACTTGAATAAGCCAGTGCCATTGTGCCGGTAACTAGCTGTGTAAGGAAACCACAAATGCCATTTGCTGTGATTTGCTAGAGCGTGATTGAATGAATAGGACTGCAGATGGTAGTTTGGCTTGGGGCGCCCCTTCTCTCTTTGCTCACTCTGGGAAAAAAGCCTGCAAACCTTCCCTTTTTTTTTGCACATGATTGTGTTTAAAAAAATGTGCATCATCTCGCTTTTTCTTCATGGCTCATCGTGTTGACACATAGCTCCACGGCTGTAGACATCCAGTCACTCCCTTAGAGCCAGCAATATCAAGTATCAAGTCCCAATGACTTCTGCTAAATGTGCGCTTTGCTGCAAATTGTCCCCGCTTTTACTGATACTTATGGGCACAGATGTTAATAAGATCAGAATGTTTCAACATTTATACATGCAATATTGATAATGCATTAGCCACACTGGGAAAACCAGAGATCTTGCATGTTAAATCTGTGATACCCCCCACCCCTCCTCCTCATTGTACGTTACTGAGCAACTGCCTCCCAGGAGGCTGGTTTGTAGCAAAAGATTGATGCCAAAATTCACCTATAGAGACACTAGTAGAACGACTGTGTGGGTTTTGTAGAGGTCAGTGTTACATAATTTGAAGTTACATTTGGAGCTTTTTCTCGACAAAATGATGTGAAATGCACATTTGTATTTTGTACAAATGATAGGAGACAATAATTGAAAGTGAAAATGAAGTCCTTGAGCTCATCGGGCGTGTTGATGAAGGAGTGGAGGAGTTTTTTACCAAGAAAGTTCTTCCTGCTGAGATGGAGTGAGTATCACCACTTACAGTTGCTTTAAGCCTCTTTTCCACCAATTGCTTTTTCACGCTGGTAAAATATTTTTTTATTGGAAAAGTCTTACCTAGCTAATAGGTACTTTCATTGGGGAAAGTTTTAGGTTTGGGCAAGGTTTTTTCTTCAACAGGTAACAAGCCAAAATTGTGCCAAAAAGGTTTTCGAGAATCCTGGGTGGATGAGAAAAATCCTGTGGTGGAAAAGAGGCTTTTGTCCCTTCATACTGTATCAGTGACATGGGGTTGATGGCTGGAGTCAGATTTACACATGGACCTGTGCCCCTTTAGGTGTGGCAGAGTACTGTCTGCTTCTCTTCATGACTTGAGGGATAGCTAATTCAGATTTGAAGCTTGGCTCGCTGCTGTTTCACTTGTGATTGCTGTTTTTAATTGGGAAATGCGCAAAGTTTACTTTTTTAACTTTAGAACATTTTTAAATTATTGGAATCATACAGAAAACACATTTATAAGACTGACCAGTGGAGAAATTGTAATATTTAATGCTATAATTATTATTTTATTATGAGGACAGGCTAAGCACCCCTTACTGTTTGTCACTGTACTATTAGGAGATTATATATATAATACAAATTGTGAAAGTTAACAAGCCTATTTGTTGTTTTAGCAATTATATAATGACAGAATATTCATAATGCTTCTTCTTTCTCTTCTACAATTTACTCAGTAGAGTGCAGGCCTCCACCTAGGCCCAGCTGCACAGAACAAAAATATAAACCCAACACTTTTGTTTAGCTCCCATCATTTAAGATCTGAATCTAAAGATATAAAACTTGTTATATGCAGACAAGTGGCCTATTTATCTCAAATATTGTTCACAAATCTGTGAGAAATGACTCTTTGCTAAGACAATTCATGAATCTCACAGCTGTGTCGTATCACAATGTTAATAAGACAGCATGATTATTGCACAGGTGTGCCTCGGCTGGCCACAATAAAAGGTCACTCAAGAATATGCAGTTTTAATACAACAGATGTTGCAAAAGTTGAGGGGGTGTGCACTTGTGCAGTAGGCATGCTGTTTACAGGACTGTTCGTCAAAGCTGTTGCTCATGATATGAATGTTCATTTCTCTACCATAAACCATCTTCAAAGGCCTTTCAGAAATTTTTACCAGCACTTCAAACTGGCCTCACAACCGCTGACCGGCCCAGGACCACCATATCCAGCATGTTCAGCTGGATAGCTGCTGCAACAATCGCTTTTCATAACCAAAGAATTTCTGCACAAACTGTCAGAAACCGTCTCAAGGAAGCCCAGCTTCATGCTTGTTTTATTTGTTTTTTTATTTTCATTGGGGGCAGTGTGGTTCGGTTGGTAGAGAAGCTGTGCCAGCAACTTGAGGGTTTCAGGTTCGATCCTCGCTTCCGCTATCCTAGTCACTTGGCTTTGTGTCCTTGGGTAAGACACTTTACCCACCTGCTCCCAGTGCCACCCACACTGGTTTAAATGTAGCTTAAATATGTAGATAATTGGTTTCACTATGTAAAGTGCTTTGAGTCTTTAGAAAAAAGCGCTATATAAATATAATTCACTTCACTTTATTTCATTCATCCAAGGTCAAACAAAATATCAATCAATATAACATTCAAAAAATAAAGAGTAAAAAGGAGCAGAAAAAAGTAAAAACTTATCTTATCTGCCCCTTTTCACACAGTTATATTTGTTGTTCAACTTACAAGACTATTTAGGCAACTTTTCTATATTCAAAACATACATACTTGTCATCTTCATGCATCGAGGTCTCGACCTGAATGCAGTTTGTGTTTGAAACTGACTGTTCAGGGCAGTGGCGTTGTGTTGGTCAACATTGTGGATCGAGTAGTCCACATGGTGGCCATTGGCTGTGCATTTTCAATGCACAGAAATACCATGACGAGATCCTGAGGCCCATTATTGTGCCATTCATCCATGACCATCACCTCATGTTGCACAGATCTGTATACAATTCCTGGAAGCTGGAAGCATCCCAGTTCTTGCATGCCCAGCATACTCACTGGACATGTCACCTATTGAACATGTTTGGAATACTCTGTATTGGAATATACAACGGTGTATTTCAATTCCTGCCAATATTCAGGAACTTTGTATAGCAGGTACTGTGATACTTGGGTAATTTCTACTTTTTTAACGGGTTTATTTGAATACTCAATAGTGCCACCTCTCATAAATAGGCTTTATTTAAGACAGGTGTGTCACTACAATGTTTCTTTTTAGCGAATTAATAGGGGTGTAACGATTCATTGTTTGTTTTTAACAACGATCCGATTCGAATCATAATTTGATGATGCCGATAGATTCAGGAACCACATTAATTTATTTTAAAACGATATGATCCAAAACATTTCAGTGAGTTAAATTGATTGAGTGACTTTTTAGCAAAGAAAAATCTACCAGTGTTACTGTGAAATAAGTACTGTATATTGGACACTGTAGGTGAAGTTTCTATATTCTTATTATTTCTTGTAGGGGCTTAGGTATAAATTAATTATGGATACAAACAAGCAATTAAACAACAATTATTGGCCAATATATTCACATCTTATTTGAATAAAGTGCAACCAACACTTAAGGTTGATTGTGTATTCCAACACTTAAGGTTGATTGTGTATTCCCCAAGCCTGGAAAATAGCCAAAGTGACACCCATACCCAAAAACAATAAGAAAGCCTTCCGTGGAGCCAGTAGTAGACCAATTAGTATTCTACCTGTTCTTAGCAAAATCATGGAAAAAATTGTGTATCTCAAATTTTAAACTATTTCTCCTATTTTAATCTTGGTTCTGAGTTTCAGTATGCCTGCAAAGCTGGTCACTCTATGTACAGCTACAGCACTTGTCCATTTGACTGATGATTGGCAGCAACAAATTGATGAGAAAAAATATGTTGGCGCTGTCTTGTTAGATTTTATCGCAGCATAGATCATGGCTTACTGTTGAGAGCAGCTTTCTGCATATGGTTTTAAGAACTGTGCAATTAGTTGGATGGATATATATTTAACTAATATGTCTCAAACTGTGTATTTTAATGGTAACTTTTCTAATGTAAAGAGAATAGATGGTGGAATTCCTCAAGGCAGCTGCTTTGGTCCTGTGCTCTTCCCTATTTTTTCTAATGATCTTTATTTTTAATGTAAAAGGAGCATCTATAACTATGTATGTATACACTACATACATCTTCTAATAATATACATATTTTAAGCAATGTACTGCAAAGTGAACTGGACTGTGTGTCCAGTTGGGTTGACATTAAAGGCCTACTGAAACCCACTACAACCGACCACGCAGTCTGATAGTCTATATATCAATGATGAAATCTTAACATTGCAACACATGCCAATACTGCCGGGTTAACGTATAAAGTGCAATTTTAAATTTCCCGCAATACTTCCAGTTGAAAACGTCTATGTATGATGACATATGCGCGGGACGTCAATGGTTGAAACGGAAGTATTCAGACACCATTGTATCCAATACAAAAAGCTCTGTTTTCATCGCAAAATTCCACAGTATTCTGGACATCTGTGTTGGTGAATCTTTTGCAATTTGTTTAATGAACAATGAAGACTGCAAAGAAGAAAGCTGTAGGCCGGATCGGTGTATTAGCGGCTGGCTGCAGCAACACAACCAGGAGGACTTTGACTTGGATAGCAGACGCGCTATCCGACACTAGGAGCCTTTCAACCTGCAACGTCACGCTACTTCCGGTACAGGCAAGGCTTTTTTTTATCAGTGACCAAAAGTTGCGAACTTTATTGTCAATGTTCTCTACTAAATCCTTTCAGCAAAAATATGGCAATATTGCGAAATGATCAAGTATGACACATAGAATGGACCTGCTATCCCCGTTTAAATAAAACAAATTCATTTCAGTAGGCCTTTAATGGGCTTGTTCTAAATAACAGTCAAACAAAATACATGATTCTGGGTTAGTCTATGTTTTGGCATTTCAATTTTCTTTTCACAAGGAGATATTGAAAAACAAAAAACGACTGGTTTATTTGAATTTTGTTTTAAAATACAAAAAAAGAAAATTGGAAAACAAAGCGTTTTCCTTTTTTGGTTTTGAAAAGAAAAATGAAAATCCCCAGTAAACAAAAATGGAAAAACAGACCAAAACGAATGGTTTTTCATCATCTGACACCAGAAGTTTTTTTTTCCAAAGTAAAAGCGGGGATACCCGTGGGTCTGGCTAAAATGTCTTTGGAGCACTACATAGAAAATATTTTAGACATGGCACAACAAGGTCTGACGTTTACATATATGATGTATCTACAGTATATGCCCATATCATATGAAAGTGGAGGTAAAAAGAGATTTGATCGAACATCATAGTACAGATTTTCTTACAGGCCAATCCGTGGTCCTGTCTTTAAAATCACTACTTCCGGTTCCAGTGTCACAATATGAAAACACATCACTTTTGGTTTGCTTTTCAGTTTCAGTTTCTGTTGATATGTGTGTAGATATTTTCAGTAGAAGTCTTGGAACTTTTCTTTACATGTTAGTCAGAGTCTCTGGCACACGGTACCGTAGTAATTGTCTCCGCCTTTTAAACAATCAGATCGATTCCCCCAAGGACGCTCCATTTATAACAACATAAGACTGTCATGGACATTATTGAATGCAGTGATTTAATTACACATGATGGTCTTCTGCTCTTCTTGGACTTTTATAAAGCGCTTGACTCACTGGAACATGACGTTCTTTTACTAGTACTGGAACACACTGGATTTGTTAATAAGTTTCGGGAGATAATTAGACGACTTTATAATATTAATAATAATTGTGTCTTACTAGTCTCAGGCACAACCTTTTCCTAAAAAATGAAGAACAAATGTAAACTGCTATTAAAAAGATTCAGGAATTCTCTAATGTATCAGGACTTTGTCTGGACCTTAAAAATGGGAATTGTTTCCTATCCATGAACGTGTTAATACAAATATTTTCAATGTCCCTGTAAAGTCTGAGGTGAGATATTTAGGTATTAACCAATCAAAATAAAAACAAAAACAAATTAACTCCCAGAAAACAAACATAGCAAATAAAATTAAAGAATGCCAAACTAAATTTATGCAAGCCACAAAGAGATTTGTCAATACTTGGACGTATTTACTTAAACAAAATGGAAAGTTTATCCAGGTGTATTTATCCTGCTTATTCTCATTTCATACCTACCCGAATAATAAAAACATAAACCAACTCAACTTTAATTTCATTTGGAAAAATAAGACTCATTATATACCATGGTACTCGTACCACAGTTTGAGAATCACTGGTATATTGAGGGCGGCATGGCGTAGAGGGTAGAGTGGCCGTGCCAGAAACCTGAGGGTTGCAGGTTCGCTCCCCGCCTCTTGACAGCCAAATCGCTGCCGTTGTGTCCTTGGGCAGGACACTTCACCCTTGCCCTCGGTGCCGCTCACACTGGTGAATGAATGATGAATGAATGATAGGTGGTGGTCGGAGGGGCCATAGGCGCAAATTGGCAGCCCCGCTTCCGTCAGTCTACCCCAGGGCAGCTGTGGCTACAAATGTAGCTTACCACCACCAGGTGTGAATGAATGATGAGTTCCCACTTCTCTGTGAGCGCTTTGAGTATATAACAATAGAAAAGCGCGATATAAAATCTAATCCATTATTATTATTATATAGGAGAATGGCAACATGGTGAAATAATATAAAGATGGAGGACTAAAAGTTATAGATTGTTTAAATCAGTGGCTCTCAAACTTTTTTCACCAAGTACCACCTCAAAAAGAGCTTTGCTCACCAAGTACCACCATAATGACCAACATTAAAATACAGTAGCGTTGTCGGCCTACATATTCATAAAAAAACAAGGCAGAGGTTTTTTGTTAGCAAGTATATTTAATATGTTTCTGCCACTGTAACATTACACACAGTTTGAACAGTAACACAGTGTTTGAATATAGGAAAATAAAACACTTTACTTTAATCAAGTGATTATTTGGCGAACCACTAGACCAGGGGTGGGCAATTAATTTTTACCGGGGGCCGCATGAGCAACCCGAGCACTGCTGGAGGGCCACATCGACAATATTTCAATTAAATTTTGCTCAATATTATTTTTGATATATACCGTAAGATACATAATAATTATAATAATAATAATTAATAATAATAGTAATACTTCAACATAGTGTGTGTAACAGCATTCCATGACTAACATAAATAAATTAACATTAATAATAAATGACAGTAAAATAAGCACACGTATGACTGAGGAGTCATAGTGTAACTTTGTGTGGTGTTTGAGTTGTCCGACTTTTTGTTGGCCATAAACGCACCAGTGGTTTAGTGCTATGCGTGTTGGTGACAGATGACAAGTTGGTTTTGGCCTGGTTTGTACGGCAGAAAATGACTAGTTTTTCGAGATAGAAGTGTTTTACTTATGTTTTTGGTGTGGTTATGTCCGAATATAAACAGTTTTGCTCAATAAAGTGATCGATATAATTCCTGGCCTCGAAGCATCTGGATAGACGTTACAATAATTGAACGGTGTTCAATTGAACGGTGTTGACGAACACCGTTAGGGCCGCTTGTTGTCACTGTCACTCAGAGTTGCATTGCAAAATTACATAGAATAAATATGTTTATTTTGTTTAGAATTCAGATGGGATTTGATTTGGTGCGGGGCATATATTTGCTGCGCGCAGCAGACGCTTGAGCAGTGCGCAATTGCGCAGGCACGCACCATAGAAGGAACGTTGCATGGCAGTCCATGTCTTGTTGAAAACACGCCATTCTTCATCAACTTTTCTCTTTTTAGCGTCTCGGGTGTAAACCGTGCATCACTTGTCGCTGCATGTGCACCTTCACTCGCAGGTTATACACGGACACACGCCCATAAATAATACTTTTCAAAATAAAAGCAGCACAGTTGTATTGCGCGCACGACATAGATGTTTTTTCAACTTTATTTTGTAATTAATGATTGCAGCTGTTCACATTCACTCACAATCACGCACACGCATACGTCCACACGGAAGTAATACAAATAACGATTTTCAAAACAAAAGCAGCACTGTTGTATTGCACACTCGACATAGATACTTTTTAAAATTTATTTTGTAATTTATAATTGGCCTCACGCGGGCCGGACAGGGACGCACAAAGGGCCGGATGCGGCCCGCGGGCCGCAGAATGCCCAGGTCTGCACTAGACGGAGCCCCGGTACCATTAATGATACTCGTACCACAGTTTGAGAATCACTGGTTTAAATGGTACCCTGAAATTGAACTGGTGGAAGTCATGGATTAAAAATTGTGATTCCTTCTGGTACTGAATTCCCCCAAACAATATTTGATAAATTAGAAGGATTGAAGTTCCATGATATGCGACATTCAAATGTAGAAGCTTCCTGTTAAATTATCAGACTTTCACTAGCAGATTTATTTTATTAAAAGATGATGTACACACATAACTTGTCACCTCATCACGTTCCAATATTTCATCCATCCATTCATTTTCTAGATAATCTTATTTATCTCACCATATGAAAAATAACTTACTCCAATAATAATTATTTATTTATTTTCAATATTATTACTTTTGGAATATATTGAGAACAAATTGAAAACAGGAAGTAAACAAAAGTGTTAGCAACTGCCATGTAAAGGAAAAGGGGTAGGATTAAATAAGCTTTGCTTCTTCCTACTCCTTTTCAAATATGTTGAATAGAGAAACTGCAAATTGTGATGTATCATGTTGTATGCATGCATGTTCGAAATAAACTCAAACTCAAAGTCAATTTGGAAGAACATATTTATTTGACACACAAACAAATGGCTGTATTATGATGGTTGCGGTAGAAAATGGATGGATGATGGTGGCATGCAGAAAAGTATACGGTGGGTTGTAGATATTATGGATGCACAAAGCAACTTGCTTAATTATGAGCAAGACATTTCACTTTCATCCACCTCTTTCTGAATTGAAACAATCGCACAGAGCATTGCCAAAACAAATCTTATTTCTGCTTAAAAATAGTTTGCCGCACTGCCCATTATTACTTCCATAACTAATCTTACACAACATTTCATTAATGCACTAACTATTTTATCTAATCATGTGACGTAATATTATCAGGTAATGAGAAGGGACCTTTATTTTGAAGGCGAGTTGCTCCCTTCTTTAGTTTCCGGTAGTAGCCGCGCGGCAGTCAGACGCTCACTAGTTTACACACGAGACGTAGTTACGTGTTTCAGCGCTCCTGTTTGTTGTTTCTTCCCACGAAGTACCTTGGAAACATTGTCTGTAAGTCCTGTGTCTGTTTTATGAGACGTTTTGTTTCATGTAGACGTTTTGTGTGCGTGTAAATGTAGAAATAGTACTTGCGACGATAGCTTGCTCTCCTGTTTTAGCTTGCTGCTACTTAGCATGTAGTTTATTTGCTCGCTAGCTCACTCCTATAAGGGAGGGTGTAGTTACTTAGTGTAGTTTATTTGACATATATATTGTGTCTCTTTATATAGTTTTATAAAAGAAAAGAAAACAAAACAAAACAAAACAAAAACAAAACAAAAACAAGGAAAAGAGAAAGCAAAGAAAGAAATGACTAATTAGACAAGAGGAAAGGAAAAGTGCATTCTCTGTGAAAAACACTTCACCTTCTTAAAGATAAAAGGCTTGGACTCTTTCTTCCTTTTCCTTGGGATCTTCATGTTAACTATAAGTCAACTTGTTTACGTCACAGACACAGTCACGTAGGACGGAATAGTAAAAAGACAAGCTTCGTCGCCAGCACGGAACAAGACCGCTGCCTCCCTGCACTCCACGACAACTGGAGAATCCAGTCTTTCCTCAACTAGAAAACCTGCAATCAGGGCCCATGCTAAACTGGAAGCTGCGCATGCAAGCGCTTCCTACGGACACCGAGAAGCAGAATTGAAGGCTAAAGAGGCCAGAATAGCAGCCGAGTTATCAACACTGGAACATGACAAGGAGATAGGAGCTGCATTAGCTGAAACCCAATTCTTCGAATAAGCAAAAGAGCTTGAGAGTCGTGAGGGAAGTAGAATGAACCACTTTGGATTGGCTAGCGACAGCAACCAACGCACGCACGACTATGTCGAACAACAAACGAAGCGACAATCTAGCTATGAAGAGCCTCCTGTACTCAAAACATATATTTCGCAAGCTCCTCAACTGCCAGCTACAGCTCAACTACCTAAAGATTTGACAATTTCAGTTCCTACACTACAACCTGGGAGGTCAACAGCAGCTGCTACACAGCAACCCACAAGATGGGTGCCTGCAGTACACCGAGAATTCCCTGACAGGGTATCACCCCGTCAGTTCTCGCCTGTCCAGTCACATTATCCTCCTCTCAGAACCCCACCACAGCCAAATCCAAACGACATGACTGCTATGAGCGACATTGCAAGATATTTTGTGCGCCGGGAGCTTGTGAGCTCTGGCCTCACCCAGTTCAACGACCACCTGGAAAACTACTGGGCATGGAAGTCCTCTTACATCAACGCCACTAGAGAACTCAACTTAAGTGCCAGTGAGGAACTCAACCTATTAACAAAGTGGCTAGGAAGAGAGTCCTCGGAGCATGTCAGAAGAATTCGCTCCGTCCATGTCGCCAACCCTGCTGTAGGCCTACAACTTGTCTGGGAATGCCTAGAAGAGTGCTACGGCTCCCCGGAGGTGATCGAGAGAGCCCTCTTCAAAAGACTAGAGGATTTTCCGAAGCTGTCCAACAAAGAACCCACAAAACTAAAGGAACTTGGAGACCTGCTCTCAGAGTTAATCGCTGCTGAGTCTGAAGGCTACCTGCAAGGGCTTTCATACCTGGACAGAGCCAGGGTGTGAACCCCATTGTTAAAAAGCTGCCACACGGTCTGCAAGAGAAATAGTTGGCTAAGGGTTCTCAGTACAAGGAGAAGTACAATGTTTTCTTTCCCCCCTTTGCCTACTTCACCGACTTCATCTTTGAAGCACGTAGAAGAAACGACCCCAGTTTTTCCCTCACTCCAAGTCAGTCGAAAACATCTAATCAGCCCTCAAAGCACGAACAGTTCGAAAGAGGGGCAAGATACGCTAAAAGACAAGTATTTACCCACAAGACAGATGTCGAAGGAAACAACCCAACTTCTCAAATGTTCAGTTCAAGTTACAAGCCCCACGATGTCGGGAGACAGTGTCCCATACATCAGAAACCCCATCCTATGAAGAAGTGCCGGGGTTTTCGAAGAAAGCCACTTGTAGAGTGCAGAGCCTTCCTGAAAGACAATGGGGTCTGCTTTAAGTGTTGCTCCTCCACGACCCACCTGGTGAGCAACAGATCCCTGGCGAGGTCTGAATTCTTTGACCTCTTCAAAGGTTCAGACACACCTTACACTCTGCGGACATGTGCAGGAGTCACCGAGACATCCGGAAGGAGAGTTACTGGGTTCATCGCAGTGTCTCTGGATGGAAAAACAAGTGTGGTGCTTTCAACACTCATAGAATGTAACCACATGCCAGACGACCGGTCCGAGATCCCGACTCCCGAGGTCGCACGACACCACAACCAGTTGAAGTCCATCGCTCACATGATCTCACGTCTGGACCCTAAAACCCAGATACTAGTACTTCTTGGACGCAACGTCCTTCAGGTCCATAAACTCAGAGAGCAGCGTAACGGTCCTCATAGTGCCCCCTTTGCCCAACGACTGGATTTTGGCTGGGTCGTCGTAGGGGATGTGTGCCTCGGGTCAGCCCACAAAGCGGCACCTGTGACTTCCTACCGTACAAGTGTGCTTGTAAATGGAAGATCGTCTCTCCTCACTCCATGTCCCAACCAGCTTCAGATCAAGGAAAGGTTCAGCTCCTAAGTTCACAATGCAACTTCTGCTCACAACCATAAATTAAACATCCCTGTCCTTGATGCCAGCAACTTGGGCAACACGATCTTCCAGAGCACTAAGGATGATGATCAAGTGGGACTTTCCATCGAAGCCCTCGACTGGGACGCCCCTCTACAAAAGACAAAGGAAGCTGAATGGAAGATGTGGAAAGATTCATTACAAGATCTGCAGGACATCAGGATACCTGGAGCGTACTTACCTACCACCTTGTCTACCGCTCAGAAGAGAGAGCTTAATTTTTTTCTGTGACACTTCAGTAAAGGCTATCGCTGCCGCAGGCTACCTCAAAGTAATTGACAGTAATGGAGGGTGCCACGTCGGTTTTGTCATGGGAAAGGAAAACTAGCACCTCAATCTGCTCACACTATTCCAAGACTGCAATTAGGAGCTGTTGTACTTGCAGTGGAAATGCCAGAGTTGGTACAGAGAGAGCTGGACGTTTGTATCGACACAATGCATTTCAATACAGACAGCAGAGTAGTCCTGGGATACATCTACAACCAGACCAGGCGATTCTACGTGTACGTCTGCAATAGGGGCAGCGAATTAGAAGGTCAACCAAACCAGATCAGTGGCACTACGTCCACACAACTCAAAACCCAGCAGATCATGCTACACGATCAGTTCCTGCAACAGAGCTTAAGAACACTACATGGCTCACAGGACCCACCTTTCTGTCCCTGCCTGATGAAGTTCCCAGCTCTGAAATGGAACATCACAAACTTGTCGACCCAGACACTGACAGCGAGGTACATTCCTATGCTACAGCACTCTCCATTCCTCACTCTAAGCTGGGATCTCATCAGTTTGAGTGATTTTCCACATGGAAGTCACTCGTACGGGCTATCTCTTTCATAACCAACATGCTGGAACGCAAAAGAGCATCAGTCACAACCGGCGACATCCTAGTGGTTAGAGTGTCCACACTGCTGCTGCCCACTGCTCCCCTCACCTCCCAGGGGGTGATCAAGGGGATGGGTCAAATGCAGAGGACAAATTTCACCACACCTAGTGTGTGTGTGACAATCATTGGTACTTTAACTTTAACTTAACACTAACCCTGTACAGCACAACAACTATCAAAGCACAGACTCTCATAATTAGTTGTGTGCAAAAAGAGACTAACCGAGCTGAGCTCGACTGCTTGGCTGCTGGGAAAAAAAATTCCAAAAGATAGTCCCCTAAGAAAGCTGGACCCTTACATGGATGAAAAGGGACTTTTGAGGATAGAAGGAAGGCTCAAGCATGCCACACATTGGAGAGCAGTTTCTTATTATCATTCCAGCCCGCAACCAAATTGGGAAGCTCCTTGTGAGACACTACCACCAAAAGGTCAAACATCAGGGTCGTGTCTTCACCAAAGGATCCATCCGTACAGCAAGATACTGGATCGTTGGTGCTAAACGGTGCATCTACAGCATTTTCCGCATGTGTGGTTTGCAACAAACTTTGCGGAAGGACTGCTGAACAGAAAATGGCGGATCTTCCCCCCGACCGTCTGTGCACAGAGTCACCTTTTACCTATGTGGAACTTGACGTGTTCGGCCCCTGGCCTGTCACCATTAGACGAACCCGTAGAGGCCAAGCTCAAAGACAATCAAGCTAAGAGGAACGAGTGGCCCCTGGCTCTTGTCACAAAGACTTTCCCCGACCAGGATGGGAAGATCAAGAAGATACAACTCAACGTCACAAGATCTGGATCTGCAAAGACTTTTCTGAGACCTGTCTCTGAGACAGTCCTCCTCTTGACAGCTAATGATACAGACTAAATTAAGTTAGGTTTCTGTAACTTGTATCAAGCATGTTCCTACTGCATTTCGAAATAGTGGTATAGTATTTATACCAGGCGGGGAGTGTGACGTAACATTATCAGGTAATATAAGAAGGGACCTTTATTTTGAAGGCAAGTTGCTCCCTCCTCTAGTTTCCGGTAGTAGCCGCGCGGCAGTCAGACGCTCACTAGTTTACACACAAGACGTATTTACGTGTTTCAGTGCTCCTGTTTGTTGTTTATTTTTTAACGTCTAGGCCAGACCTGGGCATTCGGCGGCCCGCGGGCCACATCCGGCCCTTTGTGCGTCCCTGTCTGGCCCACGTGAGGCCAATCATAAATTACAAAATAAATTTAAAAAATCGCATATCAGCGCAACAGAGTCCAATAAGCACTCCTTAATAAACTCTCCATCAGAAAACGCCTTAATTTTCCTGGCGATTTTGTGAGAAATGACGAAACATGTCCTGACGGCTGCATCTCTGGGGGTGTGAAATATGGCAAAAAGTCCTTGTTGGATTTGCAGTTTTAACATCAACGCATCAGCCTCCCTTGCGCGCGCTTCATCAGACAGATTCCGGTATTTTTCCTCGTGCTTCGTCGTGTAGTGGCATTTCAAATTATATTCTTTAAACACAGCAACCTGTGTACCACAAATTAAGCACGCGGCTTTACCTTTAATTTCTGCAAAGAAATACTTGGCAGTCCATGTCTTGTTGGAAACACGGCATTCGTCATCAACTTTTCTTTTTTTTAGCGTGAGCTGACATCTCCGTGGTAACTGGGCATCACTTGTCGCTGTGCACCTTCACTCACAGGTTACACACGGACATACGCACATAAATAACAATTTTCAAAATAAAAGCAACACAGTTGTATTGCACGCACGACATAGATGTTTTTTTAAAATTTATTTTGTAATTTGTGATTGCCGCTGTTCACATTCACTCACAATCACACAAGCGCATACGTCCACACAGAAGTAATACAAATAACGCTTTTCAAAACAAAAGCAGCACTGTTGTATTGCACACTCGACATAGATACTTTTTAAAATTTATTTTGTAATTTATGATTGGCCTCACGCGGGCCGGACAGGGACGCACAAAGGGCCGGATGTGGCCCGCGGGCCGCCGAATGCCCAGGTCTGTCATAGACTGTATTGGAAAATATTGTTTACATACGAAATGTCCATTTCCATTTATTACAAGTAATAAGAAAACGCTTGAAAATGTGTCCCACGGGAGGGGGTGGGGGGGTGGGTTTATTTTTTTAAATAAAAAAATAGAATCATGTGTGCTTACGGACTGTATCCCTGCAGACTGTATTGATCGAGATTGATACATAATGTAGGAACCAGAAATATTAATAACAGAAAGAAACAACCCTTTTGTGCGAATGAGTGTAAATGGGGGAGGGAGGTTTTTTGGGTTGGTGCACTAATTGTAAGTGTATCTTGTGTTTTTTATGTTGATTTAATAAAAACATTTTTTTTTATTTGTTTTAATTTTTAATTTAAAATTTTTTTTTGTGTTATAGCACTCGAAAAAGAACGTCATGTTCCAGTCAGTCAAGCGTTTTATAAAAGTCCAAGAAGAGCGGAAGACCATCATGTGTATTTAAATCCCTGTATTCAATAATATCCATGATATTCTTATGTTGTGAGCTTCCTTGGGGGAATCAATCTGATTGTTTAAAAGGCGGAGACAATTACTACGGTACCGTATGAGTGTGATTCTGACTAACATGTAAAGAAAATACTTTAGACATGACTCCTACAGAAATATCTACACACATACGTATCAACAGAAACTGAAACTGAAAAGCAGACCAAAATTGATGTGTTTTCATATTTCGACACCGGAACCGGAAGTAGCAATTGTAAAGACAGGGCCGCGGACTGTCCTGTAAGAAAAGCTGTACTGTGATGCGCGATCAAATCTCTTTTTGCCTCCACTTTCGTATTATATGTGCATATAGATATCTGTATATTGTGTTGTGTAGGGCTCCAAAGACATATTAGCCAGACACACGAGTACTGTAGTATCCACGCTTTTGTCAGGCTTGTCCTTGACAGTTTGGTTATGTTTTAGTTTTTCCTCTGTTTGTCTTTATTTCCTGTCAGCGCTTTTATTTTGGTTGTTTCCTGCTTGTCTCCCTGAGCGCTGCTTCCCCTCAGCTGCGGCTGATTGGCACCTGGCCACACCTTGTGTCAATCAGCCAGCTACTATTTAAACCTGCCTTGCCATCCAGTCTGTGCTGGAGTATTGTCGATGTCGCTAATACTTGTCGTCGTTGAAGCTGTACTTGTATCCTGTAGCTGTTTGTAGCGTGCTGTCTTTTTGTTCCTAGTTCCTAGTTCCTGTTTCCTGGTATCCCGTTTCCTGTCGCCTAGTTCCTGGTTTGTGTTTTACCTTCTTATTTTCAACATTAAATCATGTTTTCCTGCACCAATCCTGCCTTCTCTGCATCTTGGGGTTCGTCACCAACACCACGTGACAGAATACTCCAGCCTAACACGAACCCCGCGGAGATTTCGATGGCAGAGAGGCTTAACAATGCTTTAACATTGATGGCCGAATCGAGGAAATGCTTTGCCTCTTTTTGTAATCCCTCCCACCCATCTCTGTCCTGTGTTGGCTTCTCGGGGGACGTCTGGGATCCGTCCCTTGAGGGGGAGGCTATGAGTAGCTGTGCAGCTGGGGAGGCACAGCTACTTCTCTACCCGGTGGGTCTGCAACAGACGGCGCCATCCTCTCCGGTGGGTCTGCAACAGAGGACGCCACCATGCAGTCCGGTGGGCCAGCAGACGCCACCATGCAGTCCGGTGGGCCAGCAGACGCCACTATGCAGTCCAGTGGACAGCAGACGCCACCACCATGCAGTCCGGTGGGCCAGCACACGCCACCACCATGCAGTCCGGTGGGCCAGCAGACGCCGCCACCATGCAGTCTGGTGGGCCAGCAGACGCCGCCACCATGCAGTCCGGTGGGCCAGCAGCAGAGGGCGCCACCATCATCTCCGGTGGGCCAGCAGCAGAGGGCGCCACCATCATCTCCGGTGGGCCAGCAGCAGAGGGCGCCACCATCATCTCCGGTGGGACAGCAGCAGAGGTCGCCACCATCCTCTCTGGTGGGCCAGCAGCAGAGGGCGCCACCATCCTTTCCGGTGGGCCAGCAGCAGAGGGCGCCACCATCCTCTCCGGTGGGCCAGCAGCAGAGGGCGCCACCATCCTCTCCGGTGGGCCAGCAGCAGAGGGCGCCACCATCCTCTCGCCGGCCACAAATGTGGTCGTTCCATGGGCGCCTCGCAAATTGCGGCGGCGTTAAACTCGCCGTCGCCACCTGACTCTTCCCCGCTGGTTGCGGGGACACTTGGCCTGGCGGCCTACCGTCTTCTCCTCCCTCCACCCTCCCGTGACTTTGGTCTGGGTTTTATTTTGGAGTGGGGGGGTTTCTAGAACGTCTGGTATCCGTTATCGGAAGGGGGGTCTACTGTCAGGCTTGTCCCTGACAGTTTGGTTATGTTTTAGTTTTTCCTCTGTTTGTCTTTATTTCCTGTCAGCGCTTTTATTTTGGTTGTTTCCTGCTTGTCTCCCTGAGCGCTGCTTCCCCTCAGCTGCGGCTGATTGGCACCTGGCCACACCTGGTGTCAATCAGCCAGCTACTATTTAAACCTGACTTGCAATCCAGTCTGTGCTGGAGTATTGTCTGTCGCTAATACTTGTCGTCGTTGAAGCTGTACTTGTATCCTGTAGCTGTTTGCAGCATGCTGCCTTTTTGTTCCTAGTTCCTGTTTCCTGGTATCCTGTTTCCTGTCGCCTAGTTCCTGGTTTGTGTTTTACCTTCTTATTTTCGACATTAAATCATGTTTTCCTGCACCAATGCTGCCTTCTCTGCATCTTGGGGTTCGTCACCAACACCACGTGACAGCTTTTACTTTGAAAATAAAGACTTGGTGTCAGACTACGGAAAGCATCTGTTTTTCTGTTTCTGTTTACTGCGGATCTTAATTTTTCTTTTCAAAACCAAAAAAAGAAAAACGTTTGTTTCTCAATTTTCTTTTTTGTGTTTCAAAACGAAATTTAAAAAAAACAGTAGTTTTTTGTTTTTTCATTTTTATTTATGAAAAGAAAATTAAAATTCCAAAACATACACGGACACCGCTGTCACTCACTTTAAAATGTATTTATTTGGAGCAGATGCATGAAACTGAGCTGTTAGGGTTAACTATAAATATTCAATTGGTCTTGTCATATAAACAAGATAGTGTCTAAAATGGGCAGGACCCTTTCTGTTATTAGAAGATGTGCCTATTTTATGACTGATTTTTCAATCAGAGTCATTGGTGTTGTCTCATCTTGATTATTGCTCTGTGATTTGGTCGTGCGCTCCAAAGAAAGATATTCCAAAGCTCCAATTTATGCAGAATAAGGCCGCACGATTGGCCGTGGAGTGCCCACTTTGGACAAGTATTGACAGTATGCACCACAATCTATCATAGTTATATGTTGATAAGCGCTTACTAAAAAAACTGCTGGTATTTGAGGCCAAAAATATATGTTTGTAACATACACAGACACTCCACTAGGCAACAGACTAATGGAAACACTGTAGTACCAGGAGCAAGAACATGTGCTATGCAAAAAACGGTGTTATACATACTGTAACTGCTTCCCAGTGGAATAGGCTGCCTTGTGTATTAAAGGAGTCCAATAATGTAAGGATTTTTAAAACTAAGCCTAAAGAGCTACTACACTAAAGACTGTTTTTTTAATTCCCTTTTGTTATTTATTTTATACATGATGGATTGTAGTACTGTTAATGTGTAGCATTTCATAGGCATATATTTTGTTATTAAGTGTCTTTTCTATGTATGTATTGTCATACTTGCCAACCTTGAGACCTCCGATATCGGGAGGTGGTTGGGGTGGGGGGCGTGGTTAAGAGGAGAGTATATTTACAGCTAGAATTCACCAACTCAAGTATTTCATACGCATATATATATACATATATATATATATATATATATATATATATATATATATATATATATATATATATATATATATGTATGAAATACTTGACTTTCAGTGAATTCTAGCTATACATATATATATATATACAGTATATATATATATTTATTTATTTTATTATACATATAAATAAAATAAATACCGTAATTTCCGGACTATAAGCCGCTACTTTTTCCCCTCGTTCTGGTCCCTGCGGCTTATACAAGGGTGCGGCTTATTTACGGCCTGTTCTTTTCCGACACCGACAAAGAGGATTTCGGTGGTTTTAGTACGCAGGAGGAAGACGATGACACAATGATTAAAGACTGACTTTTCATATACCGGTAGGCTGGTTATTTTGATAACGTACATGCGAGCACTTTGTATTACTTTGCACCGTTGTATTATTTGTATTCTGCACGAATGCTGTTCGCCATGTCAAAGATGTGAAAGTTTGATTGAATGATTGAAAGATTTATTGTTAATAAATGGGACGCTTTGCGTTCCCAAACAGTCATCTCTGTCCCGACAATCCCCTCCGTGGTAGCAGGAACCCCTATATACTACGGTAATTACACATCAAAACCCTGCGGCTTATAGTCGGGTGCGGCTTATATATGGAGCAATCTGTATTTTCCCCTAAATTTAGCTGGTGCGGCTTATAGTCGGGTGCGGCTTATAGTCCGGAAATTACGGTACTTGAATTTCAGTGTTACGGAGGCTATCCAGTAGATGGCAGCATTGTCCTGTTTAACTTCTCCGTTCATGAATGAGTATATCGTTTCGGCCACCGTGTTCAATGGAGAAGTCTGTTGTACAAAATGTACAGGCAACATACATACCCCTTCCCCTTCGAACTGTCCTGGATGAACTGAAATTATTGTTTCCATTCGTTTTGGAACTTGCAAACGTATTTCTTCATCTTGCTCGTCGACGGCGTCGCCATGTCTGTAACTTCCTCGTTCTTCTGCTTCGTCTCCTTGTGGTGTGCGCAGTTGTGCACTCTACTCTCTAAAAGCCATAGATATTATGACGTCATTGGGCAGGCAAGCTGTTTATATTGTGGGAAAGCGGACGTGAGAACAGGCTGTCCCCGCTCAGGTCCACATTGAGCTGGAGGGGGTGTGGCCTCCAGCTCTGGCTGAATACCGGGAGTTTGTCGGGAGAAAATTTCTGCCGGGTGGTTATCGGGAGAGGCGCTGAATACCGGGAGTCTCCCGCTAAAAACGGGAGGGTTGGCAAGTATGGGCCCTGTTCGTTGCAGTTTACCTGACACGTGAAATGTGACAAATTGGGGGGTGGGTGGAGCACTGCCCACTTTAACCACCAGACGGCAGTAGAGTTTTGAATATCTTAAAATGTGTTTTGTGGCAATTTAGATTTTATTTAGTTGTTGTTATTGTTCTGGTGATGGACCCCAGGAAGATTAGTGGCTTATGTGTAGCAACTAATGGGGATCTATTTTAAACAAATAAACAAATTAACAGGACTAAACCTTTTCATTTTCAAAATTCAACAAATGTTCAATAAAAGTACAGTAACCAACATCTTAACAGTACATTTACTGCTACTTTTGCTGTTGTTTTTCCAACATTAAAATAATACCATATTAATATAAAAAATAAAGTGCAACCAACATCTCCTCAGGTTGAATTAACAGTAGGTTCACCTGAGAAATACATGCAACCAATTATTTTCAGGTTCAATGAGCATTGGTTTGACCTACTACTCTCATTTTAATGAACAGCTACGGTGGCCGGGAAAAGTCACAACAAATGCAAACTCCACAACACAACAACTTTTACTTGTAGCAGGATTGCAAAAGCCACAAAAAATATAACGTAAAACCCTAACAGAACAACTATAGGCCAACACACGACAATATAAAGACGCAATGGAAGAGACAGTGGACACGTTTTGGCGACGGACCACCCTGGCTGAAGCGGAAAGTTGAAAACGGTCTAATGAACGAAGTTGGAAAAGTAAGTGAAGTGTGACCTCTTTTTCAGTCATAAGTTATTTAACTTTTTCAATAACACTAATATACTATGTTTATTACACTGTTTTTAAGCTTCTGCATCAGCTTGGTCCGTCGGCAAAACTTGCTCCGCTGTCACTTTCGTAGTATCTGTGGCTTAAAGTTGTGTTGTGGTTTTACATTATTGTGTTGTGGTGCTTGTATTTGTTGTGGCTTTTGCATTCATGCTGTAGCTAAGAGTTGTTATGTTGTTGTTTTATGATTATCTTGTTCTGTTTGCATTTGCCTTGACCTTTCTTGGCAACCGCAAGGTAGTCGCCATTCTTGTTTTGATGACTGATGGCGTTGGGCAGAAAAGACTTGAGTAATGTTAAACATCCTTATCATTAAAAGTGCTAAACGTCATAAAAAGTATTGCGTTCCTAAATCCAATGTTTTCTTTTTTGTAGTATCGATAAAATCAATATATTGCCTTTTATAACGATGGTGGATCGATACCTATCTTATGGAAGGCCAACTTGCCAAGCACAGACTGAAGTAGTTGAATATTAGGAATAGAAATCGTTGTATCGATATATCGATTAATCGTTACACACGGCGTGGCGAAGTTGGTAGAGTGGCCATACCAGCAATCGGAGGGTTGCTGGTTACTGGGGTTCAATCCCCACCTTCTACCATCCTATTCACGTCCGTTGTGTCCTTGGGCAAGACACTTCACCCTTGCTCCTGATGGGTGCTGGTTAGCGCCTTGCATGGCAGCTCCCGCCATCAGTGTGTGAATGTGTGTGTGAATGGGTGAATGTGGAAATACTGTCAAAGCGCTTTGAGTACCTTGAAGGTAGAAAAGCGCTATACAAGTATAACCCATTTATCATTTATTTATTTATACCTACTAATTAACCACAATGCTAATGTGACTTGCTGCCCTTTTCAGTCTGCCAATATTAGCAAAGCTTTACTGACCAGACCTTAGTCTGTTGCTCTTCAAAGATTTGAACAAGTCAAGTCTCCGGTCCCTCATTCAAAAAACCCAAAACAGAGTCAAGGAGTTTTGAAATGTCAATAGCATCAGTGTTACATTGGTGCCATTACATCGGTACATTGGAGTGAGGTTTAGGGGGATGAATGTAACGGATGCCAGCGAGTGTCACAATGCAATGCTACGTTGTGTAAATATCACTCTCCGACGCCAAAAGAGTTAAGCTGCGGAAAATAAATTGATAGCTCAGGGGTTTTAGTTTATTGACTAGCTCTTCTTGACTTAACTCTTAAATAGTGTGGATTGTGTGGCCTGCTTGTGCAGGATGACCACCATTACATTCGCACACACATTGAAGAGGGGTGAACCTAAGGCACACCTGTGCAGCAATCACACATCTATTCAGCATCTTGATATGCCACACCTATGAGGTGAATGGGTTATTTCGGCAAATGAGAAGTGCTCACGAACACAGCTTTGTAGACAAGACCTATTTGGCTTTTTGTGTACATATAACATTTTGTAGATCTTTGAGTGTTGCTCATCAAAGATGGGCACATTAACTAAAGTGTTCCATTTAGATTTTTGTGGAGTCCATGTGTTGGGTCACACTTAGCATGTTGGCCGCACGGTCAGGAGACACAGGGTTCGAATTAGAGGTCGACCGATTATCGGCCGTGATGATTATCGGTGCCGATATTTGTCATTTTGACGTTAATCGGTATCTCCTTCTTTTTACAACTACAACAGAACTATAACAGCAGATACAATATATATACACATATGATACCAGTATTTAGTGTATAAAAATATATATTAGTGAAGTCAATAGTAATAACCACTGCTCAAGCACCAGCCGTTATGCCCCGCATGAGAAACGTTCCCTTCTTGCTGGAGCCCAATTATTATTTAAAAAAATTAATTTAAGAATAAAAAATATGTTTTGATATCTGACAGGGCATTTATTTGAGTTCTTGTGAGAATTCTTCTGTGGTCTGCTCTGCTGCTTTCACCGTGGTACTCACGCTCTCACGCTGCCACATCCACATCCACTCCCACCACACACCCCTCTCCCCTACCTCCACCACCACCCTTCACCTTTCTCTCCTTCTAATGCAGTGCTGGTCGCCTACAGTGCATCTCTTCTGCACACCTGTCTAAACGTCATATTTTGCCGAGAAAGCCAGTTCTTTACTGGCGTCTTCCCTGTCTTATTTTGTTTGTTTTCGCGACTGCAGCGATTGGGTCTGCAACACTTGGAGCGAGGGCTCATTAAAGGAATGCCGCGATTTTCATGCCCTGTGATTCAATCAAATAACAATGTGACAGAGATGGATGGACATGAAGATGACAGAAAACTTACCTCTACCAAAAATCCAATCTTTGTGTTAATATCTTGACAAAATAGGAGACTTATTATCCATCCCATCCATCCATTTTCTACCGCTTCTCTCTCACCTCATCACAGGGCCAACACAGATAGACAGACAACATTCACACTCACATTCACACACTAGGGTCAATTTAGTGTTGCCAATCAACCTATCCTCAGGTGCATGTCTTTGGAGGTGGGAGGAAGCCGGATATGAGTAAAAAGGAGCAGGCATCAGCTCACACATTCTCATACATTCTGTAACATCCAGGTTAGAAATTATGTCAGCCAGCTTGTAAAATGTCTCAACGATAAACTATGTGTAAGAGCCCAGAATAGTTTTTATTTAAATGTTCACAATATTTCAGGGTTCCCCATGAGGAACCCTTACAATTAAATAAATCCATGAAAATTGTATACAATTGAGTAGATGTATACAATTTTATGTATATTTGAAGTAGAAAAATCACATATTTTACCAATTTTCCCAGAAGATTTCCCTTATTTTGAAATGCAAATGTTGAGCTCCTCTGACCCGCAGCTTTAGACAGGTGTTTGTGAAATCCCCTGATTGTTGTGTATCAGAGAAGGGAAGGAGGCGACAACCAGGGCAGGACTGAGGTTTACAAGGTTTATTTGAAACCTTTGATGAATACGTGGCGTGTGTATGCTACTCAAAGTGAGTGAGTGTTGACTATGTGTAAAATTAATAATGTAAATGTTACCAAGGGTTGTTGTCTGTAAATGTTGGTTGTATCTTTCGTCGTTATCCAAGGGGAAAGGCGAAGAGGCAGTTCGTGGACAGGCAAGTGGTCGTGGGCAAGAGCAGGGCAGCGTGGTCTAGGTCCGAGCAGGGAGGTCGTGGATCGAGGAGGGCAGTTAGAAATCCGGATGGGTGTCGAGTGACAAGGCACGATCACGGAGGTCAGGAGAGTCACTGTGGAAATACAAAAGGGCATGAACCAGGGGGAAAACACGGAGAGAGAGCAAAACAAGGACGAGGAAATCACTGGGAAAGGAATGCCAGACGTGATGCTTACTGGAAGGTTAGCAACGTTCTGGCAAAGGTTCCTTGGGTCCGCTGGTCTTTATGCCGCTCCCCCTCGTCAGGTCCAGGTGCTCTGATGACTGATTGCTTGCAGGCTTGTTGCTGTGTGGGCGTGTTGTGCTCAGCGCGAGCAGAGGTGTGTCTGAGTGTGCTGTCAGCAGAGGGGTTAGCAGAAGTGCCTGCAGCTCCAGCTGCAGAGGAAACGTGGGTTCGACTCCGCGTCTTGACAGTACCGCTGGAATGCGATGACGGTTGGCGTTGCGACACATTTTCTCGGATGCTCTTTCCAAAGCTGCACGAGCGGCTCTCCACACCCTCTGACACCGTCTAATATGAGCTCTAGTAGACGGTACAGCGATCTCCAGTTCTTGTTGGGGAAACAAAGGGGGTTGATAACCTAATGAGCACTCAAATGGAGACATACCGGTAGCGGAGCTCTTCAAGGAGTTATAGGAAAACTCCACCCATGGCAGAAACTTGCTCCAGGATGTGGGTTGATGACTGGCGAATCAAATCAAGCTTTGATTCGCTCTCTCGGCCTGCCCGTTGCTTTGGGGATGATATCCCGATGTGAGGCTGACCGAGGCCCCGATTCCCTTGCAGAAAGCTCTCCATACTTGCGACGTAAACTGAGGGCCTCGGTCAGAAACGATATCCACCGGAATACCATGCTGCTTGACGATGTGAAGTGTGAGGAGGTCAGAAGTCTCTGAAGCAGTAGGTAACTTGCGCAGCGGAATGAAATGGGCTGCTTTGGAGAAACGATCAACAATTGTAAGGATCGTGGTGTTACCTCTGGAAGCTGGAAATCCCGTGACAAAATCCAGGGCGATGTGCGACCAAGGACGGGCAGGAATGGAGAGAGGGCGAAGAAGACCAGCAGGAGGCCTGTGTGACGTCTTACTGCGGGCACAAGTTGAACAAGCAGCGATAAACTCCCGAGTGTCCTTGGCCATGGATGGCCACCAAAAACGTCTTCGCAGCAGTGATAGGGTTCGTTGAAAGCCAGGATGGCATGAGAACAGGCTTGAGTGCCCCCAATCCAGGACCCTGGGTCGTAGCTCCCGATGGACGAACAGTCTGTTGGGAGGTCCACCTCCCGGTCCTGGATTGGAATGTAGTGCAGACTTAACCAGGTCCTCCACTTTCCAAGTTACCATCCCTATGATGCAAGTGGGAGGAAGGATGGGTTCTGCCACTGCCGGACCGGTAGGTTCTTTCAGAAATAGCCGAGACAGTGCGTCAGCCTTAGTGTTCTTGGACCCTGGTCTGAAAGAAAGCACGTAATTGAAGCGAGAGAAAAATTGCTGCCACCTTGCCTGGCGATTGTTGATCCTCTTGGCAGCTCGGATGTGTAGGAGGTTGCTGTGGTCGGTAAGGATCTGAAACTGGTGTCTAGCTCCTTCCAACCAGTGTCTCCATTCCACCAGGGCCTCATGGACCGCCAGTAATTCTCTATTCCCAGCATCATAATTCTGTTCGGCCGTGGTCAGGCGCCTGGAGAAAAAAGCAACAGGGTGAACCAAATTGTCATTCTTTGACCGTTGAGAGAGAATAGCCCCAATCTCCGAGTCTGAGGCGTCAACCTCCACCAAAAAAGCAGTATCTAAGTCGGGATGGACTAGAATGGGGGCAGAAACAAAACGCTCCTTTAACTCCTCGAAGGCCTTCCTCGCCAAAAGAGTCCATACAAAAGGAACGTTTGTAGACGTGAGTGAATGGAGTGGTGCCGCAACTCTACTGAAGTCTTGAATGAATCGGCGGTAGAAGCCAGCGAAGCCGAGGAACCTCCGAAGTTCCATCCTAGTAGTGGGTTGCGGCCACTTCACCACGGCCTCCACCTTCTTCGGGTCTGGCCTTATGTGACCCTTTTCAACCACGAATCCGAGGAACTCCACCGAAGAGGAGTGGAAGCAGCACTTTTCAGCTTTAACAAATAGACAGTTTTCCAAAAGACGTTGCAGGACAAGTCGAACATGTTTCTGGTGATCAGAGAGGTTACGGGAGAAAATTAGAATATCATCGAGGTATACTACCACGAATTGGTCCAGCATGTCCCGAAGAATGTCATTGACAAGAGTTTGAAAAACTGCAGGTGCGTTGGTGAGTCCAAAAGGCATCACCCGATACTCATAATGCCCCATATGAGTGTTGAAAGCCGTCTTCCACTCGTCCCCCTCTTTGATCCGGACCAGGTGATAGGCGTTACGAAGATCCAGTTTGGTAAATATGGTAGCAGGTGCCAAAGGTTCAAAAGATGAGTTGAGTAGTGGAAGAGGGTACCTATTCTTAATTGTGATGTTGTTAAGGTGACGGTAGTCAATGCAGGGACGAAGGGATCCGTCCTTCTTGGCAACGAAAAAGAATCCCGCCGCCAGTGGAGACTTGGATGGTGTAATGATGCCTGAGGCAAGGCCCTCGGTGATATAGTTCCTCATAGCTTCTTTCTCTGGCAGAGATAAATTGTATAGGCGACTAGACGGTAAAGTAGCGTTAGGGAGTAACTCGATGGCACAATCATAAGGTCTATGAGGGGGTAGTCCCAGGGCACGTACCTTGCTGAAGACCTCGGCTAAGTCATGGTAGCAAGCTGGAACCAGAGATAGATCTACTTGGGGAGTCGTGGTAGTGGAATGGTAGACCGGATGAGATGCTGATCCAAGACAGTTGGCCATGTAGGGTGTGCTCCATGCCAGAATTTTGCCGGAAGACCAAGAGATATGAGGGTTGTGGTGACGAAGCCAAGATCTTCCAAGTACCAGCGGGGCTACCGGAGCTTCCAGCACCCATAAACTAATGGTCTCTCTGTGATTTCCAGAAATGGTCATGGAAAGGGGCTCAGTGCGGTAATTGATGGGGCCCAATGGCCGTCCATCCAGGGCCTGTGCTGGCAGCGTCTTGTCCAGAGAGATCAGGGGAATGCCCATCTGCCGGGCGAACTTGTAGTCCAAAAGACTTTCATCAGCTCCAGAGTCTACAAATGCCTGTACTTGAATGCTCCTCTGGTCCCAGGCCAGAATAGCGGGTAGCAGTATGTCGGGGTTTTCCTCATTACGGGGAAATAAAGTATGGCTCACCAGGACTGCCATTGAGGTAGTTCTCTGGTTTCGTTCTGCTGCTCGCTCACAAAGTCTTAGGTCAAATTGGAGGGCTAGTTCGATGAGGTCCTTGCAGGAAGTAGGTCTGTCTCTCAGTAGACCGTCCTTAATCTCTTCAGACAGGCCGCGGCGGAATGCGCTTTGGAGCGCCCGGTCCCCCCAACCGCTGTCCGCCGCCAGGGTCCGGAATTCCAGGGTATAGGCTGCCACGGAACGTGAACCCTGCGAAATGGAGTGTAGACGTCCAGCCGCGTGCCCCCCATCCTTGGGGTGATCAAAGACAGCCCGAAATTCTGCACGGAACGCAGAATAGTCGGCGTTGAGCCCAATGGTCCTGTCGACTGCAGCAGTAGCCCACTTGAGAGCCGGGCCGGAAAGTAAGGAGAAAATAAATGCAATCTTGGCGCCGTCTGAGGAATAATGGGAGGGCTGGTGCCGAAAAATGAGGTCACATTGTACCAAAAACCCTCTACAAAGTTCAAAGTCCCCTTCAAAGGGTTTAGGGCTGGCAATCCTGGGCTCTCGTTCCAGAATGCTGTATTCGGGTCCAGGAACCGGAGAAGCACGTGGAGGTACCACCGGTCCAGAACTGGCCCCGGGGCACATGTTGTCCAGCTTGGAATAAAGTCTGGTAAAAGCTCTCTCAAGATGATCCTCAAGGGCAGTAAACAGAACCTGGTGTTCGCTAACGACGGAGCTAAGGATAGCTAGGTCGGAAGATATGGCTATCTGGGCCTGGGGCTTGCTGCTGTCGCCTGGTTCCGACATGTTGGCCAGAACGTACTGTTGTGTATCAGAGAAGGGAAGGAGGCGACAACCAGGGCAGGACTGAGGTTTACAAGGTTTATTTGAAACCTTTGATGAATACGTGGCGTGTGTATGCTACTCAAAGTGAGTGAGTGTTGACTATGTGTAAAATTAATAATGTAAATGTCGCCAAGGGTTGTTGTCTGTAAATGTTGGTTGTATCTTTCGTCGTTATCCAAGGGGAAAGGCGAAGAGGCAGTTCGTGGACAGGCAAGTGGTCGTGGGCAAGAGCAGGGCAGCGTGGTCTAGGTCCGAGCAGGGAGGTCGTGGATCGAGGAGGGCAGTTAGAAATCCGGATGGGTGTCGAGTGACAAGGCACGATCACGGAGGTCAGGAGAGTCACTGTGGAAATACAAAAGGGCATGAACCAGGGGGAAAACACGGAGAGAGAGCAAAACAAGGACGAGGAAATCACTGGGAAAGGAATGCCAGATGTGATGCTTACTGGAAGGTTAGCGACGTTCTGGCAAAGGTTCCTTGGGTCCGCTGGTCTTTATGCCGCTCCCCCTCGTCAGGTCCAGGTGCTCTGATGACTGATTGCTTGCAGGCTTGTTGCTGTGTGGGCGTGTTGTGCTCAGCGCGAGCAGAGGTGTGTCTGAGTGTGCTGCCAGCAGAGGGGTTAACAGAAGTGCCTGCAGCTGCAGAGGAAACGTGGGTTCGACTCCGCGTCATGACACTGATGTTTTTTTTTAAATTAATCACAACATTAGCACCACATAAAACATGTCACTATTGTTTTGTCGTTTCCGAAAAAAGTAAAAAAAAAAACAACTTAAAGCCTTGTCCAGCTGTTTACTGACATTTACTAGTCATGTTTAGCTAACGTTTACTGCAAATGGATTTCGGCACCAAATATCGGCTTCCTTGACTACCAATAATCTGTATTGGCACTGAAAAAATCATATCAGTCGATCTCTAGTTCGAAATTCTGTTTGTTTTTTTTCTTTTAAAAACATGCATGTTGTGTTAACTGAAGACTCAAAACGGTCCATAAGTGTTTACAGTATCTATATGTGCCCTGGGATTAGTTGGCAAACAATCAATGGTGTACCTTGCCTTTCAACTAAGATAGGCTTCAGCTTACCCGTGACCTTAATGTTATTTTTTATTTTATTTTTACTACAGATGTCCTGCAAATAACTTTTACAATGTCAAAAGGCAAAAAACTAATGAAAACATTAAAGTTAGTGGTCTAAGACTTTTGCTTAGTATAGTATGTTACATATTGATTTGATACAACTGACCCTTGTGCATAGGAAAAAGCAAGATGAGGAACCATTACATGAGGAATCCATCACAGTGGACGAAGTGGTTCCTGCCACCTCCATCCCTTGCCCGCCGCCCACGAAAACACTCAGGAGGAAGCTTGGGGATTTCTTTACCCTCAGAAAGAGACGAGGTGTGAAATCAGAGCCGGGGCATGAGGGCCGACCTAAGAAGGCCTCCATCGCTGATCTAATTCGCCCTCTTAGGGAGGCGGCCAGAGCCGAGAAAGAAAAAGATAAGGACCGTGTCAAAGAACACGAAAAGGAGAATGAAAATGAGAAAGGCAAAGAGCAACCCAGTGGTATCCCCGGAGAGTTGCCTCTACAGGAAACAGCTGCAATGGATGCTCGGCCACTGAGGGGTGAAGGGGTGCCACCCCGCCGTGCTCTCAGAGAAGGGAAGTCCCAGTCTCTTATTTTACTGTCTGGTTCAGCATCAGCGACCGCTAATGCCAGAAAGGTGAGTATGTACACAATTAAAAAACACATGTGTTGTAGGCCTTTAAAATACCTTTTTACTCTTGATTTCAGAAACAGTTTGAAGGACAACATAGCTTTGAACAAAAACTTCATCTAATGCTTCAGCGTATTGGTGTTTCCAAAGCTCAGCCAGAAGAGACACAGGTGTGTGTGTTTTTGAATGTAATATATTGCATCTCAACTACGGCGCAACCACCTACTTTCTAAGGGATATGCAAACACATCAAAGGCACTTCTCAGTCGCAACCCGCTACCTGTTAGCCTAGCATCTGGCTAGAATCTAATTTCTTTATTTCGTCTTCAATCCCAATTTCCAACCACAGTATGAACTTCTCATCTTAAAGTAACATAAACAGTAGATTTGTGCATTAATGATTAAATATTGCCAATCCTTAGTTCCGTGTCATAAGGATGAAGAGTGTGCATGTGTGTTTGAACGAGAGGGGCGAGAGAAGGAGGCAGCAGGCACCCAATTAGTGATGTGTCTCCTCTTATTGATTATATAATTTACAAATGCACACACAACTGTTGAATACCGAAATAATTATCTGCCTATCGTTTTGGCGCCTCCTCAATGCACCGCATTTAAGTGTATACCCACTTCATGCCTCGCAAAAGAGAATACCCACTTTTTGCGTCGCTGATTATATATACTTTCAAACAAATACCATTTTTAATGGCATTGATTCTATTTTCATAGAATCCAGAGAGAGAGATGAAAAAAGCAGAATCTGAAGGTATGTCAATTTATATCCAGTATATGCAAAACATGAAGGAATTACACCCACAAAGATATATGATGTATGTATGTGTTATAATACGATATAATAATAATAATATAAAACATAATTTTTTAGCTAAATAATTATATATATTTTTTGTCTCAGGCACCATTATTGACAGTAAAGCTGAGCCAACCCCGACTTTTACAAAACACAGAACTATGTCAGCATCATCAGGTAAGCAAAACACACATTACATTGATACTGTGCAAAAGTCTTAGGCCACTTCTGCCTTGTAAGAACCGTTTTTCCTACGTCATTCTGACATACTGAAACATTTATCAGCATGCATATACAGGAACAAACTCATTACATTTGGTGGGGACCTGGGTAAAGGTACAGATACAAGGATGGGTATAATTACCAATTAATTCATCAGAATTCAGCCATGGTGGGCAATTAATTTTTGAGTAATTGTGTCTTCAAGCATCAATGAAGCATAATGGAGTGCAGTACTTGGCGTGCTATTGATTTAGTTTAAATTAATTTGTGGTTTAAGGAACATAGGAACATGACGTCAGATTTGGGAAGTTGAGCTATAAAACCAATCTCTACTATATCACAATTATTTTTCTTTGTAAAACAATGGCATCGAAAAAGGAGTTAAAAACAGGAAGCAATTGATGATTATTAATTTTCCCATAGTTGATGAAGGATGTTTGGTAAAATGCTAATCCCTGGGGGACACAAATTGTATTTTAGGTTTTAGCTATCCTCCACCACTCAGAATCCTAATGGCCCCACCCATCTGGTCGTCTTTCATGAACAAGGAAGTAGCCTGCTAACTAACAAACTGATACATTTTTGGTAGATGTGTATGCTGTTTTGAGTCATAGTCTATTGTTATTGTAGCATTACTAAAACAAAAATTGTAATAGTGACCTAACACTTTTGCACAGTACTGTATGTATCGTAATAATTGTACTTAACTTTGAATCATCAGATACGCGCCATCCAATTCGATCAAGCGTGTCAGCACATGAGTCAGCTGGAAAGCCTCCTTTGCTTCCAAAGCCAGTCGTCAAGCCCGGTCCGGGCCCCACAACATCTGGTCGCAACACGCCTGAGAATGAGCTTGTCCAAATAGAGGAGGGGGAAACAAGCACACCCCCTAAATTAATATTTGCTGCTCCATCTGGTCACGCTACTCCAGCTGTAACAACATACACCAACCCTGACTCGAACAACGATCTTATTTCTTCTTCTAGTACTGTAACATCTGACTCTGAGTTAGCTACTGTTACCACTACTGCAACACCCACAAACGGTACAGATCAAGGTGGCAAACCTTCTGAACCTGAAGCACAGCCTGTTAGCACAGAACCATCCACTTCTAATTTCCCAATAGCTGTTACAGAACCCACCACCACCGCCCCTAATACTTCCACTTGTTTGGAATTTTTCACTGCAAGTACCTGTGCCACTTCCGACTCTACAATTTCCATAACCACCTTGGAAACTGTTTTTGCTCATCGCAGTAAAAGTCTGGCAACACCAACAGATATGTCAGTTAAGCCATCAAGGCCAGAGTCTAACGGCATAGTCTCAGTTCGTGATGAAGCCTTTACTGTCGTTGCAACTGTAGGACCGATTATCCAACCAGAAGATATCAAATCTAATGCTGCAACCATCTCAATTTCAGCTATTGTAGCTGGTGATGACTTAACATCAGTCTCACCTACAACTCCAATATCTTTGAAAAGCACTAAAATCACATCTGTGGCCCTGACCTCAACTCCTCCTGCATCCCATACCCCAATTACCAGCTCCTCCACTATTCCTCCTGCCAGCAACACCGCCATCACCACCACAACATCGACTGACTGCATAGACTCTTCTTCCATTGTCCCCAACGCCCCATCCAGTGAATCCAACCTCACTACCAGCAGTAATGCAGGTTTAACGACTACAGATGCAATTAGTTCCCCGCTCACGACTGACCCACTTTCCTGTAAGAAAACCAGCTCTGCGCTTTCTTCAGGTATGATCTGCCTCCCATCTTCTGATGACTCTAGTCTAACCACTCCAGCACTCACCCATGATAGTCCAGGACGAGATTTACACACAAATATCAACGAAAGATCGAGTCCGCCTGTTAAAGACTTGGGTAAGTATGACTTAATGGAGTAAACTAATTCATGCTTTCTTGTCTTTGGTTTCACATCAGTACATTTTCTTTCAAATTAGCAGGCGTTGAGTGTGAGGTGGTCCAAAAGAACAAACAAACTGAAATCATGATAGTCGTGGATGATGCGGAAGCGAGTGAGCCTTGTATGGAGAAAGCAACTCAAGACAACAGCGACGGAGCGACAAAGAAAGAGGTGCAAGAAGCAAGTGTGAAAGCGGAAGATGTCACAGTTTCGGCTGAGGGGGGAGTGACTGAATCTGCATCCGAGAATAAGCGCCGAAACCAAGAAGAAACCAAGTCTGTGGATGGGAAGTAATTAAAAAGGATACTTATGGAATTGCTGAATTTGGGACCAACTACTGTGACGTAGGCAGGTTAGGCCACAGTAAAGATAAAAGTTTAAATGATCCATGGCACTTCCTATACAGGGACCACCAACACAACAGCAGCACACCACACACCCAGTGGGCCACTGGACCAAAGAACAGAGATCCCTTTGGTGTGATATAATCGACAATTCCAGCAGTGTCTTTGTCCTTTTTTTTAACTTGTGTTTGATTTTTTTGCATTGCACGTATGATTATGTACCATAAAAAAGTACTGTGTTTTAAAGACACCATGTTTACAATAGAGGGATAAAAGAAAATAGATATGACTATTAAATGGATTATTGAATTGATCGTTAGTGAGACGTTTTTTTGTTAAACAAGTAAACATTTCTCGATGATATCTGTTGATTCATTTGTCTGTGACCTGGTCTAGTTTGTATATTAGATATACATGCATGCTCCATAATGGTGTTAAATGGGTTTATGTTGTAAATGTACAAACTCTCCCATTTTGTGCCAGACCACATTATGTGGTTCAAAGCTGTGGTAATGCTTGAAAAAAAATCACAAGATTCAATGAAACATCCCTTTCTGCGGTCAAGAATGAGCTTCAGTCCGACTTTCATGGAAATGGTACACTTACATAAGTTTGTATGAGTTTACTGTACTATGTTCACATCTAAATGTAAAGGTTGCCCAATTTTATGTAACGAGATTAGAAGAGGTTCAGGTCACACTGTATGCAATAAGAAAATACTATGAAAAACTTGGAAAAAAGTAACGTATTTGATTTTGTGCAAACATTACTTGAGTTTAATTTATGGTACTTCTTAAAACGACATTAGGGTGAAATACCAAAATATCTGTCCAGTTTTTTTTATACCACTTGCCCTCATGAGGGTCACGGGTGAGCTAAAGTCTATCCCAGCTGACTTTGCATAAGAGGTATTTTACACTCTGGACTGGTCACTGAAACATTTTGGATATGATAGATGGATATCATTTGTGGTCACAGAGGAAAGTCCCTGATGAGGGACATGTTGACATTTAACTAACAAAATGCCGATTACCCCAATATAATAGACACTACTCTCAAAAGTGAAAGACTGTTCCATGGCCTCATAGAATTTTTGCTTGAGCTTGGAGTGTCAGATTTATGGCATGAGGGCCCAACTGTTCCCACTAAAAATTTCACTTAAGTCCACAGGATGAATTTGTAAGTGAAAAACTGCATAAAAGACGTGAACAACATTTTTTAAAAAAAATGCTTTTATGCATAAATTAGCTGTATGGCTGCAATGTTTTAGTGAGAGCAGAAGACGCAGCACAACTCTTAAGAATGTGTCTCAAACCGAATACTTATGTCAGTACTCTATGGTAAGTATACTATGTACACTGTGTACTTAGTTCCCAGGTGCAAAAATGTTGTGCTTTTTGCACACTTACCAGAAATAACATTGGCAAAATGTATCTACTTCTAATTCAAATCATTTTGTTAATGTAGACGCCCATATCTGTTGTACAGATTTACTTTACAAAACAGAAGTGTGGGATAGTTCTCCTGTTGCCTTTTTTGTATTTGACTTCATTAAATTGATTTATATTAATGTTTGGCGCAGCCGGACCGGAGCAGGGATAGAAAGAAGAAAAAAAAGGAAAACAGAGAGGGAAATTGCAGGTACAAGAGGGGGATAAGAAACAGAGACAACAACAACAACAACAGAACAAGATCAGCCAATACGATATGTACAAATATGATACGAAAGGTGATAGCAAAGAAGCAGTTAGTAAAGTGAATATTAATTACAGAGATGACAATGAACATTATTGCACTACAAATGGAGCAATACAAATAATAATAGAAATATAAATACCTCCATTGATAATGAATAATACTAATAATTACATCTATTCTCAACAATGCAATTGTTTCAAATGCAACGATACATATATGTAATGATAACTTGAATTACAAAAGAAGGCAGATAAATGGAGGGGAAGAAAGAGAAGCAAACTGTATTAACCTTGTAGAGTGTTATAGTACCATTAGGTTAAGCTTTGTCAGTGTGCCGTGTTTTAGCCAGTTTCCCCTTGGGGAATATTGTTGATATATGTTTGATATAACATGATTATATGCATGAGTGTTTGTATGCATATGTGCTTGTATATGTAGAGTATGTGTATATGTATGTTTGCACAGTGATTGTGCGGGTGGATGTATGTACCGTGAGTGTGAATGTATGTACTGTATTTGTGTATGTATGTGGGAGCGTATGGTACTTACCTATGTATGTAGGTAAGTACCAATGTGTGCACGTATGTATGTATGAATGAATGTACGTATGTACAGTATATACTGTATGTATGAAGGATTGTGTGTATATGTATTATTTTGTATGTACAATATATTTGTCTCCCAGTGTGTGCGGGAGCCAAAGTACAGCCCCAGCCACCCAGAGAGCCCAAACCAAAGCAGAAGGTGCGGTGCCCAGGGAACAAGGGACCACCACCCCCATGCAGTCCCGCCGGCCAGCGACAGGACCCCCAGAGACGGAGTGACAGTGCCGCCCGGCAGGGCCAGCAGCAGGTCATAGACAGATGTGCCCGGCAGAGGACACGGCACGGGAGAAGCAGGGGAAAGCCATCCCCAAGCTAGCTAAAGACCACACCCCGTGCGGGCAGAAAGGCAAGACGTCCCGCCTCGAGTGCCCCAGACACTCTCCACAGCCGGACAAGAAGACCGCCCCGCCCCACTAACAACCGGGCGTATACACATGTGCATACCTACATACACACATACATACACATAATATATACATAAACACATATATATATATATATATATATATATATATATATATATATATATATATATATATATATATATATATATATATATATATATATATATATATATATATATATATATATATATATATATATATATATATATATATATATATATATATATATATATATATAGATGGATAGATATATCTATATATATATATCTATATATATATATATATATATATATCTATATCTATATATATATATATATATATATATAGATATATATATATATATAGATATATATATAGACATATACATATATATATATATATATATATATATATATATATATATATATATATATATATATACATATATATATATATATATAGATAGATATATATATAGATATATATATAGATATATATATAGATCTATATATATATATATATATATATATATATATATATATATATATATATATATATATATATATATATATATATATATATATATATATATATATATATATATATATATATATATATATATATATTTACATTCATACATACACACATATATAAACAAACAAATCCATAGACAAGCCGGCGGGCCAGCGTTGCAGCCCCGGAACCCACTACCCACCGAGAACAAGCCAATCACCTCACCCCGTCCCACAGGTCTGGCCGCATCCCCTTCCAGGGACAACGTCCGTCAAGGCTGCACCCAAACGACGGCACAACACTGGGCACAAAGGACGGCGCGGCAGAGCGCAATGGCAGGCCTGGGCCGACATCCGACAAACCAACCCGCGCGACAACAAACGAGAACAAAGCGGGCAAGTCTGCCAGACCCGACAGCCACCACGCACATGCGCTGCCACAAACCACAATATAAGCCACCTACCCGCAACGTACCCAGCGGCCATGGGCGCACGCACCACAAACAAACACCAGCAGGAACAACGGCTGAAATACCCCCCGACAACCAGCATCACAGGATCAAACCAAAACGACCAAAAAGCCACGACCGACAAACACACGCCAACAGGACCACGCCAACAGCGCCAGCTCGCCAGTCAGCCTAAACACCAACACACAAACAAGAGATATCAACACCACCTCCCACCAAAAAAACCCCACTCCGAGTCCCCAGTCCAAACCCGCACAAACACACAAACCCGCACAACCGAGACACAGCATCCACACCAAACGAGGGCTGCGCAGCCCACGCATCAAGTCACTGACACAAACCCCACAGTGTGAGGCCGGAACAGACAAACACGGACCCTGCCCAAAAGGAAGCAAAACCCACGCGACGCCACACAAACCGGAAGCACACACCCTCAAAGAGGTCTCTGCACGGGATTGGCAGGCCACCAGACCACAGTACCCGGAGCCTGTGCCAGTCTAGGAGGCAATGAGGGGACCCAAACCCACCAGTTAGTCCATCCTAAGTAACCGAAATGGTGAAAATTGTGTTAAGGTTTGCCTAGGCTGACCATATTCTGAAATCCCAAAAAGAGGACACATATATGCGTGCCAAGGCGGGCAGCACGCCAAGGCCAGGACTAGGTGAAAATTTGCCAATGATACTCGAACTTGCTTTATAAATAATATATTTTTTTAAATAAAGCATTTTTTCTCGTCTGTTGACAGCAGTGTTACCGCTAGGAATTTTCAAAATGGGGTCCCAGGGACCCCATCAAGTCATAAAAATGGGGTCCCACAGTAAATTTTTGGGGTCCCACTTTTTTGTAAGCGTTTTGAAAACAAATGACAAATGTATGCATTATCCTGTTATATCTCACATTCTATGTTGTGTTTTGGAAAAAGGTTGTCATAAACGTTACTTAATTCATTAAAAAAGATCATACAAAAGAAAACAAATGTGTATACATATGTAAATGTATTCAGTTATAAACATTCATTCACTTTCTTCTTTCCTTCATGGATCTAAACTTTACCGCTGCTGGTAGTTTTTTCTATGTTTTTATTTAATAAGTTGTAGGTGTATTTATTTCAGTATAAAAGTGTAAAAAGTGTTTTGCTTCGGTCATGAAATGATGATAATGGTGTGCCAGGGCATACATACATTTTATATTTAACGCTTAAATCTCTGGAGTCTACATCAACTACGGATCTATTCCTCATTTCAAAATGTTTTAGTTTTTTTTTATGTTGCTTTTTTCGTTTGTTTTTTTCCGCCCTTTTTTGTCAAACAAAACTATGTTTTTTATGGCAAACACACAAAATATGCAAAATCTTCCACAAAAAATATTTTTCAAAGTGGAATATTTGATGTGAAGTTATCGGAACCTTTGATAGGTCAATAATTCATAATAACATTGATTTTGATTCTATATTATGTTTTGAGCAATGACCGTTTGAAGGAAAAAAAAAACAGCTTTGTTTTATTTACTGATGTCAACATTGCAACTTTTTCTAAATTACATTTCACCTTTAAGCTTTTTTATTTCACTTTTGTTATGTTTTTGTTTATTTTAATAGTATTTTTAGAATGTGCCGTGGGCCTTTAAAACATTAGCTGTGGGACACAAATGGTAAAAAAAAAATTAAAAAAATTAATAATCTGGGTCCTTTCTGATTTCAATGCGTTAAAAAGACACAATAAGTGCGTTAACGCCAACACTGCTTGACAGTATAACAAAATAAGTCACACTTATATTCTGTAACATTCACAGTTTTGGAAAAAAAGTGCAGAGATAGAAATATTCAAAATAACCTCTTGTATATAATGTAAACATAAATAATGCCTCAAAACAAGTTAATTAAATTTAAACAAAAAACAGCGAACGAGCTCTCGCCCTGCACAGCTGTTTTGTGCTTTGTAGTGTCGATATGGGCTTGTAGATCTTTGGCCCCTTTATTTGCCACAGATATATACGTTCCTGCTTTGCACACAGTGCATTCTGCTTTCCATGTGTCACGGCCAGGACGAAAACACGAATACTTTTCCCGCAAATCATCCGTGAAGTTGCATTTACGTTTCGGCATTTCTTGTTCTCATGTCTCTCTCCACTCACTAGCTCTCTCGCTCCGTGTCTCTGCCCCTCCCTCACGAATGTTGCTACGTGCGCGCACCTTCAGTTTTTTTTTTTAACACCTTCTTAACTCAACCTTGGACGTACATTGAAAATATGTACGTCCAGGGCTAATTCAAAATGCCGGACATTTGAGGCATTTAAGAAACCCCGCCCGGACAGACCGGACACCCCCGCAAAAGAGGACATGTCCGGGGAAAAGAGGACGTATGGTCAGCCTAGGTTTGCCAGACACACAATGATTATCATATTTGTATAACAACTATTGTATTTGTAAAATATTTTTACACTTTTTCCATAAAGAATTCACCAAATTCCACAATGTACAATAGTTTGACCCCCTCAATACTTGGCTAAGAGCAAACACAAACAAGATACATCCCATTTACAGCCAGCTGTTGGGGCACTGTTTTGCCTGTGGCATTTTTCCTCAACACTGTTAGTTTATGAAAATGTAAAACTGTATCACAAACTACATTCTATATACACAGTCTGTGATAGTGTTTTACTACAGAAGACGGTTCTGAGTAACATCAAATCGAATAAGTACGATAGTATTCTTTAAAATACGATAATTTTAAGATACAGTGACGATAACTTGTCATTTACGATTTGGCAACACTGGTGTTAAGAGTCCAGCACTACGCACTTACCATTTTTCTTGTTCTGAGTAGATCATCTGCTTACCGGTGATGGTGCACTGCATGTTGCTGTACTTTCTCAGTCTGAACGCACTTGAGCACTTACAAGTACCGCAGTGTGCCAATTGAGGCCATGTCCACACGAACACAGATACTTAATAAACGCATACTTATCTCGGCGTTTAGGCCTCTTGTCCACACGCAGACGCATACTTTTGTCTTTAAAAACGCAGTGTTTTGTAAACGCTGGCCAAAGTGTAGAGTTCCAAAACTCTCCGCTTAGTGTATGCGTGTACACGGCACAAACGGAGACTTGTAATGACGTCACGGTTGTGCGCTGTCATTTCTAAAGCTCAACAACAATGCCTTGCTGCTTTTAAACACACTATAAGAGGACTTACTATATGTTTGAACGTAAACATGCTGCTATTTTCACTCAACATTAATAAGAAAGACATTAAAATGGGCTTTGCGACAATGACAGTCAGCTGTTTTGGATACGATCGCTGTGGAACCTCCACCTGATGGGACGACTTTGACAAGCAAGACTTTTTGCTCTGTGTCATAAGAAAGGTGCAACATTACCTTATGTTTTTAGTCCTTATTTAACGACACATCATGAAGTTAACTTACGTGTCTTGCTTCCATTTTTGTAGATGGAGCGACAGTTGACACGCGTAAAAAGAGACCAAGCAACTCAAAAAAACATGACGCAGCCTCTTCCTTGTAGTGTGTACTGATGTTAAAGGCAATATACACTTCATTGCACATGTACTATATCACTATATCGATGATTAAAATCTTTATGATTCCACGAGATTTTTGTAGCGACACGCGCACGTCAGTGTGGTTTGTATAGGCACTTAAACATGCAAAAGGGTTTCCTTGGCTCTTTAGTGTGGCTGATTTTAGAAATAATGTACACTTCACTGCACATGTAATACATCACAATGTTGTTGAACATGGCATCATCATGTTGCTAAACATGTTATAATTCTATGAGCGTTGGGTTTCAGCAGCACAGGCGTGCATGCATGCTTTAAACATTGAAAAAAAAACATACATTAAGTTCCCAGGGCTCTGTGTACGTGTAGGCTGGTTTTAAAGATAATGTACATGTACGTAAAGTACATCAAAATAAACATAATAGAGTTGTAATACCAGCTATTGCTGCTTTTTTCAGGCTTCTGATTGGACAAAATGTGCATGACACAAGTGTATGCGTTTGTGTGTAGACATAAACAGTTTTGAAACTACACTTGTGTGGATGGAGATCGTTTTAACCCCAAATATGCGTTTTTGAAACTCTCCGTGTGGGGCCATGTCCACATGAACACAGATACTCAATAAACGCATACTTATCTCTGCGTTTAGGCCTCTTGTCCACACGCAGACGCATACTTTTGTCTTTAAAAACGCAGACATTTGCAAACGCTGGCCAAAATGTAGAGTTCCAAAACTCGCGCTTAGTGTATGCGTGTACACGGCACAAACGGAGACTTGTGATTACGTGACGGTTGTGCGCTGTCATTTCCAAAGCTCAACAACAATGCCTTGCTGCTTTTAAACACACTATAAGATGACTTAGATAGAATAGAATGCCTTTTATTGTCACTATACACAGGTACAATGAGATTAAATGCAACTCCAGTATCAGTGCGACAGTCTATAAATATGCAAAACATAGGAAGGAAAGAAAAGAAAAATAGTGCAAAAAGAGGTAAGGTGCACAGTCCAGTCCTGAGAACGAATGTTCTGAATGTGTTGTTTAAATATTATACTATATACGTATATACAGAAGCATTCAGACTGTGGGTGGAAAGTAAAAATTGCACACAGAGAGGTGCTAAGCTATAAAATCAGTGCCTATGAGAGTTTACCGTGGTTATGGCTTTAGGGAAAAAACTGTTCTTGAGTCTGTTTGTCTTAGACCTGATGACCCTTTCCTGAGGGCAGCAGGTCAAACAGGTCAAAGCCAGGGTGGGAGCTGTCCTTGGTAATGTTGGTAGCTCTGCTGAGGCAGCGGAAGGTGTAAATGTCTATCAGTGAGGGGAGAGGGCAGCCGATGATCCGCTGTGCTGCCTTTACCACTCTCTGGAGCCTCTCCTTGTCTACAACGGTGCAGCTGCCGTACCATGCTGTGATGCAGTATGTCAGCAGGCTCTCGGTGGATGAGCGGTAGAAGCAGCAGGTTGCAGTCCAGGTTGTACTTCTTGAGGACTCTCAGGAAGTGCAGCCTCTGCTGAGCCTTCTTAGTGATGACAGTAGTGTTCTCTGACCAGGAGATGTTGTCAGAGATAAGGATGCCAAGAGACCGGAAGGTGCGGACCCTCTCCACACACTCACCCTTCACTGTAAAAACTCTTTCAGTGGTATTGTCCATTTTACTTTATTTTTAAAAGTATATTTATTCCAATAAATCAATTTATTTTTATTTGTATAGTTTTTGAGTTATCTATAAATAAAAAGTGTGAATATTTTCGTAACTTAATTTTTTATGTGATAAAATTAATTTTATTGGACTTCCAACATAAATTGATTTAGCAAAACTCAGTTCAAATGTTTATATCAGACCTAAAAGGTCAGGACCCGCCCACCTGCATGCAGCTGTCGAAGAACAAGCCCAGACACGTCTCTTCACGGAGCCCAAGGAAAACACTTTACCGGACTCATCACTCATGTAAGTAACAATTTATATTGTTAAAAGTCAGTATTTGCCAGGATTGAAATGTATACATTTTCAAAAGCATGGCTCAACGTTATATTTAGTTTGCTACTTTTCCCGCCGACTGCCATTTCGAATTTGCTCTTACCTCCAACAGCTCATTAACTTCAACCAAACATTGTTATAGCTGTGCAGTTTATAATTAGCGTTTTATTTGCGTGGTAGTTTAATATTTTATTCTTCAGTTTATAAGCAGCCACATTAAAGCTGCTTCACTAGTTTGCATTAAAAGTTGCTAGCAGCTAGCTAGATAGCTCCCCTCAGACCTGCTGTCCATGCACACTCTTAGGCAAAACGCTACTCTTGTAAGAATAACACTCATTGTGTAAGTCTCAATCTCAACATTTTTTCCCCCAAAATCTCACCAGTAGTCACTATTTAAAGCAGGGGTCCCCAAACTACGGCCGGGGGGCCGGATTCGGCCCCCCAGCATCCAAAATCCGGCCCACAATTTTTATTTTTTTAATCTTTCCTTTCTAGTCCATTTTCTACCACTTGTTACTCTTGGTGTCTCCTAGTCGCTCAGGCAAATCATATTGTCTAAAAATGAATTTTCCCATCGATAATGTGACAATGTTAAATGTTGATGAACATCAATGCTAATTGATGTTAAATGACAAAACCGATTAAAAAGACAATGTATATATACATACATATATATATATATATATATATATATATATATATACATATACATATACACAGCCTGGCCCCCGACCAAATTTTTTTAACCCAATGCGGCCGCCGAGTCAAAAAGTTTGGGGACCCCTGATTTAAAGGGTCATTTTTCAAAATGTTCTTCCGTGGGGGCATGCCCCCGGACCACTACTGTTGCTAGGTTACCAACTTAGACCACCGCGCTACAAAAAAATCCAGAGGAAACACTGCAATTGAGTATATTAGGGTGTAAAAAAAACATATATAAAGGGCTCTCATCAGGCTTATATATCCAAGACGTTAGACATGAACCATAACTTGTCTTTTTTTTCTCTCGCTCTCTACAATGACAGATGGGATGGCCCTGTAAATTGTGCAGCACTGTTGTGCCAACCAAGAGTGATTTTTTAAAGCATTACAGACTGCACCATGGGACCTTTGGACACAGCCATGCCTTCCCTTGCATTCATATAGGTTGCCCATGCTCTTTTAAATGCTGGAGTTCCCTTCGCTCTCATCTGTCAAGATACCACCCAGAAGTCAAATTCCTCAACTCATCTCAAGTAAGTCCTTCATTCACCTGCCCTCTGTGTAAAAGGACTGTGCCAGGAGCATCAATGATATGATGGCCAGAACGTATACAGTTGGAGAAGACAGGAAGTTGTTGCCAAGTCTCCTGCTGGGGTGGCAGAATTTAAGGAAAGATGGCCTGCCCTCTTCGAACCATTCCAGGTAAATGATTTATCATTCTATTTTTCTTGACTAAGTTTCCATTGTGACTTGGACATGACATACTAGACTCAATTTTTGCCTGAAAATGTATACTAAAACTAAGGCTGCAGCTAACGATTATTTTTCTATCGATTAATCTATAGATTATTTTTTCGATTAATCGGTTAATCTATAGATTATTTTTTAGATTCATCTATAGATTATTTTTCCTTTTACCGATTATTTTTTATTTTATTTTATTTAAAATGAAGATGAAAAAATAAAAGTAGGCCAGTTTTTTCAAAAGGCATGGCTTTTATTTCCAAAAAAAAAAAGTATGGCCACTCAACATTGACAACAACATGACAAAATATTCTGTAACAATGTAAACATTTAAATCTTTTAACATTTAACAAAATTAAAAGTAGCTTATTTGCTTTTTAATGTGCAAATATAAAAGTAAACATCCAGTGCAAATCTTAATATTCTGCAATAGTATAAGCATTTCAAAAGTAAAAGTATTGCTTATTTTGCTTTAAAATGTGCAAAAATAAAGATAAACATCCAATACAAAAAAGTGCAAAACGAAATATTCTGTAACAACAGTGTAAACATTTCAACAAAAGTGAAAGTATTGCTTATTTGCTAAAATGTGCAAAAATAAAGATAAACATCCAATACAAAAAAGTGCCAATCTAAATATTCTGGAGCACTGTAAACATTAAGTATTGCTTTTAAAAGGTGCAAAATAAACATCCAGTCCAACACAGTACACAATAACCAATTCTACTCATTCCAGTGAGTGACTAACAGTTGTAATGAAGAAAGGTTAGCATGTCTACTTGCTTTGCTTCTTTTCTTGTTTACAATATTCCCAGCAGCTGAAAATAGGCGCTCAGAAGGGGTCGATGTGGCTGGAACTGAGAGGTAATTAGCCTTCACCTCAAACCAGGACTGCGAGTGAGCTGAGCTGCAGTTTAGGTTTCTAGTAGGTCAACGGGCTCATAGTGATGTTACTAGTAGTTGACTGGGAGGTGTTTATTATCATTTGGGGAGAGTCCGCTGCCTGATGCTCACCTGCTAAACACCTATCTGCTCGACGCTGAAGCGCTGACTACATGCGCTATGAATACGCACTGCTGATTGGCTGATAATGCTTCGTGTGTACCAATCAGATGGTTGTGTGGGTGGGACAATGCTGCGTGTGTACCAATCAGATGGTTGTATGGGTGGGACAATGCTGCGTGCTGAGACAGAGGCAGAGGAGCAAAGCAACTTGTTAAGACTTTAGCAGCTAAAGTTAGCTTTAGCTTTGAAACTCGTTCTGTACACCCCCGTACCGAACCGAAAGCCCCGTACCGAAACGGTTCAATACAAAACACATACCGTTACACCCCTAGCAGATACAAATGACACATTCATGTTTTTGTGTAATGATGACAACGTATGCTAACGCGGACGATTGACTAGTTGATGGTTGATGGTTTTCTTTTCAAATGTTCGTTCATAGCCGTTGTGCTGCTATGATAGGCCATTTCCGCTCGACACGGTGTGCATACAACAACATTATTAGGCTGTGTATTGAAATACTCCCACACTTTTGACGACTTTTTTGCGTGCGTTTTTCCCCTCGCTCGCACAGTCTGCTTTGCGCTCCGCCATGACGGTAGTATGACGTAAATATGCGACGCGTCGACGCACAAAAACGGCGTTGACGTATTTACGTAACCGATGACGTCGACTATGTCGACGCGTCGTTTCAGCCTTAACTAAAACCCTTAATATCAGTAACGGTCAACATTTGCTGTCTTACAGATTAATGAAGAGTTCCGAAGGTGCACTGCTGTTCCACTGGAATCAACATTTATGTCCCAGCTGGACAGGTAGACTCCAAAACTCCTGGAGCTCTTCAGTGCAAAAGGTGGAGTGACTGGTCAGCGCATCAAGAACTTGTTGATGGAACTGATACAGGTGGGTTAAAAGTGGTTTAAAAGTTTACAACTGAATCTGTAATCATGCTCTAATAATGATATCACAGATTTGGAGTAAAATTGCCAACAAAATTCATTTATTTATTATTCTTCTATTAACTCTAGGACCCAAGTGCCTCTGCAGTGATAAAGAGAGATGTGACTTTGAGATGCCTCATAGAGTACATGGGAGAGAGTGGACAGGAGCTAATCTCTGACTACTGTGTAAGTATTGTTTAAAAGCAGGTTTGGATCAGTCTGATGTACAAGCTTAAATTTGGTTTACTTATGTGAACTGACTGAACCAGCAGTTGTCAGGTGGAGGTCGAGCATGCAGCTAGTTGGCAGGAGCCCCAGGATAGCCAATTAGCATAGCACCACAGAGTGATGCCTTTCTGTCTTGTGTTTCTGTTTGCCCTAAAAAAAACAATGCAAACAAAAAATACTCCCCTTAAACAAGCATTAAAACATTTACTCTATATATATATATAACATATTACTGTTTGTTTGTTTTAATTTCTGGTTTTTCTATTCAGGTTTTTTATATGCAAATTAAAAATGCCAATAAAAAGCATGTGGCTGGAAATGCATCTATTGTACCAAGTTTAATGTACAAGATCTCAAATTAGAATTCAAATGTTTTCAAAATGGTCTTCACAAAAGTAATCATTATCTGGATTAAATCACACAATTTATATTAAATATAATCAATCAATGTTTATTTATGTAGCCCTAAATCACAAGTGTCTCATAAAATTAGATGTTTGTTTTTTTAAATTACTGTTTTTGTATCTCAAAGGGAACTGCAGAGACCACTGTTCATGAGGACCTAGAAATGAAGAATATGAGCATCTACATCTGTCGTGAGCCAAATGCAGTAGGAATCATCATTGAGGGAGTACCAGTCCTTACTCATCTTGGAAACCTAGCCAAAGCATGCTGCCTACTTCTGGGGTTGACGTATGCACTTAATCTTGAGTATCCATCCAAACTTTCCAAAACATTTGAGGTGTTTCAAAGACTTTTTGTGGGACACGATACACTGCGCCCAAAACCAACCCCCAAATTCATGACTCTCAAAAACAAGCTTCTAGCTTAGGCAGTGAGCCATGACTGTCAGCTTGCACTTTTGAACAGCTATTTTCTTGTGTCTGTTCAAAATCATTATACATTGTTCATTGAGTGGAATTCTTCAGAATGTTGTAACGGTTTGTCCTGTTCAGGTTTTATACAAAGCTCCAGGTCATCGTTTCTGGTGTGTAAATTACGTTTTTTTAAATGTTTTATACACACTAAATGGCCCCACTGTGAAGCTCCAGCTGGTCAGAAGGAGGGATCTGTGAGTTGTTTAAGTTCAAATGTTTCAAAATATACACACTGAAAGACACTATGGTGAAGGTGTTCTGCTTGTGAATTGTTACAGAAGTACAGATAATCTTAATGTTAAATTGTTTTAGCAAGAAACTGTACTGTGAAGGTTCTAAGTAAAACTTGAGATGCTGAGGTCATGCATTCTTTTATGCACTAAATAAGTGAAGTGAATTACATTTATATAGCGCTTTTTCTCAAGTGACTCAAAGCGCTTTACGTTGTGAAACCCAATATCTAAGTTACATTTTAAACCAGTGTGGGTGGCACTGGGAGCAGGTGGGTAATGTGTCTTGCCCAAGGACACAACGGCAGTGACTAGGATGGCGGAAGCGGGGATCGAACCTGCAACCCTCAAGTTGCTAACACGGCCGCTCTACCAACCGAGTTATACCGTATACTGATGTTCTTGACTGTTAATACTCTCCAGCTTATTGACACGGTTTGGATATGGCTTGTGAAAATGTTTTAATAATATGTATACGGTTAAAAAAAGAAAACTACTGTGAAGGTGTTCTATACAGCACTTTAAAAAGTTGAGGTCATGCATTCTATGCACTAAATATGGATGTTGACTGTTCATGCTGTCCAGCTCATTGCCATTGTTTTTATATGATAATGATTTAATAAGGGTTGGAATTTTATATGTCTTGATTTTTTTATTATTATTCTAAGTAATTATTTTAAGCAGTTTCCATTTCCAAAACAAAGAAAGGGTAAGTTGGTCAAAATTAATAAAATTGAGTACACAAATTAATTTTTCATTTAAATGTTACTTATTTTAATTAAGTCTTGTGTGTTTAATATGCTGATGTTTTTTACATTGATTTTACTCAATTTGTTGGCTTTTTCTGTAAACGCAACTTAATCTTTTTGCATAAATCGAAATGCATATTATTAAGTTCTACTTACTCAAAATACCAATTAGTTGACTAAACTAACAAAAATTGCTTGGAAAATGTTGCCTTATTTTTATTGAGTTAGATCTAGGCAACAGTTTTTACAGTGTTGCTGTATGTTTGAATGTAAACATACTGCTATTCTCACTCAATATTAATAAGAAAGACATTAAAATGGGCTTTGCGACAGTCCCGCCAGCGCTAATGACAGTCAGCTGTTTTGGATACGATTGCTGTTGAACCTCCACCTGATGGGACAACTTTGACAAGCAAGACTTTTTGCTCTGTGTCATAAGAAAGGTGCAACATTATCTTATGTTTTTAGTCCTTATTTAACGACACATCATGAAGTTAAAGGCCTACTGAAACCCACTACTACCGACCACGCAGTCTGATAGTTCATATATCAATGATGAAATCTTAACATTGCAACACATGCCAATACGGCCGGGTTAACTTATAAAGTGCAATTTTAAATTTCCCGCCACACTTCCGGTTGAAAACGTTTAGATATGATGACTTATGCGCGTGACGTAAACGGTTGATACGGATGTATTGGTACCCCATTGAATACAATACAAAAAAGCTCTGTTTTCATTTCAAAATTCCACAGTATTCTTGACATCTGTGTTGGTGAATCTTTTGCAATTTGTTTAATGAACAATGGAGACTGCAAAGAAGAAAGTTGTAGGTGGGATCGGTGTATTAGCGGCGGACTACAGCAACACAGCCAGGAGGACAGAGATGGATAGCAGACGCGCTAGCCGGCGAACTCACTTTAACTTCCTCCGTCTCGCCGACCGCATCTGTGATCGGGTGAAGTCTTTCGTCGCACCGTCGATCGCTGGAACGCAGGTGAGCACGGGTGTGAGGGTGAGCAGATGAGGGCTGGCTGGCGTAGGTGGATAGCTAATGTTTTTAGCATAGCTCTGTGAGGTCCGGTTGCTAAGTTAGCTTCAATGGCGTCGTTAGCAACAGCATTGTTAACCTTCGCCAGGCTGGAAAGCATTAACCGTGTATTTACATGTCCATGGTTTAATAGTATTGTTGATCTTCTGTCTATCCTTCCAGTCAGGGATTTATTTATTTTGTTTCTATATGCAGTTAAGCACTATGCTATCACGTTAGCTCCGTAGCTAAAGTGTTTCTTCGATGTATTGTCGTGGAGATAAAAGTCACTGTGAATGTCCATTTCGCGTTCTCGACTCTCATTTTCAAGAGGATATAGTATCCGAGGTGGTTTAAAATACAAATCCGTGATCCACAATAGAAAAAGGAGAGAGTGTGGAATCCAATGAGCCAGCTTGTACCTAAGTTACGGTCAGAGCGAAAAAAGATATGTCTTGCACTGCATTCTAGTCCTTCACTCTAACGTTCCTCATCCAGAAATCTTTCATCCTCGCTCAAATTAATGGGGTAATCGTCGCTTTCTCGGTCCGAATCGCTCTAGCTGCATTGAAAACAATAGGAAAATGTGAGGAGCGTGTCAACTGACTACGTCACGCTACTTCCGGTAGGGGCAAGGCTTTTTTTTTATCAGCTACCAAAAGTTGCGATCTTTATCGTCGTTGTTCTCTACTAAATCCTTTCAGCAAAAATATGGCAATATCGCGAAATGATCAAGTATGACACATAGAAGGGATCTGCTATCCCCGTTTAAATAAAAAAAATTCATTTCAGTAGGCCTTTAACTTACGTGTTTTGCTTACGTTTTTGTAGATGGAGCGACAGTTTACACGTGTAAAAAGAGACCAAGCAACTCAAAAAAACATGATGTAGCCTCTTCCTTGTAGTGTGTACTGATGTTAAAGGCAATATACAGTTCATTGCACATGTACTATATCACTATATCGATGATTAAAATCTTTATAATTCCACGAGAGTTGTGCAGTGACACGCACATCAGTGTGGTTTGTATAGGCACTTAAACATGCAGAAGGGTTTCCTTGGCTCTTTAGTGTGGATGATTTTAGAAATAATGTACACTTCACTGCACATGTAATACATCACAATGTATATACTTTTTCTTATGCTTTCTGAACTCACTATGTTTACTGCTCGCTGTACATTCCCACCTTCTACCTTCCTAGTCCCGTCCGTTGTGTCCTTGGGCAAGACACTTCACCCTTTGCCTCTGATGGCTGCTGGTTAGCGCCTTGCATGGCAGCTCCCGCCATCAGTGTGTGAATGTGTGTGTGAATGGGTAAATGTGGAAATACTGTCAAAGCGCTTTGAGTACCTTGAAGGTAGAAAAGCGCTATACAAGTATAACCCATTTATTTATTTACATATCTTACGAAGTCAGACCTACACTGTTTCAATGTCCATTTCTCAGATGATGCAATTGTTGATGACTTAAGTGCTGATAACAACCAAACCTAAAGAACCCCCCTCCCCCTCCACATCCCATCCCCCCGGATTGTAAATAATGTAAATAATTCCATATATATACTCTGATGATTAACTTGTGTGATGACTGTATTATGCTGATAGTACCGTATTTTTCGAACTATAAGTCTCAGTTTTTTTTCATAGTTTGGCCGAGGGTGCGACTTATACTCAGGAGCGACTTATGTGTGAAATTATTAACACATTACCGTAAAATATAAAATAATTTTATTTAGCTCATTCACGTAAGAGACTAGACGTATAAGATTTCATCGGATTTAGCGATTAGGAGCAGCAGATTGTTTTGTAAACGTATAGCATGTTCTATATGTTATAGTTATTTGAATGACTCTTATATGTTACGTTAACATACCAGGCACGTTCTCAGTTGGTTATTTATGCGTCATATAACGTACACTTATTCAGCCTGTTGTTCACTATTCTTTATTTATTTTAAATTGCCTTTCAAATTTCTATTCTTGGTGTTGGGTTTTATCAAATAAATTTCCCCCAAAAATGCGACTTAGACTCCAGTGCGACTTATATATGTTTTTTTCCTTCTTTATTATACATTTTCGGCAGGTGCGACTTATACTTCGGTGCGACTTATACTCCGAAAAATACAGTATATATTTGTACCATGAATTGATTTACGTGGACTCCGACTTAAACAAGTTGAAAAATGTATTCGGGGGTTACCATTTTGTGGTCAATTGTACGGAATATGTACTGTACTGTACAATCTACTAATACAAGTTTCAATCAATCAATCAATAATTTAATGCTGAACATGGCATCATCGTGTTGCTAAACATGTTGTCATTCTATGAGCGTTGGGTTTCAGTAGAAGAGGCGTGCATGCGTGCTTTAAACACTGAAAAAAAACATACATAAAGTTCCCAGGGCTCTGTGTACATGCAGGGTGGTTTTAAAGATAATGTACATGCCATTGTACGTATAGTATATCAAAATAAACATAATCATTGGCGTTGTTAGGCCTATTTTAGGGGGGTTCTAACCCCCTAAAATATTCGTAAACCCCCCTAAATAATTTGGTGTTATATTTTATTTAATTATTTTTAATTTTATTTTTTTACAAATACATGCCGACATATTCATTATAAAGTGGCCCAAATATGAGTTTTAAATAAATAATCATATAACCTGTCATTATTCACTCAGTTTCCCCTCACTTCATAACGTAAGGTAGAGAGCCCCTTTAGTGCGTCAGTATCCAATCCATTCCACTTGTTCATATAGAAAATGCCCACACCACTCAAAATCCAGTCCACATTTTCTCTGCGACCTTGCTTGCGGTCCTGCAGGCTTTGAAGCACACAGCGCTGCAGAACAAGAACGTGAACGGATACAAAATGGACATAAGAAACTTTTTCAAGAAAGTAAGTATTCATCACTGCTTGTAGTAAAATGTATTAGCTCCACTTTACACCAAGTCTGTGTTTGACAAATAAAAACCTGTCTAGCACATTATACAACCTCTGTGCACGTCATACATTTGTTGTTTTGCAGGCAAAAGTTACATTCCCGCTTTAAAACAATGCTGCTACTTAGTTAGCTAGTTAGCCTGAAATGCATAATGAAGGTCCTGGTTATTTATAAAGTTAAATGTGCACTCTTTTTTTTACCATTTGCTATCTTCGGATTGCTAATAATCAATTGCTAATAATCAAATATAAACAATCAAATGCAGATACTTTTTCTTATGCCTTCTGATGTCTCTCTCTCTCTCTATGTCCACTACTTGCTGTCCATATTCTACCCCCCCCCCCTGATTGTAAATAATGTAAATAATTCAATGTGATTATCTTGTGTGATGACTGTATTATGATGATAGTATATATGATAGTATATATCTGTATCATGGATCAATTTAAGTGGACCCCGACTTAGACAAGTTGAAAAACTTATTCGGGTGTTACCATTTAGTGGTCAATTGTACGGGATATGTACTTCACTGTGCAACCTACTAATAAAAGTCTCAATCAATCAATCAAATTGGGGTCAGGGCAGGCCCGTGGCATAGGCCGTATAGGCAAATGCTAAGGGCGCCATCCATCAGGGGGCGCCACGCCAGTGCCACAAATGTTGGAGAAAAAAAAAGTTGGTACTATTATTTCGAAACACAAAAAATAATCCCACGTTAATTAAAATGCAAAGTAAAGCCTATTTAATAGAAATATTATTTGTTACTACATTACGCCCCCCCCTCCCTTCCCGTATCATGACTCTTTTTGGACGTCACCACATCAAAAAATCAACACAAGATGTCAAAACGGCCAAAACTGTCAGGTGCCCAGGGAAGAAAAAATAGAAAAGAAGAGGAGGCGAAACGAGAAAAAGACAGAGGTAGCAGGTAGGTAACGTTAGCCTACATGAAATTATTTGTCTGTTACAAAATGTGATAGTAACCTGGCTTTTTAGCATTAAGCTAATGTTACATGATTCGGCAATTGCTACTCAATAAATAGCTAGTTCTGTTTTAACGTCGGGTTAATATTGTGAAGGGGGCTAAATTGTTATGGAAAATAATAATGTAACGTTAGGTAATTACAGTACTCCCACCTAACATTCCTCAGGGACATTTGTATTAGATCTTTTAAGCAGGTGTTTTATGTTTACATTGTTATTGCCTTCTGGTTAGCTAATGTTTCCCTGCAGGTAATAGTCACTTTTCCACCCCTTTATATATTAGGTATAGTTGTAAGCCTAGTTGTTAAAGTGCACATCATTAATGTTAATTAAGCAATATCACATGAGAGGGAATGCTGTTTTTTAATTTGAGCACTGCTGTGATTCGGTTAAAGATAATCATAACATAACATTCTCATATAATATGTTAATTTGCTTTCTTTAAGTAAAAAAAAAGGTCAAAGACAAAGCTATTCGGTTTCTTGTGAGTATATACACTTCACTGCCGATGTGGGGGGGCGCCACCTAAAATCTTGCCTAGGGCGCCAGATTGGTTAGGGCCAGGCCTGTTTGGGGTTACTTCCTTCTGGAGCATCAGCTGTGTTTCTCACTTTACACATGGAGGAGAACAGGAGCTGAGCTCATTCACGTATGACTATCATCAGTAGATAATAATAATAGGTTTGGCTGATATCAGCACTTCAGTCATCAACAATTGCATCATCTGAGATTTTTTTTTGATTGATTGAAACTTTTATTAGTAGATTGCACAGTGAAGTACATATTCCGTACAATTGACCACTAAATGGTAACACCCGAATAAGTTTTCCAACTTGATTCATGATACAGATATATACTATTTTCATAATACAGTCATCACACAAGATAATCATCAGATTATATACAATTTACATTATTTACAATCCGGGGTGTGGGATATGGAGGGGTGGGGGGGGGGGGGGGCTGGTTTAGGATTGGTTGGTATCAACACTTCAGTCATCAACAATTGCATCATCAGAGAAATGGACATTGGAACAGTGTAGGACTGACTTGGTAGGATATGTACAGCAGATCGTGGACACAGAGAGAGGGATCAGAAAGTATAAGAAAAAGTATAAGAAAAAGTGTCTACATTTGATTATTTACAATCCGAAAAGGTATGATGTGAAAGGGAGGGTATTAGTTTAGGGTTGAAGTTGCCTGGAGGTGTTCTTTTAGTGCGGTTTTGAAGGAGGATAGAGATGCACTTTCTTTTACACCTGTTGGGAGCGCATTCCACATTGATGTGGCATAGAAAGAGAATGAGTTAAGACCTTTGTTAGATCGGAATCTGGGTTTAACGTGGTTAGTGGAGCTCCCTCTGGTGTTGTGGTTATGGCGGTCATTTACGTTAAGGAAGTAGTTTGACATGTACTTCGGTATCAGGGCGGTGTAGCAGATTTTATAGACTTGGCAATAGTCAACATGATCCACAACATCCTCTAGTATACCTTTAAGTCTTTCATATATATATAATAATTATAATGATAAATGGGTTATACTTGTATAGCGCTTTTCTACCTTCAAGGTACTCAAAGCGCTTTGACAGTATTTCCACATTCACCCATTCACACACTGATGGCAGGAGCTGCCATGCAAGGCGCTAACCAGCAGCCATCAGGAGCATGGGTGAAGTGTCTTGCCCAAGGACACAACGGACGCGACTAGGATGGTAGAAGGTGGGGATTGAACCCCAGTAACCAGCAACCGTCCGATTGCTGGCACGGCCACTCTACCAACTTCGCCACGCCGTCCCTATATATATATATATATACAGCATATGTATGAAAGACTTTATATATATATATATATATATATATATATATATATATATATATATATATATATATATATATATATGTATATATATATATATATATATATATATATATATATATATATATATATATATATATATATATACATATATATATGTATATGTATATATATATATATATATATATATATATATATATATATATATATATATATATATATATATATATATATACAGCATATGTATGAAAGACTTTATATATATATATATATATATATATATATATATATATATATATATATATATATATATATATATATATATATATATATATATATATATATAAGAAAAACCCAGACACCATCTTTGTAGTAATTTTTCTCCTGAGTGGACTTCCGTCTTCCTTTACAATGAGTGAAGCTGCACGAAACCTTGTGTCTGCAATTGTAAATAATTTAGTTTTTAAGTTTTGTGTTTCTTGTAGAATCTATATAAAGTAAGAGGTCCCTTAGTGCACTGCGTCGGCTGCATTCCTGGCTGCGTCAAACAATGGGTCAGAAAAGACTTCAGTCTTGCAGTCATGTCAATTGAAAAAAACGAGCTTCAGCATCTGAGTCACAACAGAGTGATAGACCGATTTGCCACTCTTAAAAACAGACGGCATTCTTTGATGCTTCCATCCACCAAGTAATTGTTTCTTGTTGATGCTGTAAACAAAATGTCACTGTGCAAACCCATGTTTGTTGTTGTACTGAACACAGATTGAAAATAAACCGATTGAAATAATAATAATAACAATTAATAATTTCTAAGTCTTTGTTAGCCGTTTGTGACGCCCCTGAACATAATAGAGTTGTAATGCCACCAAGTCAGCTATTGCTGCTTTTTTCAGCCTTCTGATTGGACAAAATGTGCATGATACAAGTGTATGCGTTTGTGTGTAGATATAAACAGTTTTGAAACTACACTTGTGTGGATGGAGATGGTTTTAACCCCAAATATGCGTTTTTGAAACTCTCCATGTACTCCCGAGTAGCCGCCATCTGCTGTTAGCTAAAATGCCTGTCAAAATGGAGAAACGTGGCTCGAGTGTTATAAAAAAGCTATTTAATTAATATTTATGTTCATTCCCAGAGGCTAATTCGGAACATATGCACTTTGTCTGTATGCAACACGTTTCGCCACTATGAGACTCATTATGGCGAAAAATACGAAGTTGCAGCCCAACTGAGAAAATATCAATGGATTGATTGCTGGTGGGTCAGATGAAACAACAGTCCATTTTGTTTATAACATGCACAATATTTAAACAAATATTATATATTTATACAACATATTTAACCAACAACTACCAAAACAGGTTTCTGCCTACTTAGAAAAAACAAAAAGAGCTTCCCAAAGTGCCTAACGAAATGTGTTAATTATCCCAACCAGTAGGTGTCGCTGGCGGCAGCACCCTGCAGAAAATAGCATTTCACCCGGAAAAGGAGGGACGAGGGGAACGACGGTCGAGTGATTGTTGTGTTCTCTCCATTGTAGTATTTTCTTTTTGCGTTGTAAACTACATTTTCCTGTGATATATAAAGCAGATTTAGATTGAATTACATCTACGGGGAGGTTTAACCTAACTGTGCGCACATAAGCGATGTCTGTTGTGCCTCCCAGTCGCTCGAACTCAGGTTGGCCGCGCGGTGGAAGCGCTCCGTTTGGAAGCAAATACATGCCTGCCCCGGCGAAGCCTCTCACCCTGGAGAGAACTATCAACCTGTGAGTTATACGTTTATGTGTGGGGTACATTAATAATTTAAACATAATAAAATGAGACTAAATGTGTACATTGTTCAAATCAAGCATTTAAATGTATACCAAGCGTTGCAAAGCAGTGCCACGCCATTATTAATTGGCTGCACGTAGCCTCGGATGTAATTGTTGATTGATAGATGTGGCTGTTATTTTTTAAGAATCATTATTTTAGTTAATTTGATGTTTTTACATTCTGGCCTTGAATTATATACTTTAGTTGTCATACATTTCAAAGGGGGAGTCAAATTTAAAATGCATCGTTATGCTTTTACAATGAGTTTCATTACTTAGGTGTTGATTTATTCATGTGGTTGTAGTTTGCAGTTGTGTACTGTCATATTGAGTTTTGTTTCTAATAATATATACAATTCATGTATATAAATATTAATTTGTGACCCAAATTTTTGGAAAAAAAATCAAGAACAACTGAGAGTTTCTGGGGTCTCGATAGTACGCATTAAAATATGTTATGTTATATTCACTTTCTGACCTGCGGTGGAAACAATTAAATGAAAATGGAGCTGATAATTTTTCATTCCGATAGCGTCATGATGGCCCGTCATATGTGTTTTCAGATACCCTCTCACTAACTACACGTTTGGGACCAAGGAGCCCCTGTATGAGAAGGACAACTCTGTGGCGGCCAGGTTCCAGCGGATGCGTGATGAGTTTGACAAGCAAGGAATGAGGAGGACAGTGGAGGGTGTCCTCATTGTCCACGAGCACAGGCTCCCACATGTTTTACTTCTTCAGCTGGGCACCACTTTCTTCAAGCTGTGAGGTGTTCTTGTTCAGAGGAGTCAACCCGAGGTGTTGTCTGATGTTTTGTTTTTCTCCTGCAGGCCTGGTGGTGAGTTGAGTGCTGGAGAAGATGAGGTGGTGGGTTTGAAACGCCTGATGACCGAGGTATCTAAATTGGCACAGTTACAGTAGGGATGGGAATTAAAAAACTGGTTCTTGTTCAGAACCGGTTCCCAGTGTATCAATTCCTTGGAATCGCTTGCAATTTTTTCAAGCAATTCTCTAATTAATGCTTCTGTGTGGGGATGGCGTCATTACAACACGTGCGTGCTGTGTAGTGATGTTAGATTTCAAGATGGCGTTGCCTGGTCGAAACAAACGCAAACATTTTACGAGAAAAGATTGCAATAGCGCTACTTGTAATAATTATAAGGCTGCTATTTCATCAAGAGGAGAACAGATGAGCAATATGCTGGAACATTTGAACACACAAGCGTGAATGAAAGTCACGTTTTTTAACCGCTCCAATCTCATCCCAGGCACCAGTAATGCTAGCACGTCATCTGAATACAGCAGGTATTAAAGGCCTACTGAAATGAATTTTTTTTATTTAAACGGGGATAGCAGATCCATTATATGTGTCATACTTGATCATTTCGCGATATTGCCATATTTTTGCTGAAAGGATGTAGTAGAGAACATCGACGATAAAGTTCGCAACTTTTGGTCGCTGATAAAAAAAAGCCTTGCCTGTACCGGAAGTAGCGTGACGTCGCAGGTTGAAAGGCTCCTCACATTTCCCCATTGTTTACACCAGCAGCGAGAGCGATTCGGACCGAGAAAGCGACGATTACCCCATTAATTTGAGCGAGGATGAAAGATTCGTGGATGAGGAACGTGAGAGTGAAGGACTAGAGTGCAGTGCAGTACGTATCTTTTTTCACTCTGACCGTAACTTAGGTACAGGCTCATTGGATTCCACACTTTGTCCTTTTTCTATTGTGGATCACGGATTTGTATTTTAAACCACCTCGGATACTATATCCTCTTGAAAATGAGAGTCGAGAACGCGAAATGGACATTCACAGTGACTTTTATCTCCACGACAATACATCGGCGAAGCACTTTAGCTACGGAGCTAACGTGATAGCATCGGGTTTAACTGCAGATAGAAACAAAAGAAATAAACCCCTGACTGGAAGGATAGACAGAAAATCAACAATACTATTAAACCATGGACCTGTAACTACACGGTTAATGCTTTCCAGCCTGGCAAAGCTTAACAATGCTGTTGCTAACGATGCCATTGAAGCTAACTTAGCTACGGGACCTCACAGAGCTATGCTAAAAACATTAGCTATCCACCTACGCCAGCCAGCCCTCATCTGCTCATCAGCACCCGTGCTCACCTGCGTTCCAGCGATCGACGGAGCGACGAAGGACTTCACCCGATCATCGATGCGGTCGGCGGCTAGCGTCGGATAGCGCGTCTGCTATCCAAGTCAAAGTCCTCCTGTTTGTGTTGCTGCAGCCAGCCGCTAATACACCGATCCCACCTACAGCTTTCTTCTTTGCAGTCTTCATTGTTCATTAAACAAATTGCAAAAGATTCACCAACACAGATGTCCAGAATACTGTGTAATTTTGCGATGAAAACAGAGCTTTTTGTATTGGATACAATGGTGTCCGAATACTTCCGTTTCAATGATTGACGTCACGCGCATACGTCATCATACATAGACGTTTTCAACCGGAAGTTTCGCGGGAAATTTAAAATTGCACTTTATAAGTTAAACCGGCCGTATTGGCATGTGTTGCAATGTTAAGATTTCATCATTGATATATAAACTATCAGACTGCGTGGTCGGTAGTAGTGGGTTTCAGTAGGCCTTTAACTCACCGCCTATCATGTTACCGTTAATTTGGTAAATTGAAATGAATGCCTTCTCATTTACAAAACCCAAAACCAGTGAAGTTGGCACGTTGTGTAATTTGTAAATAAAAACAATACAATGATTTGCAAATCCTTGTTATTCATCCATTTTCTACCGCTTGTCCTTTCTGGGTCGCGGGGGGTGCTGCAGCTTATCTCAGCTGCATTCTGGCGGTAGGCAGGGTACACCCTGGACAATTCGCCACCTCATCGCAGGGCCAACACAGATAGACAGGCAACATTCACACACACATTCACACACTAGGGACAATTTAGTGTTGCCAATCAACCTATCCTTTTCAACTTATATTCAATTACACAGACTGCAATGACAAGATATTTAATTTTTGAACTGAGAAACTTAATTTTTGTTTTGCAAATAATCATTAACTCTTATGGCAGCAACACATTGCAAGAAAGTTGGCACAGGGGCATTTTTACCACTGTGTTACATGGCCTTTCCTTTTAACAACACTCTTTTCAGGTGTGATTATTTTCCCATTCTTGCTTGATGTACAACTTAAGTTGTTCAACAGTCCGGGGTATTTTAGGCTTTATATTGCGCCACACATTTTCAACGGGAGACAGGTCTGGACTACAAGCAGGCCAGTCTAGTACTCGCACTCTTTTACTATGAAGCCACGCTGTTGTACCACGTGGCTTGGCATTGTCTTGCCGAAATAAGATATGATAACGTTGCTTGGATGGCAAACTATGTTGCTCTAAAACCTGTATGTACCTTTCAGCATTAATGGTGCCTTCACAGATGTGTAAATTACCCATGCCTTGGGCACTAATACACCCCCATACCATCACAGATGCTGGCTTTTGAACTTTGCGCCTCGAACAATCCAGATGGTTCTTTTCCTCTTTGTTCCGGACGACACGACGTCCACAGTTTCCAAAAACAATTTGAAATGTGGACTTGTCAGACCACAGAACACTTTTCCACTTTGCATCAGTCCATCGTAGATGAGCTCGGGCCTAGCGAAGCCGTGGTGTTTTTGGGTGTTGTTGATAAATGGCTTTCGCTTTGCATAGTAGAGTTTTAACTTGCACTTACTGATGTAGCAACAAACTGTAGTTACTGACAGTGGTTTTCTGAAGTGTTCCTGAGCCCATGATATCCTTTACACACTGATGTCGGTTTTTGATGCCTGAGGGATCGAAGGTCACAGGCATTTAATGTTGAGTTTCAGCTTTGCCTCTTACGCGCAATGATTTCTCCAGATTCTCTGAACCTATCGTTGATATTACGGACTGTAGATGGTGAAATCCCTAAATTCCTTGCAATAGTTCATTGAGAAATGTTGTTCTTAAACTGTTCGACAATTTGCTCACGCATTTGTTCACAAAGTGGTGACCCTTGCCCCATCCCTGTTTGTGAATGACTGAGCATTTCATGGAAGCTGCTTTTATATCCAATCATGGCACCCACCTGTTCCCAATTAGCCTGTTCACATGTAGGATGTTCCAAATAAGTGTTTGATGAGCATTCCTCAACTTTTTCAGTCTTTTTGCCACTTGTGCCAGATTTTTTGAAACATGTTGCAGGCATCAAATTCCAAATAAGCTAATGTTTGCAAAACATAACAAAGTTTTGTCTTTGCAGTCTATTCAATTGAATATAGGTTGAAAAGGATTTGCAAATCATTGTATTCTGTTTTTATTTACGATTTACACAACGTGCCAACTTCACTGGTTTTGGGTTTTGTAGATGATGAGAAACAGATTTTGACCGGCTCCGTGGCGGGCTGTTCCCGCTCCAGTTCACGTCTGCCGCTAGACGAACGTCACGGAGCAGCGACTAAGTTTGTGGTCAATTTGCTACAGTAGACACTCCTAATTTTCAGTTGGTGAACGTTCAATTGTAGTCAGAGAAGTTGACTGCACCAGATTTGCTCTAAGTCATTATATTATACAGGTTAAACTAAAAAAATGTGAATATTGTAGACAAGTCAATTTATGTCACCAATTAACTTCAAATATGAAACTAATATGTGATATTAACTTATTACATGCGAAGTGAGATATGTCAAGCCTTTATAATTTTGGTGATCTTGGCTTACACTTTTTGAAACACCACATTTTCTGAGATTTTCAATTAAAGGTTTGCATAAACTATAAGCCACAATTTTCAAAATTATAACCTATAATGGCTTGACATATCTCACATTGCATGTAATAAGTTAATATCACATGTTACATTCTTGTCATTTCTACATTATTTATTTTGTTAAATTCTACTATTAAATTTTTTATTACTTTAAGTAAATTTTTTTTCTTCTATGCTACGTATGTGACCTCACTGTAGGCTTTCCAAGGTCATGTTACCTCCAAACTAAACAAAATTAGGCTATTCCACCTTTTTTTCTTTTTTTCCCCAAATAACATTCGATAAGAGCACCGTTAAGGAACCAAATTGTTAAGCAGAATCGAAAGTGGAATTGGAACTGGAAAAATGTTATCAATTCCCATCCTTAGTTACAGGTTATGCTGTCTGTTTGTCTGCATTGATTGCAGTGTTGATATTGTTACTTAATTGCCCATTAGATTCTTGGACGGCAAGATGGAGTGAAACAGGAGTGGGCAATTGACGACAGCATTGGCAACTGGTGGCGCCCTAACTTTGAGCCTCCACAGGTCTGTACATTCCATCCACAAGATTTATAGCAATAGTTTCAGATTTAGTCTTATCTAACTATCTAGTGAGAAAATGTTGTTATTGTCAGGAAACCCAGAATGTGGAATCGTGTGACATTTCTACTGTGCGGCCAAATGGGGCAAACACGCAGCTATGACCAAGGCACACTCACTGTTATTTCCACTGGATGCGTAACGGCTGCTAAACAGCGCTGCCACGGAACGTCTCTGTCGTCCGCCAGTCCCCGCTGCCGTTCTAATGCGCATTAATGTGGATCTGCCACGCATCAAAGTAGCAGAGTATTTTACAAGATCTCATGAATCAGCGAGTAATCATGTGATAAGAGGAGTTGTAGTAAAGCTAAAAACAAACAGTTTATTCTGTCTTTCCAGAGGAGCAGAAGTAAATAAACTAGGTCCTGCCCATTTGATATATGGTCGTGGTCAAAAGTTTACATACACTTGTAAAGAACATAATGTCATGGCTGTCTTGAGTTTCCAATAATTTCTGCAACTCTTATTTTTTTTGTGATAGTGATTGGAGCACATACTTGTTTGTCACAAAAAACATTCATGAAGTTTGGTTCTTTTAAGAATTTATTATGGGTCTACTGAAAATGTGACCAAATCTGCTTGGTCAAAAGTATACATACAGCAACATACATTATCAATTTTGGTGATGTAGAAAAGTTACAATCAAATGAAATTAGCTTCATGGCGTGGCCTCTTAACTTTATGTGAATGATTATAATTGACGACACCTGTTTACTTCTCTGAGGCCATTTAAATAGGGCTCATGTGATGCAGTCATTAGACTCGGTTACAAACGTGACAATGGGAAAGTCAAAGGAACTCTGCGCAGATCTGGAAAAACTAATTATTGACTTGAACAAGTCAGGAAAGTCACTTAGGGCCATTTTAAAGCAGCTTAAGGTCCCAAGAGCAATTGTGCAGACAATTGTTCGTAAGTATAAAGTGCATGACACAGTTTTGTCACTGCCACGATCAGGAAGAAAATGCAAGCTATCACCTGCTGCTGAGAGAAAATTGGTCAGGATGATCAAGAGTCAAACGAGAACCACCAAAAAGCAGGTCTGCAATGAATTGACACAGGTGAATTGACACAGGTGTCAGCGTCCACAGTCAAGCGTGTTTTGCATCGCCATGGACTGAGAGGCTACCATGAAAGAAGAAAACCCTTGCTCCAAAAGCGACACCTTAAGGCTCGTTTAAATTTTGCTGCTGATCACATGGACAAAGATAAAACCTTCTGGAGGAAAGTTCTGTGGTAAGATGAAACAAAAATTGAGCTGTTCGGCCACAATACCCAGCAATATGTTTGGAGGAGAAAATGCGAGGCCTTTAATCCCAGGAACACCAAACCTACCGTCAAGCATGGTGGTGGTAGTATTATGCTCTGGGCCTGTTTTGCTGCTAATGGAACTGGTGCTTTACAAAGAGTAAATGGGACAATGAAAAAGGAGGATTACCTCCAAATTATTCAGGACAACCTAAAATCATCAGCCCGGATGTTGGGTTTTGGGCGCAGTTCGGCGTTCCAACAGGACAATGACCCCAAACACACGTCAAAAGTGATAGAGGAATGGCTAAATCAGGCTAGAATTAAGGTTTTAAAATGGCCTTCCCAAGTCCTGACTTAAACCCCATTGAGAACATGTGGACAATGCTGAAGAAACAAGTCCATGTCAGAAAACCAACAAATTTAGCTGAACTGCACCAATTTTGCCAAGAGGAGTGGTCAAAAATTCAACCAGAAGCTTATGGATGGCTACCAAAAGCGCCTTATTGCTGTGAAACTTGCCAAGGGACATGGAACCAACTATTAACATTGCTGTATGTATATTTTTGACCCAGCAGATTTGGTCACATTTTCAGTAGACCCATAATAAATTCATAAAAGAACCAAACTTCATTAATGTTTTTCGTGACAAACAAGTATGTGCTCCAATCACTCTATCACAAAAAAATAAGAGTTGTAGAAATTATTGGAAACTCAAGACAGCCATGACATTATGTTCTTTACAAGTATATGTACACTTTTGACCACGACTGTATGTAACGGCCGCTGAACAGCAACACCGCGAAACATCTCAATCAATCAATTAAAGTTTATTTATATAGCCCTAAATCACGAGTGTCTCAAAGGGCTGCACAAGCCACAACGACATCATCGGCTCAGATCCCACATCAAGGCAAGAAAAAACTCAACCCAATGGGATTACAATGAGAAACCTTGGAGGGGACCGCAGATGTGGGGACCCCCTCGTCCCCCCCTGGGCGACTGGTGTAATGAATGTCGAGTGGATCTAGCAAAATAGTGTGAGAGTCCAGTCCATAGTGGGGCCAGCAGGAGATCATCTTGAGTGGAGACAGGTCAGCAGCGCAGAGACGTCCCCAACTGATGCACAGATGAGTGGTCCACCCTGGGTCCCGACTTTGGACAGCTAGCGCGTCACCTGTGGTCTCCGAATCTGTGCCGAGCAGAAAAGAGACGGCAGATCAACTGGTCTAAAAGGGGGTCTATTTAAAGGCTAAAGTATACAAATGAGTTTTAAGACGGGACTTAAATGCTTCTACTGAGATAGCATCTGTAACTGTTACCGGGAGGGCATTCCAGAGTACTGGAGCCCGAATAGAAAACGCTCTATAGCCCTCAGACTTTTTTTGGGCTCTGGGGATCACTAATAAGCAGGAGTTCTTTGAACGCAGATTTCTTCCCGGGACATATGGTACAATGCAATCAGCAAGATAGGATGGAGCTAGACGCTTTAGTATTCTATACGTAAGTAGTAAAACCTTAAAGTCACATCTTAAGTGCACAGGAAGCCAGTGCAGGTGAGCCAGTATAGGCGTAATACAAACCCCGTTTCCATATGAGTTGGGAAATTGTGTTAGATGTAAATATAAACGGAATACAATGATTTGCAAATCATTTTTAACCCATATTCAGTGTAATATGCTACAAAGACAACATATTTGATGTTCAAACTGTTAAACTTTTTTTTTGTTGCAAATAATCATTAACTTTAGAATTTGATGCCAGCAACACGTGACAAAGAAGTTGGGAAAGGTGGCAATAAATACTGATAAAGTTGAGGAATGCTCATCAAACACTTATTTGGAACATCCCACAGGTGAACAGGCAAATTGGGAACAGGTGGGTGCCTTGATTGGGTATGAAAGTAGATTCCATGAAATGCTCAGTCATTCACAAACAAGGAGGGGGAGAGGGTCACCACTTTGTCAACAAATGCGTGAGCAAATTGTTGAACAGTTAAAGAAAAACCTTTCTCAACCAGCCATTGCAAGGAATTTAGGGATTTCACCATCTACGGTCCGTAATATCATCAAAGGGTTCAGAGAATCTAGAGAAATAACTGCACGCAAGCAGCTAAGCCCGTGACCTTCGATCCCTCAGGCTGTACTGCATCAACAAGCGACATCAGTGTGTAAAAGATATCACCAAATGGGCTCAGGAACACTTCAGAAACCCACTGTCAGTAACTACAGTTGGTCGCTACATCTGTAAGTGCAAGTTAAAACTCTCCTATGCAAGGCGAAAACCGTTTATCAACAACACCCAGAAACGCCGTCAGCTTCGCTGGGCCTGAGCTCATCTAAGATGGACTGATACAAAGTGGAAAAGTGTTCTGTGGTCTGACGAGTCCACATTTGAAATTGTTTTTGGAAACTGTGGACGTCGTGTCCTCCGGACCAAAGAGGAAAAGAACCATCCAGATTGTTATAGGCACAAAGTTGAAAAGCCAGCGTCTGTGATGGTATGGGGGTGTATTAGTGCCGAAAGACATGGGTAACTTACACATCTGTGAAGGCGCCATTAATGCTGAAAGATACATACAGGTTTTGGAGCAACATATGTTGCCATCCAAGCAACGTTACCATGGACGCCCCTGCTTATTTCAGCAAGACAATGCCAAGCCACGTGTTACATCAACGTGGCTTCATAGTAAAAGAGTGCGGGTACTAGACTGGCCTGCCTGTAGTCCAGACCTGTCTCCCATTGAAAATGTGTGGCGCATTATTAAGCCTAAAATACCACAACGGAGACCCCCGGACTGTTGAACAACTTAAGCTGTACATCAAGCAAGAATGGGAAAGAATTCCACCTGAGAAGCTTAAAAAATGTGTCTCCTCAGTTCCCAAACGTTTACTGAGTGTTGTTAAAAGGAAAGGCCATGTAACACAGTGGTGAACATGCCCTTTCCCAACTACTTTGGCACGTGTTGCAGCCATGAAATTCTAAGTTTGAGTTTGAACATCAAATATCTTGTCTTTGTAGTGCATTCAATTGAATATGGGTTGAAAAGGATTTGCAAATCATTGTATTCCGTTTATATTTACATCTAACACAATTTCCCAACTCGTATGGAAACAGGGTTTGTATGATCAAACTTTCTTGTTCTTGTCAAAAGTCTAGCAGTTGCATTTTGTACCAACTGTAATCTTTAATAATATGTTACAGTAATCAAGACCAGATGTAACGAACGTATGAATAATGATCTCAGCGTTGCTACTGGACAAAATGGAACAAATTTTAGCGATATTACGGAGATGAATGAAGGCCGTTTTCGAGCTTTGCCGTCCATCAATACCCACAGGTGGCATTAACTTGACTTGTGGAACAGATGACAGTAATTGTTTCTTTATTTGTAGTAACAACACAACAGTAACATCATCCCTGGCAAACGTACACACACACACACACACACACACACACACACACATCATTCAACTCTCATTAAACCTGCTCCTGCTTCCTTGACCCTGGTATTTGACACAGGCCCCCATATAGCTGTCCAGAATATGCCTGTAAAATGATTAATTGATTTTGGACGTCCCGAATTAGCATGTCCTCATCAATTTGTGGACATGACAAATTGACTTCAGGTCTGGCTTGCCCATTACAATGTTTTAAAGTTTATAATATGATCTGACTTAAACACGAGTATTTTATTATGAAAGTCAACCGGAGAATTAATTTTTTGTTTATGCATATGTATAAATCTCACTCTCTGACAACCTCAAGAGCAGTGCTGGCTATCGGGTTGATGGCCCGGGCTTTTAGCTCGGTAGATACCACGCTCGTCTTTCATGCTTGTGTGGGAGAGAAGGTCCCACACAAGCAGATTTTAAATAAATTGATACGCCTTATTTAACAGTCGGGCAAATATAGAAGAAGCTCTGTGTATATTTAGCGCAGGTATGCGGGATGGCACCCGGCATGGTGCCACATTGTGCGCAATGGGTTCAGCAGCAGTGGAAATCGACACATTGACTTGAATGGAAACTAAAAGAAACAGCCGCCGTTCCGCAGCCATTACGCATCCAGTGGAAGTCCAAGGTCAAACCGCCAAAACACATGCAACTTCACAAAACACAATACAAGTGTGTAGTAAATGCACAGCAGTGTCCAAAACACACACAAACCCCTAAAACACATCCAATACTGGGAAATTACAACTCAATAAAACGGTAGCTCGCTAATATTGTGTAAAAAAAGGTTTTAATACAGAAAATTTACCTTTTCACTGCACCAGCTTTTTTCTGGCCATCTCGCTCATCTATTTGCGCCACTGCTAGGGCTTACTCATATCTATTATACATAGATGTCGATTTCAGGCTTGTCAGACACTTCAATAGGGCTACCATCTTGAGCAGGGTTTGCGTCAGACCAGTGTACATTTGTTTAGCTTTGTTTTGACCATTGGTAGACCTCTGTCTCAGTTGGTTAAAGCTTGGTGTATACTCTCGCGTAACTTGCGTAAGCGACGCCGTTGTCCCTTCTCCCCCTGCGTAGCCCCCCGCGTAGACTACGTACACCTCCCAAAAATCCTAGGTTTGCGTCGCCGGTGACGCAGGACGCAGAGCTGTGATTAGTCAGTTTTTGCCAGGGAGGGTCCCTGAACACAGGCGAGCAGACTTCAATCAATCAATCAATGTTTATTTATATAGCCCTAAATCACAAGTGTCTCAAAGGGCTGTACAAGCCACAACGACATCCTCGGTACAGAGCCCACATACGGGCAAGGAAAACTCACCCCAGTGGGACGTCAATGTGAATGACTATGAGAAACCTTGGAGAGGACCGCATATGTGGGTAACCCCCCCCCCCTCTAGGGGAGACCGAAAGCAATGGATGTCGAGTGGGTCTGACATAATATTGTGAAAGTCCAACACATCAGCGAAAGTCCAGTCCATGGTGGGGCCAGCAGGAACCATCCCGAGCGGAGACGGGTCAGCAGCGTAGAGATGTCCCCATCCGATGAACAGGCTAGCGGTCCACCCCGGAACAGAGTAGAAAAGAAAAGAAAAGAAACGGCAGATCAACTGGTCTAAAAAGGGAGTCTATTTAAAGGCTAGAGTATACAAATGAGTTTTAAGATGAGACTTAAATGCTTCTACTGAGGTAGCATCTCTAACTTTTACCGGGAGGGCATTCCATAATATTGGAACCCGAATAGAAAACGCTCTATAGCCTGCAGACTTTTTTTGGGCTCTGGGAATCACTAATAAGCCGGAGTTCTTTGAACGCAGATTCCTTGCCGGGACATATGGTACAATACAATCGGCAAGATAAGCAGGAGCTTGACCGTGTAGTATTTTATACGTAAGTAGTAAAACCTTAAAGTCGCATCTTAGGTGCACAGGAAGCCAGTGCAAGTGAGCCAGTATAGGCGTAATATGATCAAACTTTCTTGTTTTTGTCAAAAGTCTAGCAGCCGCATTTTGTACCATCTGTAATCTTTTAATGCTAGACATAGGGAGGCCCGAAAATAAAACGTTACAGTAATCGAGACGAGATGTAACGAACGCATGGATAATGATCTCAGCATCGTTTGTGGACAAAATGGAACGAATTTTAGCGATATTACGGAGATGAAAGAAGGCCGTTTTAGTAACACTCTTAATGTGTGACTCAAACGAGAGAGTTGGGTCGAAGATAATACCTAGATTCTTTACCGAGTCGCCTTGTTTAATTGTTTGGTTGTCAAATGTTAAGGTGGTATTATTAAATAGATATCGGTGTTGAGCAGGACCGATAATCAGCATTTCCGTTTTCTTAGCGTTGAGTTGCAAAAAGTTAGCGGACATCCATTGTTTAATTTCATTAAGACACGCCTCCAGCTGACTACAATCCGGCGTGTTGGTCAGCTTTAGGGGCATGTAGAGTTGGGTGTCATCCGCATAACAGTGAAAGCTAACACCGTATTTGCGTATGATGTCACCTAGCGGCAGCATGTAAATACTAAAGAGTGCAGGGCCAAGAACCGAACCCTGGGGAACTCCGCACGTTACCTTAACATAGTCCGAGGTCACATTGTTATGGGAGACACACTGCATCCTGTCAGTAAGATAAGAGTTAAACCAAGACAAGGCTAAGTCTGACATCCCAATATGCGTTTTGATACGCTCTAATAAAATATTATGATCAACAGTATCGAAAGCGGCGCTAAGATCAAGAAGCAGCAACATAGATGACGCATCAGAATCCATCGTTAGCAATAGATCATTAGTCATTTTTGCGAGGGCTGTCTCTGTAGAGTGATTTGCCCTGAAACCTGATTGAAAAGGTTCACAGAGATTGTTAGACGCTAAGTGTTCATTTAGCTGCTGTGCAACAATTTTTTCGAGGATTTTCGAGATAAACGGAAGGTGGGACACCGGCCGGTAGTTCACCATGAGGTCAGGATCGAGGTTAGGTCTTTTGAGTAGAGGATGAATAACCGCTTTTTTGAATGCTAGGGGAACAGTACCAGAGGAAAGTGATAAGTTTATAATATTTAACACTGATGGACCTAATAAAACAAAAAGCTCCTTGATAAGTTTCCCAGGAATTGGGTCAAGTAAACATGTTGTTTGTTTTGTCCCATTTACACATTTGAACAATTCCTCCAATGTTATTTCATCAAAAAGGGAGAAACTATTTTGGAGGGCAGTGTCCGTCGTATATACAGTCGTATCTTTGTTAATAGAACCCAGTTGTAGCTGAGATGCATTGTCTTTAATCTCTTTTCTAATGACTTCAATTTTCTTATTAAAGAAATTCATAAAGTCATCTGCTGAGTGGGTGGAGCTACTGGGAGGAGTCCCTTGTTGGGTTAGCGATGCTACTGTACTAAACAAAAATGTAGGATCATTTTTGTTGAGGTGGATGAGATTTGAGTAATATTTAGCTTTTGCTGAGGTAAGCATGCGTTTATAAGTTATTAAACTATCACTCCATGCTTGATGGAAAACCTAAAGTTTAGTCGCACGCCATTTGCGTTACAGCTTTCTACATGATAATTTCTGGGCTTTAGTTTCTTCTGTAAACCATGGGGTACGCCTTTTAGGGGCCCTTTTTAGCTTTAGCGGTGCTACACTATCAATGGTGTCGCGCAGGGCGTCGTTAATGTTGTTAGTGAGGTTATCAATAGAGCCACATAATTTGGGAATGGTGCCATTACCGAAGGCAGTAGGTCAGTAAGAGTCGTCGTTGTGGCAGCATTAATGTTGCGGCTGCTATAGTAGTTATTATTATTATTATTATTAGTTTGTTGACAATGAGTCAGAATTTCGAATTTTATAAGGTAATGATCGGACATTACTTTAGTGTACGGGAGTATCGTAACTTTGGAGGTGGTGACACCCCTGACGAGCACTAGATCTATCGTATTACCGTTGCGATGCGTGGGTTCATTTATTATTTGTGTAAGACCACAGCTATCAATTATAGTCTGGAGCGCCACGCATGGAGGGTCCGATGGGGTATTCATATGGATGTTAAAGTCTCCCATTATGATTATATTGTCGGCGTGCGTCACTAGATCAGCAACGAACTCTGAAAATTCATTGATAAAGTCCGAATAGGGCCCTGGGGGGCGGTAGATGACAGCCAGGTGCAGAGGCAGCGGTGTGACAAACCTCACAGTAAACACCTCAAACGAGTTATATTTGTTATTTAGGTCCGAGGTAAGGCTAAAGTTTTTGTTGTATATTAGTGCAACACCCCCACCCCTTTTAATGGGACGGGCAATATGCGTTCCCGTATAGCCAGGAGGAGACGCCTCACCCAGCGCAAAAAATTTGTCTGGTTTGAGCCAGGTCTCGGCTAGACCAACGACATCAAGATTGTTGTCTCTAATGACTTCATTAACTAATAACGTTTTGGAAGACAATGACCTTATGTTTTAAAAGCCCATATTATAGGTAGTGGGCTGTTTTGAGGAGTTTTTGTTGAAAGTATCCGTAGTAGCAATATTAATAATGTTACGTTTATTATGCGTAATGCACTTTAAATAATTTAAACCATATCTAGGAATTGATATGACAGGAATTTTTAGATTGTTTGCCACCTCAGTAAAATGCATGTCCACCTCTGACGCAGAAAAAACATTATGTGAGTTGTATATTATTCTAAGAGAATTGCTATGTGTGCAGGGATTATCCAGCCTGGCGCTGGCTAGTTCTATCTTAACAGACTCCTTATTAGCGCTTCTTTGTGGATTAGCATTTAGCTTTTTCGTTAGCCCCGCTAACAACAACGCCTTTAGCTTTGTTGTTAGCCCCGCCCGACACCCCCGCTTCTGTTTCCGAGCGCACCGCTTACGTCTCTTTCGTTGACGGTCTCCGCTGGTAGTGGACGCCGCTGCTTCAAAGGCCACTGCTGGATGTAGCTCGCGAAGAATTCCCAAGCTAGCGAGTAGGTCCACCGTACACGCATCTTTCAGCCCAAAATGGCCCGATCTCTCCACATCCAGAATCGTAAGTCGTCGTAAGTGATCACGGAGTGAACACGCTGTGAGCCAGCCATGAAATTGACTGAATTGAGGGGTATTTTTGCCAAATCGGTCTACACTTCCAGGAGCGCTCGCAAGAAGCTGCCGCCGTGAAGCGCCGCCATCTTGTGCTTAAAATGCACAAGTTGTTGTGTGAAATAAAACCACAGTGATTAAATATTTGCATAAAAACTGTTATTGTGTATTTAATCTTGGTGCGCTCTAAAAATAATTACTGAATGTATGTTTTTTTAGCTTATTGTGTTGTTGATGAATCCGGAAGAAGTCACAAAGTGAAAGTACAACACTTAACTTTTATTACAAATTTTGTGCTAACAGGTGCAATTCCAACACATTCTTTCTCATGCACACACGTCTTTTTCTCTCACACACAATACTTTTCATTTTACGTCAAAAATATTTCAGGCACGGTATATTTACAAACATTTGTGAACTCTGAACATGACCATAGAGATAAACACCAACATGACGTTAACTTAAATAGTTATTTAAATGTTTTCTTTATTTACAATTACATGTTGGATCTCTTTTGTCCCATGTCCCGAATGACTGAATATCGTTGTAAACAACGTCCTGTGCCGCGACTTGTTCAGAAGTTGCACAGTCCATCTTCACAAAGGTTTATAAGTAAAATGTCCATTAAAAGTAACCTGGTTATTGTGAATGATTATTTCCAGTGTAGACAAATTTTTCGATTTTGTGGTTCACCCATCCATCCATTTCCTACCGCTTGTCCCTCTCGGGGTTGCCGGGGGTGCTGGAGCCTATCTCAGCTGCATTCAGTGGTTGTATATAGTCACTCGTCAAAGGAAAGAAATACACAGTATCTAGTCTGCAGTTGCTCTTTCTGGAGACATTGCCCCTTAGTGTTTTGGAAGAGAATTACAAGTTTGGCACCACCCTTAGGGAAGAACTATAAATCAAACAAGACGCCGTGGGGAGGGGTGCAAGATACTGTATGCTATGAGAGAATATATTCCAGCCTCTATGCTGTTAATGGGCACTGCTTCCCCCTGCTCAAGATGGCGGCCGCATTGACACATCGTTCCAATGGGCTGCAGCGTCAGAGGCAGCATTCACATCTATGGAGCTTACTTCCTAGTTGTATGCAAACTTCCGGTTTCATCGTACTTCTGTTTGGTTTTCCCTGTATTGGGTATGTTTTGTGTGTGTTTAAGACATTGCTGCGAGGTGGCCCCTATCAACCACCCTACCCTTGGTAGCAAAATGAGTTGCTTTTGGACACTCTTTTGTTTTTGTCTTGCAGTATCCTTACATTCCAGCTCACATTACCAAACCTAAGGAGCATAAAAAACTGTTCCTGGTTCAGCTGCAGGAAAAGGGTAAGGTATACTTTGTTTTGGTCTTGAAGCCGAATTAATGACAAATCATGAATGAAAATATGAGGCTTCTTTGATTAATTTTTTACAGCACTATTTGCTGTTCCGAAAAATTACAAACTGGTGGCAGCTCCATTGTTCGAGCTTTACGACAACGCCCCTGGATACGGACCCATCATTTCCAGTTTACCGCAGCTACTTAGCCGGTAATGTTTTGAGATTAATGCAAGTTGAGCAATTGTAAATTTTTCAAGCACACTTAAAGAGTGTATTCCTTGCTATTCTCTTGTTTTATGAGTATAGTAGACAATCCAAGTCCATACGATGTAAATATGCACGGCTGTTAGAGTTGAGATTTGGAAAGTTCTGAATCTTTGCTGACTTGAGTCTTAAACACTTTCCCTTATTTTTTCCACAGGTTCAACTTCCTTTACAACTAATTGAAGTTCATCTGGCTGTCTCTGTGAGTGCAGCTCAGTCAAAGTGAAACTTGATGAGAAGATGAGCGACAAATATGGAGAAATACACTTCTCATCTTGGGCTCTACTTTTACATCAGAGAAATGTGTCCCGTACTGAATATTCTGACAGTCCACAGGGATGGTTAGCGGAAAAACAAATGTTTTTTTTTATCTTGATAAACTGCTAGTTTTTGTTGTAGACACATTTCTTTTGCATTATGTTCACTTCTGATTTTAAGCCTTCTCAAAAAAGGTTTGATTAACACCAACCATAACATTGTGTTTGCTGTTATTTTAAACTGTATTGTTTTTTTCTTTTAATAAAAAAATTTGAATATGTATTTGCATATGTTTTTATAAAATTTGCTGAGAAAATGTAATTGCTTAATGTTTATAGACATTTTTGACATCTTTGGTAGTGTTAACAATGGTGCATAATACAACGGTTTATGTGAAATATGAGGTGCTGCACTTTTTTAAAAATCAGCTGGGGTAGCAGTGGGCTAATGTACGATGCTCATGTTTAATGTGAAGGGCAATATACATTTAAAAAAATGCAGTTTGCAGAGCTCTGTGTGAATGTAACATTCATATAAATCACAGTTTCTCTGAGCTGCCTAAATTGTTAAGTGACAACAATCACTTAGTTTTTATTCAAATATTAGCTGCAAATCCCTTAACCGCACTCACTGAGAAGGCATGTTAACACGAAATACGGGAGGAACATCTGTCCGGTACATTCATTTACAATGGGGGATGTTTCTTGTAAAAAAAACAGCATGTGGGACAATGTTTTAGCAAATGTAAGTTTACTATACACTTACCATTTTAAACGCGTATTGATTGATTGATTGAGACTTTTATTAGTAGGTTGCACAGTGAAGTACATATTCCGTACAATTGACCACTAAATGGTAACACCCGAATAAGTTTTTCAACTTGTTCAAGTCGGGGTCCACTTAAATTGATTCATGATACAAATATACAGAGGTGTGGACTCGAGTCACATGACTTGGACTCGAGTCAGACTCGAGTCATGAATTTGATGACTTTAGACTCGACAAAATGTAAAGAGACTTGCAACTCGACTTAGACTTTAACATCAATGACTTGTGACTTCACTTGGACTTGAGCCTTTTGACTTGACATGACTTGCTACTTTCCCCAAAACCTAAAGCTTAAAAAGTTATTTGGGAGCGCTCCGTTGCTTTCATTTTGTACGTGTCTG